>NC_092255.1:24576567-24896567 GCF_036320965.1 Panulirus ornatus | reverse complement strand
ATCACAGAACTGCAGGGTTGATTGATAAATGGCTTCTCTATTTGTGGACTGAGAAAAATGTAAGATCATAACAGGATACCTTTTTATCTCACCTTAAATCTTGCTTCATCTGTCCATCTACTTCTCTGATGAATGTCACTTCTAGAAACACCCATCAAGGGGGTGTCCATGGCAAAAGAGTTTCCCTTTATCCTCATATGCCTCTCCCTTGCAAACCAATGCATGCTTTCTTTAACCATTTCTCTCCCTCCAGTAATCTTCCAGTCTGTTTCCCCCTGTCACAGGTGGCCTCCCTCACAAACCAACCCCTTTAATTGTATCATCAGACACTCTCCTTGTAAACTCTCCCTTGCATTCTTTCCACATACCCAAGCCACCTTAAAGTATTCAGTTTTACCCACTCTACCAATCAATATTTCATTCCCTGCCATACCATATCTCTCATACACCCCTTCACTTCTTTCTTCAATCCACATGGTACTCTCAAATAGCTCATTTCCACAGCCAGGATTCTTAATCTCTGTGACTCATTCCATGTACATGTTTCAGCTGTAAAGGTCAGGGTTAGGGGACTATGCTGTCATTTAATCTTTTCTTTATTTCTAAACTTACACCTCTACCCTTCATTATTCTCTTAAAGGTCCATTGACTCTTCTACCCTGTAATGCTCTCTCCTATAGTTATTCTTCCATATCACATTACAATATTAAAAACTGCTCCTCTTCTCTATATCATTCCAAGGCACTTTGTAAGTAATTTACACAAACTGGTGATCCTTTGCTCAAACTTCTTTTATTCCAGTGTCCATTACAACTGAAACATTACATCCACACTCAATATAAGGGCAAATTTCTAAATACTTGGAAAACATCCAAATAAAGAGCTGCCTACTAGAAAAATATTTCAAAAGAACTCAAAAGTAAAAGAAATGACTATCATCAAGGTGTAATCATAACCACTGTTAAAATATAAATCCTTTTCTCCCTACTAGGTACAGTCCTGGAACCCCTTTCTTATCCTTCAATGTACTACTACATAATTCTAAAATGCGTTATCTGTGACCAATACAAGATGTATCAATCAATTAATGTCTAAGCACGGAGTATGTGATACAACAGTTTCATAGTTCCACCATTCCTCATTCATCTTTTCCTGTCTTCCCTCTTGAGAATTCCTTGCCAAATGTCCAAAGACAGCAACAAACTTACAATTTAAATTTTCCAAAATTCTCCAGTGCTCCAGCACTACGTTTCCTTTTAGCTCACTGATTTTCCTTGTCAACATGTGTACATTAACACTCAAACTTTTTACTTCTGTCTAACAGTTCGCTTATAAACTTGCCTGCTTAACTATAACAACCTTGTTTTCAGTAACACAACTCACATCACCATACATTATTCCAAACTCTTTAATCACATTCCTAATAAATCTTTTTTTTACAAAATGTAAGAATCTTTCTGTTAACAGTTTTCACTCCATTCCATTGTAGCTCCTCATCCAAAGCTGAGTACCCAATGCTACAACTTTCATAATGCTATCAAGATAAAACTGAAAAATAAAGTAACAAAATATATTCTCTGACTTAACCTTACTCCAAGAAATAAACAATTTATAAATCTTAACTGTCAAGAAATTCTCGATATACTGTACTTAGTAACACTTACATCTTCAGGGCAGAGTTCATAAGCCTTCTCTAATGTTGATCTCGCACTAGGTGAGCGTTCTAAAAAGTAACCATTACTAGTCTCATTGCTTTGTGCAGGCGGAGACCAATTGTTAAATCCGTATTGTTGATTGGCAGCATATGGTCGACGATCTAGCTCATCGTTTAGCCAATCCACAGCCCAGGTCCATTTCCGCTGAAATAATCATTACATTATCTTTTTGGGCCTAAAAGTTAACATAAACTACCTGTCCTATTATGAAACAGAAAGCACAATTTCTATTAATAATTAATGTAATTACAATAAAATTTCAGCATTCATTCAGTATTTTTTTGAATATATAATGCAAATGATCATCCTTGACAGGAAAGCTTCAACACTGAATGTATTTCCCCAAGAGTCAGACAAGGCACTGAGCAATAAATCTGGTATTAGGAAGATTACTGTATTATCTAAAGACATATGTAAATATCATATAACCGAAAATTAACATCAATGAACACTTAAGAAAATTACCTTAAGATCACCATTTGAGTGCAGCATCTGCTGAGCAGCCAAACATGATGAAAAAAGTGCAACCATACACTTAATGCACTGATAAGCTCGCTTCTGGTAGTGATTTTTGCTTCGTTGGATTGTATCAAAAAGCCCTTCACGATCATCTGGGATACCTGTATAAGATATGCATGGTTCATGTCTACTTTATAAAAGAAATTAAGTACACAAACTACATCAGCACTTTTCACTCTGGTGCGTATAATGATTTGGGATAGGAAGATTTCCTCTAAACATTCAAAAATTAACTCCCTAAGAGTCTCCTCATTCATGTGAATGTGGGTGTTCCCAAATGATGAACCCCCCCCGCACTAATGTTGAAGAAAAAGAGTTCTCCACAATGCCTCCTGATCCTAACAGTCTTTCAGTATTCAAAATAAATACCTGTTTCAGCATACCAAAGAGATGCAGTATCTAGAGAAATAACAGTATGAAGACATATGGAATAAGACATAATACAATGGTGGACAAAAGTCTTTTAACAGAATACACGGCATAGTTATAGATCTGTGGGCTTGGTTGTTTTTTTTAGGAGGCAGTGGTTTTGGTGCATTACACATGACAGTTAGAGAGGGATGTAAGCAATTGATGACTTTTCTTCATCTTTTCCCGGTACTGCCTTGCTAATGCAGGGAACTGTGAACTAGTATGAATGAATAAAAGATATAAAACACTGTAATACACTACTACAAGAAACTCTGAAGGAGCCTGGCTCTCATGGGGGCCAGGTGGGATAACAAGTCCAACCCCCTAGGCCCGGTGCTTAGGTCCCTCACCATCAGTGGGCTGCCCTAGAGCATAGGGCCTGCACCTCCTGAGTTGTAGGGAGGTTTAATCTCAAACAGCAACAATCAGAAACTCTTAAGGCACTGACAATTAATACATTTAAGTCAAAGCTTACCAAATACTTTAGTGATATTAAGCGTCACTGAAAAGGCCTATTCAAGAATAATGATACAACAGACATGTATCTTCACTTCTTTCTTCTTTACATATGTTTAATCTCAAACAGCAACAATCAGAAACTCTTAAGGCACTGACAATTAATACATTTAAGTCAAAGCTTACCAAATACTTTAGTGATATTAAGCGTCACTGAAAAGGCCTATTCAAGAATAATGATACAACAGACATGTATCTTCACTTCTTTCTTCTTTACATATTTGAGCCTACAATACATCCTCCCTACAGCATCTGGAAGCTGAAATTAACTTTTTTTTTTTTTTTTTCATCTTTTCCTGCAGAATTTTCTTGTCAGTATACTACTATCATCCTACATAAAGCTCCTTCACATACTGAATACAGCTACTCTCTTGAAGTTTAGTGTACTGGGGCCCCAGTCCATCACTTTTCAATCTATTCTAAAGAAATTCTATTTGAGCAAATGAAACATACACAAATATCTACCTACCTAACTCTCTAAAGCCTGTTCCCACCTGGAACTCTTAAGAGGGTGGCCATGGTAATATGGATCTGTGATGTCACCATAGCTGTCATATTTCTTTATGAGAGAGAGAGAGAGAGAGAGAGAGAGAGAGAGAGAGAGAGAGAGAGAGAGAGAGAGAGAGAGAGAGAGATATATATATATATTTATATATATATATATATATATATATATATATATATATATATATATATATATATATATATAGAGAGAGAGAGAGAGAGAGAGAGAGAGAGAGAGAGAGAGAGAGAGAGAGAGAGAGAGAGAGGGGGGGGGGGGGGCATAGAAAGACAGACAGACAGATAGGGTAGTTGACCAGTCTTTACACAAATACTGTGCTGGCAGTTTACTGATCATTAACGATGTTCACAACAGCTGGGATGGGAATTTCTTTTCCTAGTAGTCTGTGCAAGCTCAGGTGGGACAATCTGGATGATACCAAACTGCTACTTGGTAACAAGGAATCTCAAAATTTCAAAGTTGCAATAGTCAAAGAGGGCACTCGCTTCTTCCTAAACATTTAGATGAGGTCCAAGCAATGTCTGACGAGCTAGGAAGGCCCACTGTGTTGAAAGCCTCTTAATAGGTGGTGTAAGAGGGACCATGAATCATCTTGTATGCCCTCTACAGCATCTTTTCCAAAAGCCATGGTCGTATGCTGAAGACAGGAATACCAGGGGATTTGGGAAAGATTGGTGAAAATGAAAGTTGTAAATATGTTCTTAAGTTCACATGTCAGGAATCTATGTATGAAAAAATGGCTAATGATGAAAGGAAGGAAAATTGAATACAAATGCACTTAATGATTTCCGGTCATACAAAACGAAATCAACAGGGAGAAAATTCAGAAACAAATCACAAGCAAAATTGAATGTCAGGAACATAATACTATCATGAAAAGATGAAAGAACTCAAATTCTCTACTTAGACAAAAAAACAGACCACGGAAAACCCCAAAATCAAAGATAATGAAATCCATCCAACATTTCTGAAGGCCTGAAGTGCAAATATAGACATCTCAAGTAAAGGGTCAGTGGGTCTACACAGCACCTCTGAGGAAGAGAAAATGAATGGGGGAGGATGGTTACTTAATAATATTGTGACATCACTTGGCTGGTTGTTCATTCCTGTGAAAGAGAATCTGTCAGCCACATGTTTTACATGGCTGAAAAGGGGAATCATGTACCTCATTTTCTGGGGTAAAGTAGTATCTAACCTCTCATGAAACAAGTACTTTCTCTGATACTCAACGGCTCTGTCCCAAAGTGAATAGTAAGCTTACCTTTAAGAGCATTATGAATTCGATGATTTTGCCAAGAATCATCTAGCAGCAGCATATGCAAGAGGAGGTCAAGATATGGTCGTAATTCATATGTATATGAATAAGCAATCTGCCACAGCAGTTCAGATAGCACCGTGGAGGAAAAGAGAGGATTTTCCCAACAACAAAACTTAAGCAGCTTCACTGTATCTTCAGAAGTATTTGCATCCTCAATGATCTTCTTAACATACCTGTGCCAAAAAATATTGGTTTCCTCAAATTTAAGTCTTACAATAACTATCAACACTAAAATCTAACAGGTAAGAAGTGCTGAATATGAAATATTTCACAGAATCAGACCACATCATGTGTAAGACATTTTAAGACAAATAATTTTTCTATAATGGTCGCATCTTTTTAATTTCTTAAAGTACATCTAATCATGATACATCATTATTATAAGCAGCCCCAGTACTCCTTTTCTGGGGCTCCTGCAACTTTGATGCTGAACTACTATCAGAAGCAGGGAAATTATGGACTCTTTTGATTCAAAAATCCTTTAGACTGAAAATGACACATCACTGAAGGTGGTGTTTTGCTTATAGTACAACCACAAGTAGAGTCTGGTAACACTTAATTATGAAAATAAGCATACATAGATTTTTCATAATTACTAAAATCATTATCATTACTAACATTATCATCATCCTTATCATCACCATCATCATCATATGAAACTATGGGAGTGAGTGAGGAATGGGAGGTATTTTGGGATGCAATGATCACATGTGCAAGAAAAGTACTGATAGTTTAGTTAGGATTTTCTATGTATCTATGCCTCATGCTGAAGTGCCTGAGGACTGGCAGAATGCTTGTATTGTGCCACTGTATTATGGCAAAACCAAATGTTGAAATTATAAAGGCATATGTTTGTTTAGTGTACCTTAAGTTGTACAGGGAAGTGGTGGTTTCAAGAGTGGATGAAAATGTGTGGATTAGACATTTGCTTTGAAGAATGAGTGAGAGGAATACTTAAGAGAAAAAGGAGGATTTGTATATGATGTTTTTGGAACTGTAGAAAACTTATCATAAGGTTATTAAAGGTGCTCTGTAGAAGTTGTTACAAATCATGGTGAGAGAGGCGAGCTATTAAAAGCAGTTGAGAGTTTTTATCAAGGAAAGGGTGTATAATGTCACCACAGTTGTTTAATTTGTTGATGGATAGGATGGTGACAGATGTGAATGCAAGGGTCTTGGGGAGAAAGGTATAAATGTAGTGTGTTTGTGTAATTACCTAATTGTTCTGTACAGAGAGGGATTTGTACACTTGAGGGGCCCCACTTCTTGATCATTCTCTAATATACAATTTTAATTCATGTATGCTGTCTGCATTAACCATGTCTTCATTCATTTTGTTCCATTCATCCACAACTCTTATACTATAAAAGTACATCTTTACATTGTTCTAACAAGTTCCTTGCTTAATTTCATGTTATGTCCTCTAGTTTCTCTATCTCAAAATCTCTCAAAAAACTATTCACTGTCACCATCACTGATCTGTCTTATAACTTAAGGTTTATGATCATATCAATCATCCCTCTCTTCCAAGGTGTGCAAATTCAAAGACTTTCCCTATAACTTAGTTTCCTGAATTCTGGTACCATCTGGACTTCCTTTATGTGCTTCTTTAGGTGCAATAACCAAATTTGAGCAGCATATTCTATTATGTAGAATATGAACAGCTTGCTACAATATTTCTTTATCCATTTACTTGAAGTCTATTCTGATATTTGCCTGAGGACAATTTCTCTCCTTAACTAATCACCTCATATGAGACTCTGGAGACAGGATAGGTACACTGTTGATTCCCAAGTCCTTCTTACACAAAGAATCCTGAAGCTTATTTCACACTAAATAATAATCATACTGAGGCATGAGGCATTCTTTCACTAATCCATATTTGCTGCATTCCTCTGGACCTTCCCTATTACTTCTATGTGCTTCTTTTGGCACAGTGACCAAATCTGAGGAGCACATTCTAGTTCTGGTCTTATGCAGGGTATGAACAGCTTGCTAAATATTTCCTTATCTATATACCTGAAAGTTATTCTGATATTAGCTATTAAACATCTGTCTCCTTTACAATTCTCCTTATGCAGGACTCTCTAATAGGTAACGGATGCTGTTGACTCCCTTATTCTTCTTACACATGGATCATTGAAGTTTATTTTTTGCGTTTGTGAGTGTTTGTCTGTTTTTTGTTTTGTTTGTTTGTTTGTATGTTTGTTTGTTTGTTTGTATGTGTGTGTGTGTGTGTGTGTGTACAAACATAGGAGTAAAGACACTATACACATAAACAAGGTTAAAAGACGGGGCAACACAATGTAAAATTCTCACCCCATAACACAAATATCAATAACACCCATTTGAAACCATTCTCCTTAAATGTATGGAAGTTGCACTGTCTCAACTGCACTCATGACACCATTAATCACCTATACAATATACCAAACACTGATTAAACATATTGTAAGACCCCTCATGCCCATGATGCAACGTCTGTTCTAAAGACACTGTGGACTTACTCCTAAACTGTCCTGCATTCACCTCACACATGCACACACATACCACCACACTCCTTGATTTCTGGTTCCACCCCAGTGGATGTGGCTGGCTATGAGCACTTTGGAATCCCATAAAAGGGCAGGAAGGTAAAGGTGAAAAATCAAATACATAATGATGTGTTACCAGACTTTGCCTACTTGAGGTTACCTCCTGAGTGAAAAGTCACCTTTGGCAAGCCTGTATCATCAGCAGATGATGGTCAATATAGTCGCATTGAGGAACTTCTTGCTCCAAAGGAGTCCATCATTTCCCTGCTTCTGATTGTAATCGAATTACAACATTGCAAGAACCATATAAAAAGGGTCCGGGGGTTAAGTACAATAGTAAAAAATACTGACGTTGCTCGACCATAAAGGATCTCCGCTACTTTTGGCTGGATGGGCATGAGTGGTTCAGGGCAAGATGTGTCTCCATGTGGGTTAGGCAGCGATGCATTATTCTGAAAGGGCATGAAAGAAAAAGACAAAGAAATAAGAATGAATAAAACATAAAAAGCTTGAAAATCAGTAACTAGACTTTCATCTATCTGGTCTCTTTTAACATAATTAAAACTGAACTTAAATGTAGCAAATTTTCAGAATCATGGAAATCCTCTAAAAACACTAATTTCTGAGTCTACACAATAGTCTCCGCTATTACCTATGCTGAAACCGAAAAACACATTATTTGGAAAGGTAATACATATGAAGTATACTAAACCTACCACTCCTCTCCTAATACCTGCACCTGACAGCTCATTCAATTAGATATGTAAATAAAATGCTTCCATATTTAGCATGTATGCCAACATTCTGCACCTGTCCCCCAATCAACCTTCAAGCCTTACAACCATTAATACATATATACCTATGGTTAAAAGACTAAATTAGGTAGGCAGGATGGCATTTCTATCCTTTGTTCACTGTGATAATGGCTGATGCAAACACTTTTCAATTTCTCTATCACCCCAGGAGGGTTTCAGCATTAAATTCAGCCAAATAAAGTATATTAGCTCACTTTTCTGTGCACATACTTTACTTTCACACGCATTTCTTTCATTCTACAATGGGTCAGAGATAATCTGAACGATGGATACTCTCCAAAACTCATCCTCCATCACTTCCTAGGGGTCTACACATTAACTTCTGTGTTATACTACTGCACTTCTTTAATTCTACATTTGGAAACAGAAAATATGAATGATGCACACCCTCAAAAATCTACTCCATAACTCCCTGGAGGATCTATGCTATAATTCTAGCACTATGGCCATATAAGGTATGCTTGCTCACATTTTTATGCAAATCCTATAATTCATACTTTTTTTTTTTTTTTTTTTGCCGCTGTCTCCCGCGTTTGCGAGGTAGCGCAAGGAAACAGACAAAAGAAATGGCCCAACCCACCCCCATACACATGTATATACATACGTCCACACACGCAAATATACATACCTACACAGCTTTCCATGGTTTACACCAGACGCTTCACATGCCCTAATTCAATCCACTGACAGCACGTCAGCCCCGGTATACCACATCGCTCCAATTCACTCTATTCCTTGCCCTCCTTTCACCCTCCTGCATGTTCAGGCCCCGATCACACAAAATCTTTTTCACTCCATCTTTCCACCACCAATTTGGTCTCCCTCTTCTCCTCGTTCCCTCCACCTCTGACACATATATCCTCTTGGTCAATCTTTCCTCACTCATTCTCTCCATGTGCCCAAACCATTTCAAAACACCCTCTTCTGCTCTCTCAACCACGCTCTTTTTATTTCCACACATCTCTCTTACCCTTACGTTACTTACTCGATCAACCCACCTCACACCACACACTGTCCTCAAACATCTCATTTCCAGCACATCCATCCTCCTGCGCACAACTCTATCCATAGTCCACGCCTCGCAACCATACAACATTGTTGGAACCACTATTCCTTCAAACATACCCATTTTTGCTTTCCGAGATAATGTTCTCGACTTCCACACATTCTTCAAGGCTCCCAGAATTTTCGCCCCCTCCCCCACCCAATGATCCACTTCCGCTTCCATGGTTCCATCCGCTGCCAGATCCACTCCCAGATATCTAAAACACTTCACTTCCTCCAGTTTTTCTCCATTCAAACTCACCTCCCAATTGACTTGACCCTCAACCCTACTGTACCTAATAACCTTGCTCTTATTCACATTTACTCTTAACTTTCTTCTTTCACACACTTTACCAAACTCAGTCACCAGCTTCTGCAGTTTCTCACATGAATCAGCCACCAGCGCTGTATCATCAGCGAACAACAACTGACTCACTTCCCAAGCTCTCTCATCCCCAACAGACTTCATACTTGCCCCTCTTTCCAAAACTCTTTTCTTTTTTACAATTGGGAAAAATAAATTCCTAATTGACATCAGCTTTCTGCAAGTCACCATTACTTTCTGGAATGGTCAATTTTAAGTAAACATGGCATGGGAGGGGTTTAGGACACCAAGAGCAGAAGTGGGAGCTAGCGACATGAGTCCCTAGAAAAAGAGCATAGCCATGCACCATAGTCATTAGCTGATTACTGAGACCTCCTAGCAGCTCCAATGACTCATCCTTTGTATACAGTACCATCTATGGCAAGCTAATGGAGCTTAAAATGTATGCTAAATTCAACTTCAGGTGAAAAACTGAGTTTGTAGATTGATGTTCACGATATCCTACAAAGTAACTGAAGTCTGACATCTGCAGCAACAAAACGATCAAGGGTTAATTCTGACATCCTTGTTGCTCTTCTCTGGATCTTCTCTGGCAAGAATTCTTGGTTCTTCTTTGAAGTATATTCTAGTTTTGGCCTAATCTATTCCTTTCTTTTAGTTCATGGCTTTCATGGTGTAATGTTTACTGGTGATCCCTCCTTTGGAACACACCATTTGTCCTCCTCTCTACGGGATTTTGATGAATGTATTGTCATGGCCTTTTAACATCTTTAAAACACCTGAAAGGGTGTTGCATAAATCTTTGCTTCTATGCTTCTTTCTTCTTTTGGCTTCAATGCTCCTTTCTCATTCTTTAATGCACACTTTCCTTCTAGCTGTTCTGTTGTGGTATCTGATGAGGGACTGACCTCTTTTTAATCTGCAACACCAGTGTTCCCTATGGTTCTTTCCTATTGCCTATCCTCTTTTGTCTTTCCAAAAAATGATCTTTTTTTTCAGCCTCTAAACCCATCCACTCTTACACTGATGATCCCACTCTAAATACTTCAAGTCAGTCTCTTTCTCCTCTGTACTGTAACTTGTATGTTCAGCCAGTTCATGAGCTAAAATACTATCTATAGAGAAGCATTCTACATTACATTTTTCTATTACTCGAAGCATATCATATTGCAGTCTCCAAAATTGTGAAGCATATTACTCAATTTTCATATATACATATACATTTAAATGTATACATATATATACACACACAGACATATACATATATACACATGTACACAATCAATACTAACTGCCCTAATTCATTCCCGTCACCACCCCGCCACACATGAAATGACAACCCCCTTCCCAAACACGCACGCGAGGTAGCGCTAGAAAAAGACAACAAAGGCCACATTTGTTCACACTCAGTCTCTAATTGTCATGTAAAATACACCAAAACCACAGCTCCCTTTCCACATCCAGGCCCCACAAAACTTTCCATAGTTTACCCCAGATGCTTCACATGCCCTGGTTCAATCCACTGACAGCATGTTGACCCCGGTATACCACATCATTCCAATTCACTCTATTCCTTGCACACCTTTCACCCTCTTGCATGTTCAGGCCCCGATCACTCAAAATCTTTTTCACTCCATCTTTCCACCTCCAATTTGGTCTCCCACTTCTCCTCGTTCCCTCCACCTCTGACACATATATCCTCTTGGTCAATCTTTCCTCACTCATTCTCTCAACGTGACCAAACCATTTCAAAACACCCTCTTCTGCTCTCTCAACCACACTCTTTTTATTACCACACATCTCTTATCCTTTCATTACTTACTCGATCAAACCACCTCACACCACATACTGTCCTCAAACATTTCATTTCTAATACATCCACACTCCTCTGCACAACTCTATCTATAGCCCACGCCTCGCAACCATACAACATTGTTGGAACCACTATTCCTTCAAACATACCCATTTTTGCTTTCCGAGATAATGTTCTCGACTTCCACACATTCTTCAAGGCTCCCAGGATTTTCGCCCCCTCCCCCACCATATGATCCACTTCCGCTTCCATGGTTCCATCCGCTGCCAGATCCACTCCCAGATATCTAAAACACTTTACTTCCTCCAGTTTTTCTCCATTCAAACTTACCTCCCAATTGACTTGACCCTCAACCCTACTGTACCTAATAACCTTGTTCTTATTCACATTTACTCTTAACTTTCTTCTTTCACACACTTTACCAAACTCAGTCACCAGCTTCTGCAGTTTCTCACATGAATCAGCCACCAGCGTTGTATCATCAGCGAACAACAACTGACTCACATCCCAAGCTCTCTCATCCACAACAGACTTCATACTTGCCCCTCTTTCCAAAACTCTTGCATTCACCTCCCTAACAACCCCATCCATAAACAAATTAAACAACCATGGAGACATCACACACCCCTGCCGCAAACCAACATTCACTGTGAACCAATCACTTTCCTCTCTTCCTACTCGTACACATGCCTTACATCCTCGATAAAAACTTTTCACTGCTTCTAACAACTTGCCTCCCACACCATATATTCTTAATACCTTCCACAGAGCATCTCTATCAACTCTATCATATGCCTTCTCCTGATCCATAAATGCTACATACAAATCCATTTGCTTTTCTAAGTATTTCTTACATACATTCTTCAAAGCAAACACCTGATCCACACATCCTCTACCACTTCTGAAACCACACTGCTCTTCCCCAATCTGATGCTCTGTACATGCCTTCACCCTCTCAATCAATACCCTCCCATATCTCTCTCTCTCTCTCTCTCTCTCTCTCTCTCTCTCTCTCTCTCTCTCTCTATATATATATATATTTATTTCTTTTTTTTTTTTCAAAAGAGGGAACAGAGAACGAGGCCAGGTGAGGATACTCCCTCAGAGGCCCAGTCCTCTGTTCTTAACGCTACCTTGCTAACGCGGGAAATGGCTAATAGTTTGAAAGAAAAAGAAATATATATATATGTATATGATTGTTGTTTCTCACATTTGTAAGGTAGCACCAGGAACAGAAGAAAAAAGGCCACATCCAATAACAACCATTCCCTAGCTGTCATGCATAATGTACTGACACTACAGCTACCTTTCAACATTCAGGCCTCACAGATCTATCCACAGTTTACTCTGGATGTTTCACATACCGTTTTAGTCCACTTAAAGCACATTGACCACAGTATATCTCACTGTTCCATTTAACTCTACCCCTTGCATGCTTTTCATCCTCCTGGATGTTTAGGCCCCAATCGCTCAAAATCATTTTCACTTTATCCTTCCATCTCCAAATTGGTAACCCTGTTCTTGTTACCTCCATTTCTGACACATATATCCTTTGTCAAACTTTCCTCACTCATTTTTTTTTTCCTATATGTCCAAACCATTTCAGCACACCCTCTTCAACTCTCTCACCACACTCTTTTTATTACAATACCTCTCCCATATCCTTTTTTTATTTACTTGATCAAACCAACTTGCACCACATAATGTCCTAAAACATTTTATTTTCAACATCCATTCTCCTCCACACATCATCATCTACAGCCTATGCCTCATATTCATATAACATTGATGGGACTACCATACCTTCAAACATACCCATTTTTGCCCTCCCAGATAACAAGCTCTCTAGGTGTGTTACAGTAACCTATGTGTGCTGGTGACCGAGGTGACTGCAGACAGATAAGCCAAGCAAGTATACACCCCAGCCAGCATGCTAAGTTCAGATGATTGCATGGCATCAAATAACATTAATTTACCTGATTTGTTTTTCTTTTTTGCTAACTTTTCCTGATATTTCTTATTACCTCATATAACAAAGATTTGTTAATAATCCTTGGCATACATTTTTAAGGCATGGTTCTTTGAGGATTAATTGCAAGTTCATGTGCTACATGCAGAGAGTTACATGGAATGAAGTAAATAATTCCTCTAATGAAACAGGTGGCCAAAAATAACTTCCTCTATATCAGTACAAGCAATTAATGTATAAATTCCATACTTACTGGTTGAGAAGACTGTTGCTTGTGAGAAACATCACATGACCTTATCAATTGTGAAACCACCTGATAAAGTCTTCCTAATTCAGCATACTGATACTTAATGGCTGGGCCTGGTCCCTCATCCAAAGCAACCAACATAAACATCTCTACCACATTCAACTGTAAAAGAAAAACAGGGCCAATTCTCACTACAGCATACTTTTTTCTTAACATTAACATCAAGCCAAGGATTCACATGCATAAAGCTAGCATCTTTTTCATTTCCAATATGTCAAATGGAAATTCAGTCAAACAAATTGAGCCCACTAATATCTTAAATGACTGAATGCAACAATCAGTGACTGACATACATAACAAATATATCAATAACTTGGGTGGGCATTCTTAGTTTACCCCCTCTATGCTCAGAATTAATTCTCTTGGACACACAAGCCTTTTTCTGATAATGAAGGCTAATCAAGATCAAGTACATTCACAGCAAGACAGAAAATGACCTAAATGCAAAGCAGAGACTACTTGTTCATACTTTAATGGAGCTAGAGTCTCAGACTTGTGAAGAAAAACTAATGACATCTGCATCTTCCTATCCTATCTGTATCTCTGATGCCCATTCCCTACGGGAACCCCTTCAAAGGTGAGGCCTTGGCAAATATGGTTCTATAACTATCCAAAAATATACTACTGATTGTTACAACAAATAAAAGAAAAAAAAATGAAGCTTCATGGTAATACATGATTTTCAGCCTAAAAGCATTAAAAAACAATCATGAAAAAACATCTTCTCTAAATGGGAGTCAAAAGTGAATATTCTGACAAGAGGTATAATTCTGTGGAGCATATCTGGAAAAGTATTTGAGATTTCTCAAGAGTGGTGATTGAGAGGGTGCTGGCATGCACAGAGCATCTGTCTTGGGAGGAGTGTGCTTTCAGATGAAGGAGAGGATGTGTGTACCAGGAGTTTGCTTTTAAGAATTTGTATGACTTACTTGGACAAGGAGAGTAAACTGTACGAGGCATTTAAGCATCTCAAGAAGGTACATGATAGAGGTGACAGAGGCCTTTAGAAGGTACTACATATGTATGAGGTAAAAGGACAGTTACAAAGAGCAGTGATGAGTCTTCAGTCTAGAAAGCAAGACAAGTGTGAGTAGGAGGGGAGAGTTATTGGTCCTCAGTAAAGGTGGGTCTGCAAAAAGGATGCAAGATGTTGCTGTGGTAGCTTAAAATGCTTACGAATGGGATGAAGAGTGACATGAGTACAATGTTCTCAAAAGCGAAGACCTTCCCTCCTGCCTGTTACTTTTTTTAAAAAAGCAGTTGGACTACTGCCTTACTGTTCTCTTAATTCTAAAGGGCAAATTAGGCATGGCTGATGCTTTGGTAAAACAAGCTAGCTCACTTGAGGATTGCTTTATAGTTTGCTTTTTTCACTTCAGAAGTGTATACAATCTGGGTAACTTGATGTAAAATAACAAAGAGCATGAGAAACTCAATGCTGAGAGGCTTCATATCATGTTTATCACAAAGGAAGCTAACAAATACAAGCCCCTTTAACTAATAGTACAAATGAGCTCTTTATAAATAGTTACGACAAACCTGCATCAGAGTGACCTGTTCCCTTCCAGGCAGTGAGTTCAGGTAGTGGGTTGCTGCTATTCATTGTCAGGTGTTGACAGAACTACAATGTCAATCTCTACTATAACCGTTGTTTGATTATTTGTTACCACTTTACAAAGTTTTGCAGACTTTCCAAGTATTGTGCAAAATGAAACCTACATGAAATTCAAGCATATGCATCCTTAGTTTGAAGTTCAACTAAAAAATAGGGCTTGATTCACATTAAAACTCTACCCAATTTCTAAGTACCCATACCTGGATTCATAAAAAAAATTCTACCCAATCTTCACGCTCAAAACCAACATAATCAATCTTCATATTCAATAATATTTTACATAATTCAACTTATTTATGAATTCAAAAGATTGCAGCCACTAGCTATTCCAGTCAATAAACAATAAAAAGAAAAAATAATTAACCTACTTTGAGTAGCTGTAACTTTTCAGATGGTCCTAAAGATGCATAAAGATGAAAGAGATGAAAGTATTGAGGTAAGTGTCTGCCATGTTCTGACACTTCTTTGTTCAGCAGCATTAACACTGCAACAAGCAGCTGGTCACTTAAAGTGCAGCCACCACTACTCATATCCAGACCTGAAATCAACAAATACAGTTATTATTCATCATTAGTCATAGTAATACAGTGCAGACAATAAAATCTTAATAAATTGGTAACTCAACCTATCTACCTACATCTCTGATGACTGCCTTTATGCAACACTATATAAGTATTTTGCCAATCCTCAGGTACCTCACTATGATCCATACATACGCTGAAAATTCTAACTAATCAATCAACAACATTGTCATCTTCTCTCTCTTGGACACTATCGTATATTTAGGTGATGCAATCTGTTGATATAACTAATATCATCATCATGACATATCTGAATTAACTACACCAATGCGGTATATGGGGCCAGCATGCTGTCAAGTGAGCTGGACAAAGGAATGGGAAGTAATTAAGGTAAACCATGAAATAATCAGTGGGGCTTTGCATTGGATGGTAGGATTTGAATCAATAATTATACTATTTATCTATCTATTCCCAATCATCAGTCCTTTTTCAGCACATAAATCTACAAGCTCTTCACCATTTCCATTTACAACACTGAACACCCCATGTATACCAATTATTCCCTCAACTGCCACATTACTCACCTTTGCATTCAAATCACCCATCACTATAACCCGGTCTCGTGCATCAAAACCACTAACACACTCATTCAGCTGCTCCCAAAACACTTGCCTCTCTTGATCTTTCTTCTCATGCCCAGGTGCATATGCACCAATAATCACCCACCTCTCTCCATCAACTTTCAGTTTTACCCATATTAATCGAGAATTTACTTTCTTACACTCTATTACATACTCCCACAACTCCTGTTTCAGGAGTATTGCTACTCCTTCCCTTGCTCTTGTCCTCTCACTAACCCCTGACTTTACTCCCCAGACATTCCCAAACCACTCTTCCCCTTTACCCTTGAGCTTCGTTTCACTCAGAGCCAAAACATCCAGGTTCCTTTCCTCAAACATACTACCTATCTCTCCTTTTTTCACATCTTGGTTACATCCACACACATTTAGGCACCCCACTCTGAGCCTTCGAGGAGGATGAGCACTCCCCGTGTGACTCCTTCTTCTGTTTCCCATTTTACAAAGTTAATACAAGGAGGGGAGGATTTCTGGCCCCCACTCCCGTCCCCTCTAGTCGCTTTCTACGACACGCGAGGAATACGTGGGAAGTATTCTTTCACCCCTATCCCCAGGGATAATATACATATATATATACATATACACACACACACACACACACACACACACACACACGTATATACATATGAGATATACATAAGTATACTTATGTAAGTAGGAGAGATGGCCAGAGAGCGTTATTGGATTACGTGTTAATTGACAGGCGTGCGAAAGAGAGACTTTTGGATGTTAATGTGCTGAGAGGTGCAACTGGAGGGATGTCTGATCATTATCTTGTGGAGGCTAAGGTGAAGATTTGTATGGGTTTTCAGAAAAGAAGAGTGAATGTTGGGGTGAAGAGGGTGGTGAGAGGAAGTGAGCTTGAGAAGGAGACCTGTGTGAGGAAGTACCAGGAGAGACTGAGTACAGAATGGAAAAAGCTGAGAACAATGGAAGCAAGGGGAGTGGGGGAGGAATGGGATGTATTTAGGGAATCAGTGATGGATTGCGCAAAAGATGCTTGTGGCATGAGAAGAGTGGGAGGTGGGTTGATTAGAAAGGGTAGTGAGTGGTGGGATGAAGAAGTAAGAGTATTAGTGAAAGAGAAGAGAGAGGCATTTGGACGATTTTTGCAGGGAAAAAATGCAATTGAGTGGGAGATGTATAAAAGAAAGAGACAGGAGGTCAAGAGAAAGGTGCAAGAGGTGAAAAAAAGGGCAAATGAGAGTTGGGGTGAGAGAGTATCATTAAATTTTAGGGAGAATAAAAAGATGTTCTGGAAGGAGGTAAATAAAGTGCGTAAGACAAGGGAGCAAATGGGAACTTCAGTGAAGGGCGCAAATGGGGAGGTGATAACAAGTAGTGGTGATGTGAGAAGGAGATGGAGTGAGTATTTTGAAGGTTTGTTGAATGTGTTTGATGATAGAGTGGCAGATATAGGGTGTTTTGGTCGAGGTGGTGTGCAAAGTGAGAGGGTTAGGGAAAATGATTTGGTAAACAGAGAAGAGGTAGTGAAAGCTTTGCGGAAGATGAAAGCCGGCAAGGCAGCAGGTTTGGATGGTATTGCAGTGGAATTTATTAAAAAAGGGGGTGACTGTATTGTTGACTGGTTGGTAAGGTTATTTAATGTATGTATGACTCATGGTGAGGTGCCTGAGGATTGGCGGAATGCGTGCATAGTGCCACTGTACAAAGGCAAAGGGGATAAGAGTGAGTGCTCAAATTACAGAGGTATAAGTTTGTTGAGTATTCCTGGTAAATTATATGGGAGGGTATTGATTGAGAGGGTGAAGGCATGTACAGAGCATCAGATTGGGGAAGAGCAGTGTGGTTTCAGAAGTGGTAGAGGATGTGTGGATCAGGTGTTTGCTTTGAAGAATGTATGTGAGAAATACTTAGAAAAGCAAATGGATTTGTATGTAGCATTTATGGATCTGGAGAAGGCATATGATAGAGTTGATAGAGATGCTCTGTGGAAGGTATTAAGAATATATGGTGTGGGAGGAAAGTTGTTAGAAGCAGTGAAAAGTTTTTATCGAGGATGTAAGGCATGTGTACGTGTAGGAAGAGAGGAAAGTGATTGGTTCTCAGTGAATGTAGGTTTGCGGCAGGGGTGTGTGATGTCTCCATGGTTGTTTAATTTGTTTATGGATGGGGTTGTTAGGGAGGTAAATGCAAGAGTTTTGGAAAGAGGGGCAAGTATGAAGTCTGTTGGGGATGAGAGAGCTTGGGAAGTGAGTCAGTTGTTGTTCGCTGATGATACAGCGCTGGTGGCTGATTCATGTGAGAAACTGCAGAAGCTGGTGAATGAGTTTGGTAAAGTGTGTGGAAGAAGAAAGTTAAGAGTAAATGTGAATAAGAGCAAGGTTATTAGGTACAGTAGGGTTGAGGGTCAAGTCAATTGGGAGGTGAGTTTGAATGGAGAAAAACTGGAGGAAGTGAAGTGTTTTAGATATCTGGGAGTGGATCTGGCAGCAGATGGAACCATGGAAGCGGAAGTGGATCATAGGGTGGGGGAGGGGGTGAAAATTCTGGGGGCCTTGAAGAATGTGTGGAAGTCGAGAACATTATCTCAGAAAGCAAAAATGGGTATGTTTGAAGGAATAGTGGTTCCAACAATGTTGTATGGTTGCGAGGCGTGGGCTATGGATAGAGTTGTGCGCAGGAGGATGGATGTGCTGGAAATGAGATGTTTGAGGACAATGTGTGGTGTGAGGTGGTTTGATCGAGTGAGTAACGTAAGGGTAAGAGAGATGTGTGGAAATAAAAAGAGCGTGGTTGAGAGAGCAGAAGAGGGTGTTTTGAAGTGGTTTGGGCACATGGAGAGGATGAGTGAGGAAAGATTGACCAAGAGGATATATGTGTCGGAGGTGGAGGGAGCAAGGAGAAGAGGGAGACCAAATTGGAGGTGGAAAGATGGAGTGAAAAAGATTTTGTGTGATCGGGGCCTGAACATGCAGGAGGGTGAAAGGAGGGCAAGGAATAGAGTGAATTGGAGCGATGTGGTATACCGGGGTTGACGTGCTGTCAGTGGATTGAATCAAGGCATGTGAAGCGTCTGGGGTAAACCATGGAAAGCTGTGTAGGTATGTATATTTGCGTGTGTGGACGTATGTATATACATGTGTATGGGGGGGGGGGTTGGGCCATTTCTTTCGTCTGTTTCCTTGCGCTACCTCGCAAACGCGGGAGACAGCGACAAAGTAAAAAAAAAAAAAAAAAAAAAAAAAAAAAAAAAAAAAAAAAATATCTATCTATATTTCTGACAACTAGCGCAGTGTCTCCAGAGGATCCAATCTAATGTTCCTACCAACTGTTTCTTCCTACTGTGTCTACCTAGCATTCCTGCACAATGTCCCAACCTAATGCTGCTGCCTATAATTCTACCTGTTTCAATTTTTAATGCTCCTGCATAATGTTCCTACCTACTACTTCTATTAAGAAGGCAGGGCTTGCGCACAGTGCTCATTGCAGGAAATTCTAATGCTACAAGGAATGAGACGTGTGATTTAAGCATAAAGTATAACAGAGAGAGATTTTGTGTATGTGGACAGAATGCCGGCAGTCCACATGCAGGCGAGACAGAAAGGAAAGCCAGCTCCCTGGGTCCACAGAGTGCATCTTGAAAACCACTGAAGTTCTGGCTCACTACACAGCTGTCACCAACCCTCCTGATACCTAAGCAGGTAGTACCAATTACATACTTCCTTAGTTGGCAGCTGCTTACCAGTTACTACCTATTAATACAGTCTGTGCCAAAAAATAAGACGCGAGAGAGCCATCAACTTAACATACAACATAACTCACTTCACGTATCTTTTAGAGACCCTGGCAAGTGTAATATATCGTGCATTGACAGCACTTATCATACGTTCAACAGTTTTGTGATAAAAATGCATCAAAACCATCAGTTTATGTCTAGATACCAAGAGGATTGTGTCTGTTCTGTTCATCTCCGATTGATGGGTAATTTTTTCTCCATATTTGTCTGCAATTATCTAGCTCTTGTGCCATCCCATTATGCACTGTAGAGTTACAACAAAGGAGACATTGCAAAAGCAATAGCTTTACATAAAGCAGGGCATAATTTGAAATATACTGCTGAGCTAGCCCATGTCTGCCAGCAAAGTGTCCAAATGTTGGTGAAGCAGTCTCCGAGGAATTATGGCAGTCCATTTTACCAGCTCCTTTTCCCAAGTCTGGATGACAAGTTAAGACTTGCCCATCCCTGATACTAAGTGAAATCAAGCAAAAGAACCATTGCTTGCTTGAACACATCTCGTTAAGGAGAGTTCAAAATTTACTTCAAAATGAACTGGGGTTTCGTATTTTTCATGCCCGACATAAACCTGTACTGACTGCCACCAAAAAAGAGAAACAAGTGAATTTTGCAGGACAAATAGTGTCTGGAACCAAGAAACATGGAGAACCATGTTATGGAGTGATAAGTCAACATTTACTGTGACTAAAAACACCAGAGGGAGGGAGGAAAGGTCACCCCACTCAGACCCTCCCTCTCTTGAGGCTGTTTCAGATACTAATGGTGTTGGTGATTTGGTAATCTTGCAAAAGAATGTGAAAGTGGACCAGGTTGTGTAATCAAATTTACTTAATGACCTTTTACCTGATTCATTTGAAAGCACAAATACATCAATATTTTTGGAGAATGAGGCTCACTGCTACATTGATAGGCCTGTTACACAGTGGCTGAGTGATACTGAGGTGAATTATTTCTATGACTGACCAGGAAACAGCCTTGACCAAAACCTAACGGAAAACATGGTCCATTGTGTAGCAATAAGTACGTGATAAGGTCATGTCTTCTGCGCCAATGCTTGAGGCAGCAGCTAAGCAGCTATGGGATAATTTTCCTCAGAGTAACTCATGAATCTTGCTGACAGCATTCCCAACAGGCTACAGGACTGCATCAAGAGGAAAGGGAAAGTAACAAAGCATTAATCATCTTGGTTTAAGTGTTCATTATGTTTCTTTAGGCCTCTTAACCATATTTTTTTTACCATATTTTTTTCAGTTCATGCCTTAACTTTTGGTGCAGACTGTATATCATACATATGCACAAGTGAGGCCATGGAGCATTTGTTCCCAAAGCTATAATATTATGGCAGGGGAAGTAAAGTAATTAATTAAGTAAGTAAGTAAGTAAGTAAGTGTGTTTGTGTGTGTGTGAGAGAATAAACGAAAATGGCTTCATCTGCACACATCCATTCTAGCTGTTACATATGTGCCCCAGTAAAAATCTACTATCCAGAGGTAAGCCCTAAAGATTACTCCATTGATTACCTTCACCACTTCATATGCTTCAGTTCAACCCACTGATGGCATGTAACCCATCATATCAAATCACAACAATGCAATTCATATTAAAGGTAATCAAATATGAAGTAATTAAGGTAAAGAAAAGTGTCTCATATTTCATAAATACCTGAAAATCATTGTTCAATTACAAACTAAGACATTATAGATATGGCATACTTTAGGTAATATGCCTGTTTAACACTTACAACAATATAGGGCATATCAAGCGCACACAGACCATTTACCTCAACATACATATAATCAATCCATGTCCTGTGTACGGTCATATGAGGGATTCTTACATTTTCAAATCCGAACAATACACTAATATATCAAGTGAGAATAGTTAAGTAATATGAACTCTATGGAACATGGTTTTATTCAAACAGAATGGGGAATCTAATGCTTTACACATTTTCAAAATCAGAAACAACAGCCCATCAGAAGCTCATTTTTAATTCTCTACACATGTTTTTGGCAATCTAAGACCTTTATTTAAATATAGACATTTGCATCACTAATCTCATAGCTAAAATAAAGTCATACTTAATACAAATATATAATACAATGGAATATCATACCTTGATGATGCTTTTGAGGGCCCCATCCTAATGGCTGTGGTGGATCGCCGAGTGCACAATGAGCCACCAAGACAATGAGCTTGCTAAATACGATCCTAACTTCTGGTGCTGGACATTCCAGTAAATATTCCACAAAGCGATGTGGCTGCGCAAACAAAACGTGCTGTGCGAACCATGCACGAGTATGAACTGACGCTCTCAAATGAACCTGTTTATGGAAGACTAAAGTTAGAATCATACAAAAAGCACATCAAATGCAAATCAATGCAGTACTCACATTTCTAAAGACGGATGTAGATACATGATCAAAGCTTCATGAGTTTCCTGAAAACCATACATGAATTTTTTTGGGAGAGGGATAACATTCAAGAAGTGACATCTACATTACCTTCACCAAAAATACATTTTCTGTTGTCTCTTTTTATAAAACAGGATCTGGTACTTACCATTACCCTAATGATCTTTATATTATTTCTCAACAAAAAGCAATGCCAATTTCCTTAGTATCACCATATATCCTCTCTTCAACATATACTGTTTCATTCTGTCTTTAAAGTCATACTACACTTGTACAAATATTCATTCAGTTACCTTATGATAAAAAATCTGACTTTGAAAGACCTATACCTTGGAAGATTTTAACCCTTATCAGTATCATTAAGCACACAGAAAACTAAGAACAATAAAAAGGCCTGCTACAGAGAAAATAACTGTTCAGTATGAAGGCCATCCCCGGCTTAGCCACAATGACGCCCAGAATTCCTTGCCATAATCAATAACATGCTACAAATACTCTCTCATAAAAGCAATTATCCCTCTACTATGTTACCTTATTTATTTCACCTCTCATTTCCTGCCCTTCAGTTTTAACTAGTCCTGATCAAAATGATACATTCAGAATGGATGGGAAGAATCTAATTTATATAACTTGAATGTGATAATGTATAACATAAACATTTCTATGTATGAACTTTTATCCTATAATCAAAATGCAATAGGCATAGAAAAGGGGATGTGGCCTTTAACTTCATTCTCTTATGACATAGTTTGTACATAAATTTTAAAATGAATTACTAATGATACTGATACTGGCCCATAAAAGAATTTTAGATATCTATTAAGGACTAAATGTACCAATGTAAGAAACAATCAGCTAACTAAATGTGATATTACAAAGTATACTTCTAAAGATTATCATAATAATGTACATTCCTACATCAAGAAAAACTGTAAATCCATGTGGATACAACTTGTATTCAGCAATACACACTTATGGATCAAGAGTATCAATCTAAAATAAAACTGTTCAATTATAATCAATATTTCTGAAGGACAGGCAACAAATCAGGTCACACAAATGCACAAAACCTTCCTGTTTCAGAATGGTTAAATGAGATTTCCAGGTACAAGGCACAGATGTGATAGAAAACTTACAGCTTAGATTCATGAAATATGTTTCAAGTAATTACTGAATCCAAATCAGTGGCAATTGAAACATTAAAGTATGTGCCAATTAGCTATGTACTCATGAAATGTTAATCTATTCTAAAATTCATAGCAATAATAAAAAGTCTGAAACCATATATACAAAGCGACCACGTATGAAAAATATAAATACAATCCTAGTTATAAAACCTCAGGATCCCCTTTTTTGGGTTCCTGTATTCCAACCAGGAGCAGGGAAATTATGGACCTCTTTGGGTGAAAGTACCCTCAGCAAGATTGAACTCCTTTTTGCCCATTAATGATGATCCACCTCAGTAAAAGTAACTTTTCACTCATGGTATAACCATATACAAGCACTTTACCTACCTTATCATCCTGCCACAGGAGTCCCGTCTATCTTCTATGGGATCCTATGGTGCTCAGGAAGTCAGTACATCCACCAAGCTGGACCATGAGTCAATAAAGTGCAGTAATACTGTGTCTGTGTGCCTAAGTAAGGTGACTGAAGGGCAATGAGTATTAGGTGTTCAGTGGCTTCATTGTGGTTGTTGTAACTTGGGAAGTGTGGTTGTTTAGTGCTTGTTCAGTCATTTAGGTGTGTATGTGTTTGTTGGGGTGGGGGGATATATGCATATAGGTTGCTAAAGTGTGCAGCAGGAATTAGATTTTTATTTCTGCTCAGCAGCTGCTGGTTATCTAAGGAGTAGTTTCGATGATGATGTGACAAAATACAAGCTGGCATGCATACTGAGGTGGGTGAGTACTTGCAAGATCTGCATTGAAATAATTCATGAAAAATACAATATACTGCATCATTTTGCCAACTATATGTTTCTTGCTTAAGAACAAACAGTACTATTAATGATCAAGAGGAGATAAGACTTCCATCTATCTCAATTTCTTCTATATTTTTCTATATCATTATTATTATTATTATCATTGTTACTATTTTTTCTTTTTTTATTATGCTTTATCGCTGTCTCCCACGTTAGCGAGGTATCGCAAGGAAACAGACGAAAGAATGGCCCAACCCGCCCACATACACATGTATATACATACATGTCCACACACACACACATATACATACCTATACATTTCAACTTATACATATATATACATACACAGACATATACATATATACACATGTGCATAATTCATACTTGCTGCCTATATTCATTCTTGTCGTCACCCCGTCAGACATGAAATGACAATCCCCTCCCCCGCATGCACGCGATGTAGTGCTAGGAAAAGACAACAAAGGCCACATTCGTTCACACTCAGTCTCTAGCTGTCATGTATAATGCACCAAAACCACAGCCCCCTTTCCACATCTAGGCCCCACAAAACTTTCCACGGTTTATCCCAGAAGCGTCACATGCACTCGTTCAATCCACTGACAGCACGTCGACCCCGGTACACCACATCATTCCAATTCACTCTATTCCTTGCACGCCTTTCACCCTCCTGCATGTTCAGGCCTCGATTATCATCATTATTATTATCATTATTTATTTATTTATTTTGCTTTGTCGCTGTCTCCCGCGTTTGCGAGGTAGCGCAAGGAAACAGACGAAAGAAATGGCCAAACCCACCCCCATACACATGTATATACACACACGTCCACACACAAATATACATACCTATACATCTCAATGTACACATATATATATACACACAGACACATACATATATACCCATGCACACAATTTACACTGTCTGCCTTTATTCATTCCCATTGCCACCTCACCACACATGGAATCCCATCCCCCTCCCCCCTCATGCGTGCGGGGTAGCGCTAGGAAAAGACAACAAAGGCCACATTTGTTCACACTCAGCCTCTAGCTGTCATCAATGCACCGAAACCACAGCTCCCTTTCCACATCCAGGCCCCACAAAACTTTCCATGGTTTACCCCAGAAGCTTCATATGCCCTGGTTCAATCCATTGACAGAACGTCAACCCCGGTATAACACATCATTCCAATTTACTATATTCCTTGCACGCCTTTCACCCTCCTGCATGTTCAGGCCCCAATCACTCAAAATCTTTTTCATTCCATCTTTCCACCTCCAATTTGGTCTCCCATTTCTCCTCGTTCCATACACCTCTGACACATATATCCTCTTTGTCAATCTTTCCTCACTCCCTCGTTCCATCTACCTCTGACACATATATCCTCTTGGTCAATCTTTCCTCACTCATTCTCTCCATGTGACCAAACCATTTCAAAACATCCTCTTCTGCTCTCTCAACCACACTCTTTTTATTACCACACATCTCTCTTACCCTTTTGTTACTTACTCAATCAAATCACCTCACACCACATATTGTCCTCAAACATCTCATTTCTAACACATCCACTCTCCTCCGCACAACTCTATCTATAGCCCACGCCTCGCAACCATATAACATTGTTGGAACCACTATTCCTTCAAACAAACCCATTTTTGCTTTCCGAGATAATGTTCTCGCCTTCCACAAATTCTTCAATGCTCCCAGAACTTTTGCCCCCTCCCCCACCCTGTGACTTACTTCCGCTTCCATGGTTCCATCCACTGCCAAATCCACTCACAGATATCTAAAACACTTTACTTCCGCCAGTTTTTCTCAGACTGCATACTTGCCCCTCTCTCCAAAACTCTTGCATTCACCTCCCTAACAACCCTAACCATAAACAAATTAAACAACCATGGAGACATCACGCACCCCTGCTGCAAACCAACATTCACTGAGAACCAATCACTTTCCTCTCTTCCTACTCATACACGTGCCTTACATCCTTGATAAAAACTTTTCACTGCTTCTAACAACTTGCCTCCCACACCATATATTCTTAATACCTTCCACAGAGCATCTCTATCAACTCTATCATATGCCTTCTCCAGATCCATAAATGCTACATTCAAATCCAATTGCTTTTCTAAGTATTTCTCACATACATTCTTTGAAGCAAACACCTGATCAATAGATCCTCTACCACTTCTGAAACAACACTGCTCTTCCCCAATCTGATGCTTTGTACATGCCTTCACCCTCTCAATCAATACCCTCCCATATAATATCCCAGGAATACTCAATAAACTTTTTTTTTTTTTTTTTTTTGCTTTGTCGCTGTCTCCCGCGTTTGTGAGGTAGCGCAAGGAAACAGACGAAAGAAATGGCCCAACCCACCCCCATACACATGTATATACATACGTCCACACACGCAAATATACATACCTACACAGCTTTCCATGGTTTACCCCAGACGCTTCACATGCCCCGATTCAGTCCACTGACAGCACG
Organism: Panulirus ornatus; assembly: GCF_036320965.1. NCBI lineage: Eukaryota > Metazoa > Arthropoda > Malacostraca > Decapoda > Palinuridae > Panulirus > Panulirus ornatus. Next base: position 24,869,377 of record NC_092255.1, on the reverse strand, counting down.
TCAATAAACTTGTACCTCTGTAATTCGAGCACTCACCTTTATCCCTTTTACCTTTGTACAATGGCACTATGCATGCATTCTGCCAATCCTCAGGCACTTCACCATAAGTCACACATACATTAAATATCCTTACCAACTAGTCATAATCATCAGGCACTTCACTATGAGTCATACATACATTAAATATCCTTACCAACCAGTCAATAACAGTAATCCCTTTATTTCGTAAATTCCACTGCAATACCATCCAAACCCGCTGGCTTGCTGGCATCCATCTTCCGCAAAGATTCTACTACCTCTTCTCTAATTACCAAATCATTCTCCCTAACCCTCTAACTTCACACACCACCTCGACCAAAACACCCTATATCTGCCACTCTATCATCAAACACATTCAACAAACCTTCAAAATACTCACTCCATCTCCTTCTCACATCATCACTACTTGTTATCAGCTCCACATCAGCCCCCTTCACTCATGTTCCCATTTGTTCCCTTGTCTTACGCACTTTATTTACCTGCTTCCAAAACATCTTTTTATTCTCCTTAAAATCTAATGATACTCTCTCACCCCAACTCTCATTTGCCCTCTTTTTCACCTCTTGCACCTTTCTCTTGACCTCCTGCCTCTTTCTTTTATACATCTCCCAGTCATTTACATTATTTCCTGCAAAAATTGTCCAAGTGCCTCTCTCTTCTATTTCACTAATAATCTTACTTCTTCATCCCACCACTCACTACCCTTTCTAATCTGTCCACCTCCCACGTTTCTCATGCCAGAAGCATCTTTTGCGCAAGCCATCACTGCTTTCCTAAATACATCCCATTCCTCCCCCACTCCCCTTATGTCCTTTATTCTCACCTTTTTCCATTCTGCACTCAGTTTCTCCTGGTACTTCTGCACACAAGTCTCCTTCCCAAGCTCACTTACTCTCACCACTCACTTCACCCCAACATTCTCTCTTCTTTTCTGAAAATCTCTACAAAGCTTCACCTTCGCCACCACTAGATAATGATCAGACATCCCTCCAGTTGCACCCCTCAGCACATTAACATCCAAAAGTCTCTCTCTTGCGTGCCTATCAATTAACACATAATCCAATAACGCTCTCTGGCCATTTCTCCTACTTACATACGTATACTTATGTATATCTCTCTTTTTAAACCAGGTATTCCCAATCACCAGTCCTTTTCCAGCACACAAATTTACAAGCTCTTCACTATTTCCATTTACAACACTGAACACCTCATGTACACCAATTATTCCCTCAATTGCCACATTACTCATCTTTGCATTCAAATCACCCATCACTATAACCCGGTCTTGTGCATCAAAACTACTAACACACTCACTCAGCTGCTCCCAAAACACTTCCATACATATACGTATACACATAACACACTCACTCAGCTGGTGCTCCCAAAACACTTCCATACATATACATACACAGACATATATATACACATGTACACACCCACACTTGCTGCCTTCATCCATTCCTGTCGCCACCCCACCACACATGCACTATGCAACCTATTTTGAGATATGTGAAGAAAAAAACATGAAAAATGCAGTTTACTACATAATTCACTAATCATGAGTTGAATGTTTTGAACCCAAAGCCATCCAAACATTCATGATAAATGGTAATTCGAACTATACCACTGTTTTTTCTTTTGTCTTTCTGAACATGTAAATAATTATTAGTCTTTCTTAACTGTAAGCACATTTATGTTTAAGATTTGCCTGATTTCTTATTCAAGTTTATGAAGAATTAAAGGGCAGTATTTGGTGGGATATTCTGAGTTCCAGTCTCTACTTACATATAAAAGCAATGAACTGTGACTTGAGCAACCTCTCAGTCCCTATTGTGCAAAATACAGTGACAAGCGTATGAGCAAGAGGAAGATCTATTACCTGGCTACTCCCTATTACCCATTTGCTCGTTTGTTAATGTACTGAGGGCACATTATGTTCATTCATAATGTTCATTCAATATCATCTACAGCATTTTATCTATTCATATCTCTGACACCTGTTCCAATTGAAACTCCCTTAAAGGGGTGGTCTTGGCAACAGAATCTCCATTGCTAAAGCACTCCACAGCCACTTCTTAGCTTTTAGTGCTTCACCCTTGGGTAAGTCTAGCACAGTGTTTGCAGAGGCTTCTACCTAATGTTCCTAATGACTATTTCACCTAATGTTCCTACCAACTACTTCTACTTAATGTTTCTACCTTATAATGTTCCTAAATGTTCCTACCTACTATTTCTATCTACTGCTTCTACCATTTTGCCAAAAGGCACAACTAGTGTATAGTGCTCTGCAGGAAACTCATGAGCTGCATGAGTTAAGGGTTGTGAAGCATTACATATGACAAGGAGAGATTGTATGTTTGTGGATAGAAAGCCAGGAGTCCACATGTTAGTGAGGCAGTGAGAAAAGACTGTGACCTGCATTCTGTTACAAAATTGTTAAGTGTATGCCTAGGAACTTACATACAATGGAAATTTAGTCAAACGAGAGATTTTGGCCTTGGCTGGAAGCAAAACCTCTCTTTTAATAATGAAACCTGTACTTGCATATGCTGATGATTTTTAAGAATTTAATGCTCAGTAAAAGTCAGCTAACACAGCTACATAATCCGCAAACAGCACCTGATTCACCCACCGATGTATCTAACTCACTCACTTTAAGGCCTCCATCACAAATCTGTCAATTACCTGATTAAACAACTACAGTTACATTTTGTGTCCTTGATACAAAAACCATCTTCAATTGTAACTACTCACCCTTCTCCTCTACTATTCACACTCATGTCTTACTCTCCCATTAATAACTCCAGACTGTGTGTTAAGTAACTTTCCATTTACTCTATACCTTAATGACATCTTCATTAAGATCTCGGTGTCAACCTTAACACGCTTTCTCTAGTTCCACAAATGCTGCATACAGGTAATTCCTTTTTCCATCTTTTCCAACAAAAATTCTTCAGAAGAAAATACTGATCCTCTAACTCTTCTGAATCTACCACTCTCTCAATCATCTCTCTCTCCAATACACCTTACCAGATATACCTCTTTACAAGTATTCACTTGTGTGTTATTTGACTCTGCCTGCCTACCTGCCTCATGACTAGGTTGTATCATCATCAGCTGATGGAAAAGAGTTCAGTGTCACTGAGGACCTACTCAACTGAAGGAGTCCACCTTATCCTGCTCGTGTGGAGTGTGGCCTTGAAGATGTAGAAGCCCCATAAAAAGGTCATGCAGCTGTAATACATTCACAGATATAGCCCCATAAAAGGGGTCATGCAGCTGTAATACATTCATAGAGATAAAGAAGATGAATATACCTATCTAAGAGAAAAAGGAAACATGTTCTTACTTGTAATGCGTCGTACCATTCAGAAGCTGGTCCCCGTAAAGTCTTTTTGGTATGTAGCCCCACAGAAAAGAGGAACTTACTACAGAGCTGTGAGCTGATCATGGCTATCTCTTCACTCTCCACAACCTACAAACCAGAAACGTTTTCACTCAATGGTAGCTGTATATAAAATATCAATTAATTATTCACATCAGTTTTAAACTAAATATACAATCTTCCAATTCTTGAGAAGACTGGCTAAAGAGAGTCCCTGACTTACAAATGTCTGACCATGAACATCTTTCACAAACAAGCTCCAAAATACATTATACAATCTACAGTCCATCATACAATCAATTAATCATACGAACTAAATGTGCATCTTTTTTCATTAAGCAATGCTTAATATGATGTTTTAATAACTATAACTACTTCAGGATATAATATCTAACATATTCATGCAGTCAGGATCCATGAATATTATACATTCAAAAGTTGGGGACCCCCCTGTAATGCATCACCCCTTTATGAGTCCCTCATATTCTTTTGGCAAACACATATGATCAGAGGTGGATCAAAAGACAGGTTTTCCTTTCCTCCAAAATTCGTAAATACTTTCCCTTATCTTCTCTTTTTCCATTTCATAATTCCCTCTACATTTCAATTCAGGCCCAACCTTGATGAGTACTTTTGTCTACGACTAGTGCCTTTAAAAAATAAACAAATAATAATAATAATAATAATAACAAAGATGCTTGCTGTCAATGGACTGAACCAGGGCATGTGAAGCGTCTGGGGTAAACCATGGAAAGTTCTGTGGGGCCTGGATGTGGAAAGGGAGCTGTGGTTTCGGTGCATTATTACATGACAGCTAGAGACTGTGAATGAATGGGGCCTTTGTTGTCTTCCTAGCGCTACCTCGCACACATGAGGGGGGAGGGGGTTGTTATTTCATGGGTGGCGGGGTGGCAATGGGAATGAATAAAGGCAGACAGTATGAATTATGTACATGTGTATATATGTATATGTCTGTGTGTGTATATATATGTATACGTTGAGATGTATAGGTATGTATATTTGCGTGTGTGGACGTGTATGTATATACATGTGTATGTGGGTGGGTTGGGCCATTCTTTCGTCTGTTTCCTTGCGCTACCTCGCTAACGCGAGAGACAGCAACAAAGCAAAATATAAATAGATAAATAACAAAGATGTATCTAGGGAAGCAGTGATGGTTTGTGCAAAAGATGCCTTTGGCATGAGAAAGCTGGGCAGATTAGAAAGGGTAGTGAGTGGTGGGATGAAGAAGTAAGACTGTTAATGAAAGAGGAGAGAGGCATTTGGACAATTTTTGTAGGGAAATAATGCAAATGAGTGGGAGATGCATAAAAGAAAGAGGCAAGAGGTCAAGAGAAAGGTGCATGAGGAGAAAAAGGGCAAATGAGAGTTGGGGTGAGAGTATCATTAAATTTGAGGGAGGATAAAAAGACGTTTTGGAAGGAGGTAAATAAAGTGCACAAGACGAGAACAAATGGGAACAACGGTAAAGGAGGCAAATGGGGAGGTAATAATAAGTAGTGGTGATGTGAGAGGGAGATGGAGTGAGAATTTTGAAGGTTTGCCGAATGTGTTTGAAGACAGAGTGGCAGATATAGGGTGTTTTGGTCAAGGTGGTGTGTGAAGAGAGGGTCAGGGAGAATGATTTGGTAAACAGAGAAGAGGTTGTGAAAGCTTTGCGGAAGCTGAAAGCCGGGAAGGTGGCGGGTTTGGATGGCATTGCTGTGGAATTTATTAAAAAAGGGGGGTGACTGTATTGTTGACTGGGTGGTGAGGATATTCAATGTATGTATGGTTCATGGTGAAGTGCCTGAGGATTGGCAGAATGCATGCTCAGTGCCATTGTACAAAGGCAAAGGGGATACAGGTGAGTGTTCATATTACAGAGGTATAAGTTTGTTGAGTATTCCTGGGAAATTATATAGGAGGGTACCGATTGAAAGGGTCAAGGCATGTACAGAACATCAGATTGGGGAAGAGCAGTGTGGTTTCAGGAGTGGTAGAGGATGTGTGAATCAGGTGTTTGCTTTGAAGAATGTATGTGAGAAATACATAGAAAAACAGATGGATCTGCATGTAGCATTTATGGATCTGGAGAAGGCATATGATAGAGTTGATAGAGATGCTATGTGGAAGGTATTAAGAGTATACGGTGTGGGAGGTAAGTTGCTAAAAGCAGTGAAAATTTTTTATCAAGGATGTAAGGCATGTGTACGAGTAGGAAGATAGGAAAGTGATTGGTTCCCAGAGAATGTTGGTTTGTGGCAGGGGCGTGTGATGTCTCCGTGGTTGTTTGATTTGTTTATGAATGGGATTATTAGGAAGGTGAATGCAAGAGTTTTGGAGAGAGGGGCAACTATGCAGTCTGTTGTAGATGAGAGTGCCTGGGAAGTGAGTCAGTTGTTGTTCGCTGATGATACAGCACTGGTGGCTGATTTGGGTAAGAAACTGCAGAAGTTGGTGACTGAGTTTGGTAAAGTGTGTGAAAGAAGAAAGCTAAGAGTACATGTGAATAAGAGCAAGGTCATCAGGTACAGTAGGTTTGAGGGACAAGTAAATTGGGAGGTAAGTTTGACTGAGAAAAACTGGAGGAAGTGAAGTGTTTTAGATATCGGGAGTGGATTTAGCAGCAGATGGAACCATGGCAGCAGAGGTGAGTCACTCAGTTGGGGAGGGGTGAAGGTTCTGGGAGCGTTGAAGAATGTGTGAAAGGCAAGAACGTTATCTCAGAAAGCAAAAATGGGTATGTTTGAAGGAATAGTGGTTCCAACAATGTCATATGGTTGCGAGGCCTGGGCTACGGATAGGGTTGTGCGGAGGAGGGAGGATGTGTTGGAAGTGAGATGTTTGAGTACAATTTGTGGTGTGAGGTGGTTTGATCGAGTATGTAATGAAAGGGTAAGAGAGATGTGTGGTAATAAAAAGAGTGTGGTTGGGAGAACAGAAGAGGGTGTATTGAAATGGTTTGGTCACATGGAGAGGATGAATGAGGAAAGATTGACTTAGAGGATATATGTGTCAGAGAAGGAGGGAACGAGAAGTGGGAGACCATACTGGAGGTGGAAGGATGGAGTGAAAACGATTTTGAGCGATTGGGGCATAAACATACAGGGGGTGAAAGGCATGCAAGGAAGAGAGTAAATTGGAGCTGTGTGGTATACCAGGGTCGACATGCTGTCAATGGACTGAACCAGGGCATGTGAAGTGTCTTGGGTAAACCATGAAAAGTTTTGTGGGGTCTAGATGTGGAAAGGGAGCTGTGGTTTCGGTGCATTACACATGACAGCTAGAGACCGAGTGTGAACAAATGTGGCTTTTGTTGTCTTTTCCTAGCGCTACCTCAACCACATGCAGGATGAAGGGGGCGCAATTTCATGTGTGGCAGGGTGGCGGTGGGAATAGATGAATGCAGCACGTATGAATATGTACATGTGTACATATGTATAAGTCTGTGTATGTATATGCATGTATACGTTGAAATGTATAGGTATATTTATGTGCGTGTGTGGGTGTTTATGTATTTACATGTGTACGTGGGGGGATGGGCAATTCTTTCGTTTGTTTCCTTGTATTACCTCGCTAACGCAGGAGACAGCGACAAAGTATAATAAAAAATAAATAATAAATAATAAAGAGTTGCCAATAGAGCCCCATCCTTACTCTCAAGCTGATTTTGGGAACACCTTGGAAATTCTGAGAATATTTTTCTCTAAAATTTCAGGTTGTCTTTGGTGAATCACAGTAGCATTGTGCAGGAGAACCTACAAAACTATCCTGTCTCACTGTTTTCTCTGGCTATAATCAAATTGTATCACCCTTAATTATCTTACACAACAGTCTCTTTCAAATAATGCCAAGCTTATACTTTTTTCTCTCTTACTCTTTTTTTTTCTTTTCTTATTTCTGTCTTTTCTTGCTCCATTAATCATTTCTATTTTCACTTGTGCACACTTGCTCAGACATCTGTTATTCCTCCTGCAAATTCTGATCTTTGAGTACCATCAAATTAAATAATTTCCTTTAATATCAATCTAAATGCTCAAGTTTTCATTAAATTTCAAATGCAGCTGCTGGATTTTCATCGTGAAGCTGTAAAAGGGACCAGTAAAAATAAGTCTCAGACGATCATGCAGGAGCCACCCTCCTCTGTGTGGATGGAGAGTATTTTGAAGGCAGCATGTGACCTAAAAGATTTAGCTCTTAAAGGTGACTCTTTTTGGAATAGTTTACTGCAACTGAATATTATGATGAGACCCCTGAATGATGTTTCCTTACCTCTGGTTTCTGACGTGCAATTTCATAAGACTTTAAAAAAACCCAAAATTCTATGATGGTGTTCACATTGACTGCTTGACTGTAATCTGGCAGTAAATTCTTACCCTATCCTGAGGAGGTTGAAGTACAAAAGGATGATTGGCCATTATAAGCTTCTTAAGGAACTGAAAGTACTCTGGAGAAAACTGGGAGCGGGAGTGCATAAAGCGAACATTCTGTCGTACCACTGATCGGTCTATGGCACTTGGCATTTTTATCAACCCTGGTCGTTCCGCTGGAAAGATACAAATCTATTCAGTGAAACTGGTCTTAAATGAAAAATTTAAGAAATATTACTATATGATACATATACACATAATCATAGAGGAAAATAATATGCAGCCAACAGCTTAAAGAGAGAGGAGGGGGAAATCATTCATCTGAGCAAACAGAATTTCTCTAAACAAATGTAATTCCTTCTGTCAATCAATTCTATTACATACAACACTTAAAAAATCATACAGCCCTAGGGAGGAAATTAATATGTACAAGACAGATTCTTTGTGCTAGCTATAATTATAACTGTACCAATAACTTAGAACTATATTTCTTATGTTTTCTCTACATAATCCACGTTAATCTGTATGTTAGTACTGACTCCTTAACACTATATACTATAAAATAAGATTGGCATACAGTAGTAGACAGTCAAAGTAAATAATTCATTCAAGAGTCCCAATCCTTCTATAACCTCTACACAACTCTTAAGTCATAAAACAGGAAGGCTATTGTAGAACCACTCCAAAAAAGATGATACCATACATCCTTATATTTTCTTCCTTACCCTCATCCTTCCTCCTTGACTTTGATTAACCCCTTGGGCTACATACAATCACTTCAATCAAATATACTCCTTCATTCATTTTTTTCAACTGCATATCCCCAAAAGACTAACTCACTAATAGCTTCAAATTCACATTTATAAATTTATAAATACTGGACTCACCTATACTAAGTTCATTTAGAGAGTTACAAAGATTATCCTCCTCAACATCTAGTCGGGTGTAGAAAAGTAGATAAGCATTCCACCAACGCTTTTGCCGTCGATAACTCACTCGTTTCATTATGTTGTCAAAAACTTGCTGATGATAAGAAATATATATCTATTACACATATGCATAAACATGCAAAATGCATGTAGGCTGTACAAAGTATATTGACAGCAACAGCAGAAGATATATGGCCTTTCCTGAGGGAACAAAGCTTGCCTTATATAATAAAGAAGAATGATGATAAACAAGAGTAGTCATAAGTGGTGGAGAATGAGATGATTCCTTTAAGGTCGTAGCTAAGTTTTGAACATGTGATAAGTCAAAATGGTTGTTCAATCTACTTATCTGTCATGAAGAGGTTACACCTTGCATAAAGACTGACAATTACATCTAATGACTGTTGGTAATGGATGGAGATTCGTTCATTCTATAAACCTCATAGTTAAGGAAAACCGTTCGAGTCCAGGGGGTAAGGGCCCTTAGAGGCTTCAGCAAAAACTCCAAACAGAAAGGAGATTTGTGCTTTTTTTTTTGCTAAAAAAATTAAAGTAAAAATATGAAATCTGCCTTAATATTAGCAATTAACTGAGGATCAAGCCTTCTAAAATATCCATCCATCAATTTATCATTACTTCCATTTGGATTTATGTGGGGGTAGATTAAGTAGACAGGGGAATACACCTGTAGAAATCAATTCTGCCAAAAAGGGGACTCCATCTTTAATACCACAGGCTAGCAGAGTGTAATAATATGAAATTCCCTGCAGTGGCATATCTAGGGTATGGCAGGTAGGGCAGGTGCCCTAGGTGCCACTTGAAGGGGGGTGCCACTCAACAGGTGCCATCTGTTGAGTTTTGGTTTGGTACTGTGACATAAAAAAGAAACTTGCCTACTTTTCAACTATAATACTATTTTGCTACTATCAGTTGCATTGCTACTTCTACATTACAATTTTGATCATGTAAGTCTTTAAGTCCTTAAGAGTTTATATAAATCTAAGTGTGGCCTAACTCTTCAACAGTTTATAATTACACTGTATATATTTTTATATACATCCACTGTATGTAAATTTTTAATCAAGCCAGGGGTGGAATTTCAGAGCTTGCCATAGGCGCTATTTCCCCAAGATACGCCCTTGATTCCCTGAAGTAAACTTTCTACTCTGCTACCAATTTAAAATTGCAGGCAACAAGCTAAGCATGTGCCAGATCACTTCTTTATTTCATCACTGTAGCAGTAAACTGAAAATCTTTAAGAATGTAATTCTAAGCTTTCAGTTGCCCCAAAATAACTTTCTTTGGGAAATTCAAAGCAAAGCAAAATCCATTAATGTACCAATCATACTCTAACTATGAACAAATGCATTTCTTGAAATCAGTTGCCTCCTTGTGTGTGCAAATGAATTCACTTGTCAAGGCTACTATGTCCTCATATGCATTTATTTCTCGGAGGAAAATGCTTCACATACAGTATAGCTTTATCATCTAAAATTCTTTTGCATGTGTCAAGGGTCACAAATAAAGCTATGCTCAAGATCACTTGTCACTGTTTAAGATCATACCTTAACCATCCTGCTCAGAGGGAAAGATAAAGCATATCTCATATGGTTGTGTGTATCTGGTTACGACAAAAACTTGCTTTTATTTTAAATTCATTTTCTGGTGGGAACTAAATCTAAATACCCTAATCATATACCTCAACTCAGTCTGAACAATAATACTTATATAGATATCACACACATAGTACTTACCTCACCCATATACTCTCCACCAAAACACTGATTTTTCATTTCATCTTCATCATCCATTTTGCATTCGGTCACCTCACCATCATCAAACTTGTACCATCGCTGATCATTTCCATTCCTGGTGAACATTTAAGCATCAAGTCCAAAATATCAATAATAGAAGAAAAATATCAGTTACTCCCAATCCATGCACAGCATATCAAGATATAATGTTAAATACTTAAAGAGAAACAGAACAATATGTTTGTGGCATTCATGGATTTGGAGAGTGTGTTAGATAGGGATGATAAAGATGTGTTGTGGAAGGCATACGAATATATGGTGAAGGAGAAATGCCACCAAATGCAGAGAAATTTTGTTAGGGTCTTACAGAGGGGCAGGTGTGTTGGGGATGAGGGGGCTTGGAACATGAGTCAGAGTTAATAAACTGGCTCCGGCTGCAGATTGAGTGATTGGAGAAGGTTGAAAGTAAATGTGAATGATATTAAGGTTTTTTTTGTTTTTTTTTTCCAAAAGAAGGAACAGAGAATTCGGCCAGGTGAGGGTATTCCCTCGAAGGCCCAGTCCTCTGTTCTTAACGCTACCTCGCTAATGCGGGAAATGGCGAATAGTTTGAAAGAAAGAAAGATTAAGGTTATAATGTTCAGCAGCAGAAGGAGACTAGCTTATTGAAGTGTGAGACTGAATGCTGACAATCTAGAGAAAGTGAGGTGTTTAAGTTCCCTGAAAAAGGATATGATGGCAAACTGAATCATGGGAGCTGAAGTAAGCAAGCCAAGGGCTGCAAGTGGGTGCAGCAGGAAGTGTGTGGAAAGAGTGTGGAAAGAAAGATCACTATCTGTGAGGATAGAAACAGATATGTTTAGTGATATAGTAGTCCTAGCAGCATTGTATGGGCACAAGGCATGGGTCCCAGATCAAAAAGTATGTTAGACGACATTGGATGTGTCGAAAATAAAATATCTGAGGACAATGTGAAGAGGGTTGATTAAATAAAAAACAAGAAGGTAAGACTGATGTAGCAGTAAGGAAAGCATGTATAAGTAAGATGAAGAAGGAGTGCTGAAAGGATTTTGGATACATGGAGAGCATGAGTGAGAAAAGTTTGACAAAGATACAATACTTGTTGGAAGTGGAAGAAACAAGATGGGGAAAATCGAGGAGGAGGTGGAAGGATGGAATGAGAGATGCTCTGAGATTAGGGAATAAACATGCTGGAGGGTGTAAGGTATGTATGGGAAAGTGCAAACTGGAATGATGTGATACAGGGGATGACATGCTGTCAATGGTCTTCAGCATGGCGTATGAAGCAGCAAGTGGAAACCACAGAAAGGTCAGAAGAGCTTATACATGGCAGCTGGAGAGATGAGGTGAGGAAATTAATCCATTATTTATCTATACCTGGTGCTACTTGACTATGCATGAAATGGCAAGCAAGAAGGAAAAAAACATTTTCCATATAAATTAGCTATTTCCCATGATAAAGATGTGATGCAGCACAAGGAACAGATGAAGAATGGTCATTATTTACTCATGGAAAGGAAAAAGAAAAGGAAAGTGACAATATTTGAGGAACTATGGGATAAATAAAAAACTGCAGATGTAGAAATAATGAAATCCTCCAACAAAAAAAAAAAAAAAGTAATAGAACATGTAAAGAAATCCAAAGCTACTACTCACATTAATGAAAATATAATAAAAATAAAGTAGGAGAAAAATACAAAAATTACCCAAGGAAATCTGTAGGATATCTACTGAAAAATATAAATTGACAGTCAGCTCAACATGCAAGGAGAAACTGAACTAAGAACATTTCAACGAATATGACTACAATGAACTTCTAGATGTTGAATACCAAATGCTGATATAATTGGAGCAACTGATCAGCTCAAAGAAAATTTGGAAACAGGGCAAGATGGACTCCAGCCACATTCCTCAGTAAGACAAAAACAGTAATGAAAAAAATCAACGATATCATTACAACAAAGTCTGGATGAAAGCAAAATTAAAAACAAAAAAAAAATGGCACATATTGTGTAACACCAATTGATTATGAAGGACCAAATCTAATACCTGAAAGGATATACATTAAGCAAACTACTCAATAACAATTACATTAATGAAGGCCAATGTGGCTTTGCACTAAGAAGAGTATGTAAATCCAATCACTAGCTCATAACAATGGCTTATGTAACACTGCCTTCACTTGTTGCTGCCAGATTTCAGTGTGACTGCCCTTCATGCTATATGAATTAAAGAGCTCTATTTGTGATTCTTAGAATAACTGGGGTAGTTTGGTAGCCAACATTTATGAAAACAAAACTAAAACTGTGTAAATTCACAAAATCAATATACTATCCCAACTCTCTTATGATATCATTCTTTTCCCAATCAACCTACCTTACACCACAAAATGTCCTTAAATATTTTCAACAGTTCTATCCTCTTCTGTTCCTTTGCATTTAGGACCTATGACTCACATTCAATACACTACTGTCTGGACTGCCATACTATAAAAAAATGCTCATCTCTGCCCTCGTACAAAGCGAACTCTCCACACTCTTCCTCACACCCACAACCTTTGCCCCCTCCTCCATCATATGGTCCACTTCGGTTCCCATAGTCTCATCCACTGTGATATCCACTCCCAAGTATCAATAATGCTGCATTTTCTCCAAGTTCTCTCCTTTCAAGCTCATATTCACACCAACCTATTTCTCTCCTCTATTCATATAAACTCACAACCTTCTTTCACACACTCTCCTGAATTCAGACATCAACTTCTGCAGTATGTCAACTGAATTTGCCACCCAACCCCTAACTTCTACTAACAGTAACAGACTCACCTCCTTGGCCCCTCATCTCCAACCGACTGCATACCTGCTGCTCTCTACACGACTGCTGCATCTAACTCCCTTATCACTCCCACCCATGAACACCTTAAAACATCCACGGTGACATCATACACCACTGATGAAGACCTATCTTCACCAGACATCAATTATCCTCCTCCCTTCTTACTCACACACATACCTTACTCTCTCATTCAAAACTACTCATCAGCCCACCAAAGAACAAAGCAACAGCAATGTGACATTATATACCACTGATGCAGACCCACATTTGGCTTAAACAAAATCCTCCTTCCTTCCTACTTATACATATAGCTTATTCTTCCAATGAAAACTATTTACTGCTTCTAATAACTTTCCTCCTGCATCATATATGTGCAGCACCTTCCACAAGACATATCTTTCAACAATATAATAAGCTTTCTCCAGATCCATAACTATCACATACAAATCGTATTCCTCTAATTACTTCTCACAAAGTTTCTTCAAACCAATACCTGTTCTACATTTGGTCACACCACTTACCAGGTAAACTTAAAAGACATATCATTGTAATTCAACCATTCACTTCTTTTGATCATAATTTCCAGTAGCCCTCAGGCACTTCATCCTGAGCCATACATAGATTGAAAATCCTTATCATCCAGTCAATAGTGTCATCACCTTTCTCGAGAAATCAAACTGAAATCCTAAGCATTAGGGTGGATTTACCACTTTTCATTTTACATAAGTTTTTCAACATCCTCCACTTTTCACTAAACCATTCACCATGACTCTCTTGCTTCACATTATCTTCATGTCCAAAACACCCATATCTGCCTTCCACCCGATCACCTAACTTATTCAAAGGACTTTCAGAACACTCACTCCATCTCCTACTTGTCTTTTAACACTTCTGCATCTACTCCCTTCACTGGCAGTCTATTTCTTATCTTGTTCTCCTCACACTATTCACCTTCCAAAACATTTTTCTTACTCTTCCCTAAGTTTGTTGACACTATCTCACCCCATCTCTCATTTGTCATTTTTTCTGCCACTTTACCTGTCTTTTGACCTCCTACTGCTTTCTCTTGTACATATCCAAATCACTTGCACTCCTTCCAAGCACCTATCTCCAATACATTTCTCTTTTCTCATTAACTTGCAACTTAAATTCCTCATCCAACCACACAATATCCTTCCTCAATACCCAAATTCCCACTTTCTTGTAATACATGCATCTTCATAGTTTGGTACCAGTGTTTATTCACACATTATATTTCTCATAAGCAATGAATGATTTTTCAGTCTATGAGTAATAGATTCTTATAAGTAAAGCACATGAACAGTATAACAATAAAAATATTTAGGAGCAACACTAAGTTTTGGAGAGAGAGGGGCAAGTATGCAGTCTGTTGTGGATAAGAGGGCTTGGGAAGTGAGTCAGTTGTTGTTTGCTGATGATACAGTGCTGGTGGCTGATTTGGGTGAGAAACTGCAGAAGCTAGTGACTGAGTTTGGTAAAGTGTGTGAAAGAAGAAAGCTGAGAGTAAATGTGAATGAGAGCAAGGTTATTAGGTTCATTAAGGTTGAGGACAAGTAAATTGGGAGGTAAGTTTGAATGGAGAAAAACTGGAGGAAGTGAAGTGTTTTAGATATCTGGGAGTATATTCAGCAGTAGATGGAACCATGGAAGCAGAAGTGAGTCACAGGGTGGGGGAGGGAGCGAGGGTTCTGGGAGCGTTGAAGAATGTGTGGAAGGCAAGAACATTATCTCAAAAGCAAAAATGGGTATGTTTGAAGGAATAGTGGTTCCAACAATGTTATATGGTTGCAAGGCGTGGGCTACAGATAGGGTTGTGCAGAAGAGAGTGAATGTGTTGGAAATGAGATGCTTGAGGACAATATGTCGTGTGAGGTGGTTTGATCGAGTAAGTAATGAAAGGGTAAGAGAGATGTGTTGTACTAAAAAGAGTGTGGTTGAGAGAGCAGAGGAGGGTGTATTGAAATGGTTTGGTCACATGGAGAGAATGAATGAGGAAAGACTGACAAAGAGGATATATATATGTCAGAGATGGAGGGAACAAGGAGAAGTGGGAGACCAAATTGGAGGTGGTGGGATGGAGTGAAAAAGATTTTAGTGATTGGAGCCTGAAAATACAGGAAGGTGAAAGGCATGCAAGGAATAGAATGAATTGGAATACCAGGGTCGACGTGCTGTCAGTGGATTGAACCAGCACATGAGGCATCTGGGATAAACCATGGAAAGTTTTGTGGAGTCTGGATGTGGAAAGGGAGCTGTGGTTTCAGTGCATTACACATGACAGCTAGAGACTGAGTGTGAACGAATGTGGCCTTTGTTGTCTTTTCCTGGCGCTACCTCACACGCGCGCTGGGGGAAGGGGGTGCCATTTCATGTGTGGTGGGGTGGCGATGGGAATGGATGAAGGCAGCAAGTATGAATGTGTACATGTGCATATATGTATATATCTGTGTATGTATATGTATGTATACACTGAAATGTATAGGTATATGTGTGTGTGTGTGTGTGTGTGTGTGTGTGTGTGTGTGTGGGGGGGGCATCTATGTATATACATGTGTATGTGGATGGGTTGGACCATTCTTTCGTCTGTTTCCTTGCACTACCTCACTAACGTGGGAGACAGCGACAAAGTATAATAATAAATAAATACTAAGTTTCAACTAACCTGTGTAAAATAAAGTATAATAATAAATAAATACTAAGTTTCAACTAACCTGTGTAAAATATAGGAGTAATAGTGGCCACCACTTGCCTGACCACTATGAACAACAATGCCAGTTAACTTGTACTTGCTACACACTACTGTCTTCATATCCTCTGGGTCATAATCTATTAACTCCCCATTTCTTGCCAATCCAGCAACTAGAATAAAAATAGGGCAAATTCTACTGGCAAAGTCTTTACATATCTTATCAGTATCCAAATTCCATCCAAATCAAAACAAATACAGTGTCCAAAATAAAAACACTAAGCTTCTGTTTTTTCAAAGGTAAAGATAATTCATATTATGACTATTACCATATTATAATAATGAAAGTCAGATTCATGATGACTGTCTATGAAAAACCCAAATACTAAACTAAAAATCACCTGTATATGGGTCCATATCTAGCTCACGGGGAAACTCGAAGTAATCATTGAATTTAATTGAGCACTCTCTTTCCCAGTCATAGTCGAATCTTTTCAGCTGGATAGCCATAATAGGTGGGAGCTTCTTCAAGCATATTCTCTTAACAGTATCAACCTGAAGAGAGCAAATAAAGAAGAAAAATTTGGAGGGCCACATTCCAAAGTCTGTAAACAAAGCAGTTTTCATTTAAGATTCCCAATACATCAGTTTGGATAAACTGGATCAAATAACACACACACACACACACACACACACACACACACACACACACTGAGGATGGGGCAACTCAAGTGGAAAAACTCTCTCCCCATAATACACAAATAGTAAAAGAAAAAATAAAGAAAAAACAACTATATATTCTCAAAGGCACTGATAATAAAAAGCAGCAAAAGATACATACTGGACCAAGGGTGGTTTAAAAATCTTTGTTGCTTAAGAGAACTTATTCTGACCTTAAAAATCTATACCAACAAAAAAAGATTAGCAATTATCCTTGCATCCCCCAATCTTTATTACAAAAATCTATTCTATTCATCACAATTTTCCTTTATACTCGGCAACCTTTCCTGCCACTGAAAGGTAGTTTCAGGAGTATATGGGCAACCTCCTTTATATATATCCACTCTCTAACTCTCTTAAATGAAAACTCCACACAGTACTTTGTGGTTTATCTTGATTCCTTCATATTCCTAGGTTCATTAACATTATGCTGTTCAATCTACCACATTGTTTCAATTCTTTCTTTCCATGCAAGTTAAGCCTTTTGCCTTCCCAAATGTTAAGCCTCTAATTCCACAGGAGCTTCCCTTACTCTTTAGGAAAATAAAACAAGAGGGGAGGATTTCCAGCCCCCTCAACCTTTTCTATACGCCTTCTACAACACACAGGGAATACATGGGCAGTATTCTTTTTCCTCTATCCTAAGGGACATATAAACACATTTCTGAGGAAGCCTTAATTAGGGCATTCAGCTGTCTGTGCTGTTTGGGGATGAAAAAAATGTACTTACATTGAAATTTTGCCATTATGCAAACCTAACTTTAAACTGATATACCATGTAAATTTCTATGAAATGTGTCTATGTAGATTTTATTTCACTATATTAGGAGAAACAGATTTCTTTAGACTTACCTTTTTATCACATTTTTCACACAGATATGCATTATCCCCCTCAAGAAGGTCCCCCTTCACATACTGTTCTAAAGAATCATAGAGGTTGCTGTAGTTACGGATGTCTATACTTATAACTGTAAACGTCTCCTCTCGAGAATACCTATGAGGAAATAGAAGGAATTAAATCAAGCTTTACATTTTCTTTTTGTGTCATATCAATGCTAACAAAATTTAAACAAACAAAACCCTGGGTTTATATATATAACCATATACAAATCCAGATAATTCAAAATCATGTAATTCAATACTCATAAGAATACATTCTGCAAATCTGCTCTGAAAAAAGAGAATATAGGGAAATTACACAAAGGAGTAAGGTCATACCTGTGAGGGCATGTTTTGCAGATTTTCTGGTCTGAATAAGAACCACCAAGAATTTTGTTCATTATCTGCTCATGTCCTAAAGCTTTTAATGCCTCATTCAAGCTCTCCACCAGGATATTGTAGAACTCACAAGCATCATGCTGCTCCCGCAAATTTACTGGCTCTCCTTGTAGTCTGATTCAGAGAGGAATGAAAAATTGTACATTCACTTTCCAACCTAAGGCACATGAAACAGTCATGGTAAAACAAGGACAAAGCACTAACAGAAAAGTCTAAAGGATAACAAAAAGATGGTATTAAGATATAAGGATTATAATAGAATGGCTAGAAGCCTTAAACTTGATCCCTGTGAAAGGGAGAAGGATGTGGGTTGGCCTTAATACAACCTTTAAGTTTTTTGCTAAAATGATGGCTAAACAATGAACAGTTCTTCAAAAGATGTAGGGATATGACTGACAGAGGTCACAACATGATATTAAGAAACTTGTTAAAAATGATGTAAACACATACTTTTATAGCATAATTAAGAGTGGTGGATGAAGGGAATAAAACGAATGAAGACATGGTTGATATAGATAGCATCCATAAATTACAAAGTTGTACAATAGTAGAATATGTTCAAGTGACTAGGGCACAACAGTGTAAAATTCCTTCCCACTTTAGAACAATATCTAAATAAAAATAGTAAAAACCTTGAAATAGTAAAAACCTTGTGGTATAAGGCTATGGATGGTTGGCTCTGGTTTAGGTACATATAGCTAAAAAGCAGATTGTGCAAGCGAGGCTATCATTTCTTTGTTGCTGATGCTACTAGCAATGAGAGAGAGAGAGAGAGAGAGAGAGAGAGAGAGAGAGAGAATTATACTTAACCCAGGGTAGTCAACTGATGCCAAAAGTACATGGGAAACATAGCCCATGTATCACAGATAACTAATTCATAAATAGCTCATACATTGGCATTACACAATACAGTACTCTTACAGGTAGGTAGACGTTGGGAGGCAGCCAACGACCAGGGCTCCCTGCCTGGGTATCGGGAGGGTTAGTGATGGCTGCATTAGTGAGCAAGCACTGTAGTGATTGTCAAGCTGCACTCCTCTGACCCATGTAGCTGTCTTTACTTTCTGCCTCACATACACATGGACTATTGGCATTATGTCCAAAAAGCACAATCTCTCCTCATACATAACATTTGACAACACTTAACTCACATAGCTCATTCTTCTAAACTCTTGATTTCCCTGCAGTCAGCATTATGCGCTAACCCTATCTTTTTTTTTTTTTTTTCCAAAAGAAGGAACAGAGGGGGCCAGGTGAGGATATTCCAAAAAAGGCCCAGTCCTCTGTTCTTAACGCTACCTCGCTAACGCGGGAAATGGCGAATAGTTTAAAAGAAGAAAAGAAAGAAAGTAGTTAAGAACATTTAGGCAGGAGCACTAGGTAGTAGTAGTAGGTAAGAATATTAGGCGGGAACATTATGGTAGAAGCCTCTACAAACACTGCACTACAGTTCCCCCCGCTAGCAGCCTGTTAGGGGTGAGGCATACAGGCTAAGAACCAGCAATGGAATTTACTAGACATGGAGTTGTCATAGCCACCCCCTTGAGAGTCTCACACAGGAATGAGTGTCAGAGATATACAGACAAATAGATAGATAGATAGATAGATAGATAGATAGATAGATAGATAGAGAGCATTCTTGTACAATGCACTACTCTCATTCTTAACAGTAATATGCATTACCCCTGGGTCACAGCATCAAAATCCCTTTGTCATGTACAGTGGCACTGTATAAAGGCATCGGGGAAATAGGAGTGTGTTCAATCTACAGAGGTAAGTTTCTTGAGTATATCTGTTAAGTTGATTGAGGGGGTGAAGGCATGTACAGAGCATCAGACTGAGGGAAAGCAGTGTGGTTTCAGAAATTGTAGAGGATGTGTGGATCAGGTGTTTGCTTTAAAGAATGAGAGTGAGAAATATTGACACGAGTTGATAGAGACGTTCTGTGGAAGGTCATATGTATATACAGTGTACAAGGAAAGCTGCTAGAGGCAGAGAAGTTTTTATCATGGGTGTAAGGCTTGTGTACTGATAGGAAGAGAGACAATCTAATGATTCTATGGGAAGGATGGTCTGAAGCAGGAGTATGTGATGTCACCATGGTTGTTAAAATTGTTTATGGATGGGATGGATGGTGAGGGAGGTAAATGCCAGCATTTTGGAGAATGGGGTGAGTAAGCAGTCTGTGGAGGATGACTGGGACTCAGATGCGAGTCAGTTGTTGTCTGCTAAAGATACAGCACTGGTGGCAGATTTGAGTGAGAAACTAAAGAAGTTGGTGACTGAAGTTGGAAGTGTGTGAAGGCAAAAACAGTGAGAGTGAATGTGAATAAAAACACTTGTTACTAGGTTCAGCAGGGTTGAAGGACAGTTAGGATGGGATTGAGTTTGAATGAAGAAAAATTGCAGGAAGTGAAGTGTTTCAGATATCTGGAAGTAGACATGACAGTGAATGGAACCATGGAAGCAGAAGTGAGTTATGGGGTGGGGGAGGGTGAAAAGTTTATGAAAGCACTGAAGAAGTGTGAAAAAAGAGAATGTTATCTCAGAGGACAAAAATGGGTATGTTTGAAGTAATGGTAATTCTAACAGTGTTATGTGGATGCAAGGCATGGGATATAGATAGGGTTGTGCACAGTAAGGTGGATTAGTTGGACATGAAAATGTTTAAGGACAATATGTGGTGTGAGGTGATTTGATCGAATAAGTAATGAAAGGGTCAGAGAGATGAATGATAAAAAGAGTGTGGCTGAGAGAGCAGAAAACAGTGATTTGAAATGTTTGGATATATGGGGAGCATGAGTGAGGAAAGGCTGACAAAGAGAATATATGTGTCAAATGTGAAGGGAAAAGGAAGACAATATGTGGTGTGAGGTGATTTGATCAAATAAGTAATGAAAGGGTCAGAGAGATGCGTGATAAAGTGTGGCTGAGAGAGCAGAAAAGGGCGATTTGAAATGTTTGGGTATATGGAGAGTATGAGTGAGGAAAGGCTGACAAAGAGAATATATGTGTCAAAGGTGAAGGGAACAGGGAGAGTGGGAGACCAAACCGGAGATGGAAGGATGGAGTGAAAAAGATTTTGAGTGATTGGGGCCTGTACATGCAGGAGGGCGAAAGGCATGCATGTAACAGAGTGAACAAGAACAATGTGGTGTACTGAGGTCAAGGAAATTCTCACTCCAAAGGAGTCCATCACTCTCCAATGGGGTCCTGGGGTTGTATAATTAAGTATCTTTATATAACAAACACTTGAAAAAAAATGCCTTTACCTGATGACCAAAACAGCAACATAATATAAACATTTATGCCCTAGCTGTAAAACACAGTTCAACAAGCTCCAGTACTGTTAATGATGATATTTAATTTACCATTCAGCCTACTCATATGTGCATTCATTTATGAAAAATAATTAATACATAACTTGTAAACATTAACATGTGGCTGACTGATATGCCATGTTCACCTCATGGGGTCCAGATGAGCTCACTTCCTTGTATGCAGATAAGTTAATAAGTATATGGAGGGGAAGGGATTATGCAAGGGTGAGGTTAGAAGACAGGAGGAGGGAAAAAGTAGATAAGACGAAGGAATCCATAGCAGGGAAGGACAGAATACGATACATTAAAAGACAACAATCTAAAAGACTCCCAACCCTACCCTAATCATAAGATATCTTACTTACTTGAAGTGTTTCCAGAGACCTCTTGGGACATAGTACTGAAGTTTAGAGCATGCTAGATGTGCAAAGATAGCCTGCACCTGTTTGAGAATTCCTATGTGGTATTCTTTCCTGCTTTCTTCATTGGAACTGCCACTCATTGCATCTTCCTCATTACCATCAAGGTTTGTCTGGGATGAGGGAAAATTTGATGTTTAAAAATCTTATATCTTACCATATAACAATTCTATATCACAAACATGAAAAGCAATCTATCACAAATGCTATTGCTTTTAAATAATCAATAGAGCAAAAACCATGAAAATTATCACAAACCTTAAAAAATCACTACTCTTTACTTTTGAAAATGGAGGGTGCTAACCTAAGGAGAGGGGAAGCCATGTATTAAACTCGCAAATACAATTTCTCCTTTACCATTGATGCAAATCTTTTTTAACAATTGTTCACCATTTCTTGTGTTAGAAAGATAATGCTAGGAATAGATAAAACAACAGCCTCATTTGTATACATCCACTCTAGTTGTCACGTATAATACACCACAACCAAAGCCCACCATTCCTGTGAAACCAAGCCCCACACACCAACTCCATGGTTATTCCCGATTGCTTCAAATGTCCTGAACACGCCCACATACCACACTGCTCTAACTTGCCTTATGCCATGCGTGGAATGGTGTAGGCGAGGGAGGCATGTAAAGACAGGGTTAAGCGGAGACTCATTTGCAATGGCCACCCCTTGTTGGGAGATCCCGGAGGGAATGGACATCAGAGATATAGATAGATAGATAGCTCCTAGATACTTAAATTCCCTCACTTCTTCCTCTCTTTTTCCCCCCTATATCCACAGCACAATTTAGTACACTTTCTTCTTTTACTGTAAGGTTTTACAAAATCTATACTTTCAATCTGTTTTCCTTCAAATGCCATTACTATACTTTTACTTGCATTTACCTAAAATCACCTACACTTACACACATCATAAAACACACTTACAACCTTCTGCAATGCCTCTTCACTCTCAGCAAACAACACAGTACCATCTGCGAACAGGTTTGCCAATTGCCACCATATCTCATATATGTATACATACATATATATACACATCCATGTACTTATAAACACACGTACATATTCATACTTGCTCGCCTTCACCCATTCCCAACACCACCCTGCCCCACAGGACACAACACAAATGCATAATGGAAAAGAAAGAAAGATAAAATATACATTCTCTTGTCTCCCATAACTAATTGTTGCTCCCTACATCAGCAAAGTTGTGCCAGGAAACAGATGAAGAAAGGCCACATCCACAGGGGGTAGTGATGCTGTTTCCTATGGGGCAGGGTGGTGTTAGAATGGATAAAGGTGAGCAAGTATGAATATGAATATACATTTATACATTCATTCATTATACTTGATCGTAATTTCCTGCATCAGCCAAGCAGTGCCAGGAAATAGACGAAGAATGGCCCATCCACTCATATACAAATATATACCCACAAACACCCACACATGCACATACATACATATACACATCAACAAATATATACATACACATACATATCAACATATAAATACAAAGACAGACATATACATACATACACATGTACATGTTCATGGTTGCTTGCATTCATTCATTCCTGTTGCTACCCCATCCCACAGGAAACAGCATCACTACCCCCTGTGAGGTAGTGCCAAGAAAAACAAAAAAGGCAACGGTTATTCACACTCAGTCTCTAGCTGTCATGTGTAATGCACCATAACCACATCTCCCAATCCACATCCAGGCCCCTCAGACCTTTCCATGGTCTACCCAAAACATTTCATATGCCCTGGTTCAGTCCACTGACAACATGTCGACCCTAGTGTACAACAGTGTACAAATTCATTCTATTCCTTGCATGCCTCTCACCCTCCAGTATGTTCAGGCTCCAATCACTCAAAATCTTTTTCACTCCGTCCTTCCACCTCCAATTTGGTCTCCAACTTCTCCTTGTTCCCTCCACCTGACACATATATCCTCTGTCAATGTTTCTTCACTCATTCTCTCCATATGTACAAACCATTTCAACACACCCTCTTCTGCTCTCAAAACCGCTCTCTTTATATTTCCACACCTCTCTTACCCTTTCATCACTTACTTGATCAAACCACCTAACATCTTATATTGTCCTCAATCATTTCATTTCCAACACATCCACCCTCCTCCGTACAACTCTATCTATAGCCCATACAATATTGTTGGAACTACTATTCCTTCAAAAGTACTCATTTTTGCTCTCCGAGATAACATTCTCTCCTTCCACACATTCTTCATCACTCCCAAAACCTTCGCCTCCTCCCCCACCCTGTGACTCACTTCTGCTTCCATGGTTCCATTCACTGCTAAGTCCACTCCCAGATATCTAAAACACTCCACTTCCTCAAATTTTTCTCCACTCAAACTTACATCCCAATTAACTTGACCCTCAACCTACTGAACCTAATAACCTTGCTTTTATTCACACTTACTATCAACCTTCTCCTTTCACACACTTTTCCAAACTCAGTCATCAATTTCTGCAGTTTCTTTGTCTGTTTCCTGGCGCTACTTTGCTAATGCAGGAAATGGTGATCAAGTATAATAAATATCGACTGAGAGGGTGAAGGCATGTACAGACCATCAGACTGGGGAAGGAGCACTATGGTTTTAGAAGCAGTAGAGAATGCATGCATTAGGTGTTTACTTTAAAGACTATAAGTGAGAAACAGAAAAAGATGGATTTGTATGCAGCACTTATGGATCTAGGGAAAGCATATGACAGGGCTGATAGAGATGCTCTATGGAAGGTCTTAAGAATATATGGTGTGGGAAGTATGCTGCTAGAAGCGGAGAAGTTTTTATCAAGGGTGTAAGGCATGTGTACAAGTAGGAAGAGAAGAAAGTGATTGGTTCCTAGTGAAAGTTGGTCTGTTGCTGGGGTGTGTAATGTCTCCATGGTTGTTTAATTTGTTTATGGATGGGATGGTTAGGGAGGTAAATGCAAGTCTTGGTGTGTGTGTGTGTGTGTGTGTGTGTGTGTGTGTGTGTGTGTGTGTGTGTCTGTGTGTGTGTGTGTGTAAATGTGTGTGTATTTGTGTGTGTGTGTGTGCGTGTAAACAATGTGAAGATACACAATGTCTGCATTAAAAGCCCAAGGACCTAAGGATACGCTTCATCTGCTTGATTTTGTGCTATATACCAGTAATACTTACTAAAATGTTTTAGTAATTCATTACATCATTGGTCGCAAATAAGAATATGAAATAACATGGAAATAAAGTGAAGTACTGGAGGGAGAGAAATGGGGGAAGAATGCACAAAATGGTGTATATGAGGGAGGCAAGTAATGAGAGGGATATGTAGGGGCTTTTGCAGTGGCCATCCATCTGATGGGAATTTGTGGCACGAACAGGTGTCAGAGATACAGACAGATGGACAGAATACGATAATATGAAATGAAGTTTAATTCTAAACCATCATACTGTTACAAATACAAAAATCAAATAATCTGAAATATAAAACTGGTACTCACCCTTCATCCTTAGTGGCTTTCATTTTTGTTGGACCCTGAACTTTTTCTGATTGCTGGCCATACTCAAAGTATTTTTCAAATTCTTAATCATGTACCACTAGCTTCTATAACACACTGAATAATAATAAATGCTATATACTCTCATTTTTTAACTGTAACACCATAATAATAATGAATGCTATATACTCTCATCTTTTGATTGTAACACCGTGAAAAGTCACTGGAAATGCTTCATGTTAACATACATTTCCTCAGGATCAACTGTTCTCCTTTATCTGCTTCTGAATGTATGCACTCTGAGGATCACAGTCACTAAACATCTAGAATTCTGGGAAATACAGTTGGACACCACCTATTCCCAAGATTTCAAAACACTTAGATCTGCATGCACATGGAAGGCTGATTTTTCTTGCCTCCGCACACTTCCTGAACTCCACTGCATTCTGAAACTTTTTGGCCTTCATTCTCCACTCTTCCAGATTCCTAAGCTGTTTGGATACACCAGATGGTGTTCCAAGTCCTGTGGTAGCTAAGGTAGGACTCAATTCCATTGTAGAAGCAATTTATCTCTAATAAATAACAAGAAAAGCACGTCTAAAAGTTCCAACAAGCGGTATAGACACTTACTGAACCAGCACTGCTGCCCGAGAGGAAGGGGAAGTGCAGTGATTGGCCAAGCGTGGCCATGTGATTACGAACCCACTGTGTGATTGACACTCGGCCTGGGAAGCATTAGTCACGTCAGGCACAAAACAAAACGCCTAGTTCTACGATGAAGAGGTATTTCACTAGATTTTGCTTTCATAAGGACATGAACGTTTCCCAGTTCCTCAACAGTCTTATGGAATATACCATCAGATTTAGGACACTTTTGGGTACATATTTCACCCACATATCACAAACTGATTTTCATGGTGATAAGATGCTTCCTGAACAAAAGATGTCATTACTAAAGGTCTTGCTATATAGATGAGATTGTACAACAGGTACCACAAATGTAAGAACTTCCAAACTGAGTGTTCATTCTGACATTGTTAAATGACATAATGGAAATGTGTCGATTGCTAATCACAGAACACATCTAACTACAAGAAGGCTTACCTAAAAAAAAAGTAAATCTGTAATGCTACTCATACCTCTTGCTCCATTCTCTCTTCTCCACTAAAATCTTCTTCAGGATCTGTTGCTGCTCCTTCCACTGCTAACACACCATGTCTTAAAAAGGAACAAGTAAAAGAAAAACATCTGTTGTTGATAAAAATAATTTCAAAACCATTAACTAATCCAATTAATCTCCAGCTAAAAAAAACGTTTCTCATTTCATCAGAAAGGGAACAAAATATTTCTTAAATTTTTGATGAAGAAAATATATCCTAGCACTCTACACATTAGCAACAGTCCCTTTCCTTCAATACCTCATGATACATATCCTCACTCTACCTCTCCTCTGGTTCAGCTATTTGTACAACAACAGCCATACAAAAGTAAATGCATTAGCTTTCACTCCATTCAACCAGCTCCTGCCACATCCAAAAATCATTCTATCCTAAAACTCATGTAGTGTCCCATATAGTCATTACTTACCTAAGAAACCCCAAAACCCTCTCATGGGGCTCCTGCAGCTTTGAGGCTGCACTACACATGGGAGCAGGGTACGGTGTGTTCCTCTTAATCAAAAAGATCTTTGTTAACTGTACTTTCTTCTGTATGCTGATAATAATACAGCGTAACTGAAAGTGACTCTTTTCTCATGTTACCACTCACTGAAGGAGTCCAGAAATAAAGCATTACCTCTTTTAATAAGGCTGCTGCAATGTGAAGGCTGTGCTAAATCAGTAGCTGGGAGATGATGGACTCATCTGGAGTGACAAATTCTTTAACATGAAAGTACTCATTTTCATACAAAGACAGAGATACCTTTTTGAAGGTGACTTTTCACTTGAAGTGTAAGCACCCTCAACAGCCAATTTCTTTGCACTGCTAAACCTAATAACCTAGATTTTATTCACAATTACTCTTAACTTTCTTCTTTAAAACACTCTCCCAAACACAGATATCATCATGTGCAGTGTCTCCATCAAATCTGCCACCAGTGTGATGACACCAGCAAACAACAAATGACTCATCTCCCAGGCTCCTTTAACCATATACTGCATACCTGCCCCTCTCTCGTAGACCCTTGCACTTCCCTCCCCAATCATGCCACCAATAAACTAATTAAACAGCCATGGTGACATCACACATCCCTTCCACCATCACCTGGAACCATTCACCCTCCTCTTTACCTACTCGCACACAAACCTTACTCTCTGGATAAAAACTCCTCACTACTTCTAATAGTTTGCCCCCTACACTATATATCAGCAACACTTTCAACAAAGCATCTCTATCAACCTATGACTTTCTCCTCATCCATAAATGGCACATACAAATCCCTGTTCTCAAATAATTTAAAAAATCATAAGTGAAAATGCCTTTTCTTTTCAAATATAATAATCTAAAAAATCTTAATTGAAAAAATCTTTTCTATCAAAGGAAAATCATGTTTGTAGATTTTTCTGTTTATATTTATTGGTTTCCCCGTGTTAGCAAGGTAGTGCCAGGAACAAAGAAAAGGCCTCACTAGCCTGAGCCTTTGAGGAGGGTGAGCACTCCCTGCTTGGCTCCTCCTTTGTTTCCATCTTTTGGAAACTGAAATAAACATTATTATATATTCACCCCCTCCCACCAGTTACATTCTACGACATGCATGGAACATGGAGGAACAATTACTTCTCCCCTACCCAAGGGACATGCTCATGCAGATAACCAGTCAATCAATTTATTCTCAATCCATTCTCATCTATGTGGAGTGGGTGCAAGTCCATAGCAACATCACATAATGTTAACCCAATAAAATTTTCCCCATAATAATGTTTTAGTACAGCATTTAATTATCAATAAACAGGAAGAAACACACAATTACCTTATTTGCCTAATCATATAGAGCTGCTGAAGGACTGAGTTCATATAACAGGTGGCTCCAGCATTCTTCAACCCAACAAACCCTTTTATTGGTCGTGGGCCGACAGGTGGTAAATATTCCCATTCACCGATGCTCTCATCACAATCTGTATAATGAAATTGACATTCTTATCCAAACAGGTGTAATTAACTTTTATGTACTTTATGTAATTCATGAGACTCAAGAGCACACCTTCAAATGGAAAGACATGTAAAGACAAGGTCACCAAACTAAATTCATTCTGCCACAATCCATATTCAGAGCACGATGGCATGTTAAATTTTTCCTACACAATCCACAATCTAAACCTTGGTCTGTGTCCATTAGCCAATTCTGGCACAGATAAACCAATAATGCATAAAATGCATACTAAGTAGACTTGTTATCTGGTGATAATCCTGGTAAGTAGCAGCAATGAAGTTCACCAGTTATGGAGACTCTTTTGCCATGGGAAACCCACTGAGGATGTACCAGGAAGGAAGCGACATCAGAGATACAGACAGATATACCACTGGTACACCAGATGCCCTATATGAAGTACACCTATGTAAAATCAACAATATTCTCTAAAGATGAAAGCAGCTTCACCAGATGTCTACTCAGTAAAAAAAAAAAAAAAAAAAACTAAAGTTCTGTCACAAGACATCCTTACCTACTGCCTATGTGTTGAAGGGGCAAACTGACTTCCAATCTGCACACCATGGTGCTTTGACAAGTGAGCCTACCATCTCCAACAGAGGTAACAAACAAACAAATATCTAAGATTTGAATATCACTGGATTAGCTTATCAGGGTTAACTATGCTCATAACACTCACAGAAAATGATACATAAAATTCTGAAGTAAAACAATCTGGCAAATCCCTCAAGGTGCTGGCCATGGCAAAAGTCTCCATATCTGGTGAACTCCATCGCCACTTCTTAGCCTTTACTGCCTCACCCTTAACAAACAACTGGTGGAGGGCAACACTAACACAAGTGTTTACAGAAGCTCCTAACTAACATTCCTACTGCCTACTACCTAATGTTCCAACCTACTACTACTACCTAATGCTCCAACCTACTGTCCCTACCCATTACTTCTACCTAATGTTCCCACTTATTACTTCTATTTGTTGCTCTTACCATTGTGCCAAAAGGCCGGGCTAGCACACAGTACTCACCAAAGTTACAAAGAATGAGTTGTGAGAGTTAAGTGTTGTTAAGCGTTATGTGTGACAAGGAGAGATTGTACATTTGTGGTCAGAATGAGAGGCAGTCCACATGTAGGTGAGGCAGAAAGAAAAGACAGTTATCTGGATCAGAGGAGTGCAACCTGATAACCACTTAAGCGATGACTAACTAGAAAGCTGCCACTAAACATCTAGTAGTTCCACTAATGTACCCCCTGGTTGGTTCCTGCCTCCCAACTATTACTAGAACTTACCTGAATAATACATATTTGTGAGCATTTCTGCTAGAAGTTTGAGGTTAGGGACACAGCCTGTACATAAAGTGACTAGGAGTTCATATGCTGCTATCACAGTTGGTTGAGTTGAGCACACTGGTATGGCCTGTAAATAATCATTATATATTTCCTTTGCATATCAGTATATAATGAATCATTACCTGCAAATACAACAATAACCCCAAGTAATCTATAAAACCCATATCACCCCAACCTCACACAATGGGACATCTGCACACTTTTTCCCAGCCTATGTTTGCAAGCCATCCTGCCACCTAATCTTTAATGTAGTAATACATTCAACATTTTCAATTTCACCCTTACTCAGTCAGTCCTCTCCAACAATGCACTTAATCTAATTCAGTATTCAAATAACAGCACTAAAATTTTTTCTGTGTCATTTCATGAAGAATTATCTTCCCTCTAAATTAATCTTCAGCTCTTCATGCCTAATCTCAAAAAAAATTTGTTACATCCAATACTGACAGCAGTGACACACCCATTTAATATTCTTTCAAATATCTCCTTTCCCTTTTTATATTAACTATGAAACAGAATAATTCATTTGAAATAATCAAATGAGGCTTATCTCCTGAAAAAAAACTCTTACAGAACATCTTTAAACATATGCTACTAAAGAAAATTTCCAGACAAGTCATATACTTTCCTCTATATTAACGTGGGATAGTACTGAAGTGACAAGGAAGTGCCCTGGATGACAGTATGAATGCTCCTAACCAATGCAAGCACATAATGATTATGGGCTTTTTCTTAGCATGATTTCACTCTACTCGTTAACTTAAAAGACATTATGTTTTTTCCATCTATGACTCTATGCATCCCAAATGCATCATATGCTTATTTTCTTACATATCATTCATATATTTAATTACTTTCTTACATATCATTCATATATCTAATCTTTCTTTTCATACTTAATTGCTGTTTCCCACATTAGCAAGGTAGCATCAGGAAACAGACAAAGAAAGATACAGCCACTCACTGCCTAACTGGAAGCTGCAATCACAAGAAAGTATCGTACTGCATATCACTAGCCCGGGAAAAGATCAAAATTCAAAATTTGAAGTGTGGTTTCAACTGAATCGCTATCACATCATCATAAAGTCGAAAAATCTAGAGTCAAACCACCATACACTGGGGAGCATCTGTACATACACATACATATACATTCATGATTGCCTTTCTCCACTTCCAGCACCACCCAACCCTAAAAAAACAGCACACATAAGTGCATATATTTTTTCATCTATTTATGAATACTTAATTGCTGTTTCCCACATCAGCAAGGTAGTGCCAGGAAACTGACAAATAATAATAACAACAATAATAATAATAATAATAATAATAATAATAATAATAATAATAATAATAATAATACAAAAAAAACACTGTCAATGAGATATCTATTCAATGACACAAACAGCCCTGTACTTTCTGTGCATACCTCAGTAAAACTCATCTTGCCGAGGTAAGGTGAATTCTTCCATAAGTTTTCAAACTGCTCTGTGAAATCCATAACTATTCTTTGCATTTTTGCATCCCACTTTTGTGTGCTAGGGTAGGTACCTATGATATCCCCGAAGAACAAATGAGGTACGTACATCCAAATGAGCATACATTATTAATTTGTGATGCTGTTTTTGTTTGTACAGTCTTCTCTTTTATGTGAATTTGCTCACAAATCAATTCTCTATACTACTATAAAACCAAATAGTAAATAGTTTACTGGCATCATTACTAAAGTCTTTCTGAGATCCAAACTATTTCCAATGTGTAAATGTTTACAATTATCATAAATTCATGACACTCTTTTTGGTATTACTTTTTTTTCTGAAGTCAATTTGTTTGTGAGATTGTTCTATACTAAACACCCAAAATAATAAATCTTAAACCAACACCACTATTACAGCAAATTTATTGAGATGCACACTATCATTAGCATATATACATGTTTCTACTTTGTGATGCTATTTTTGGTCTTGCATGGCTTTTAAGTGCATTTGTTGGTCTGATATTCTGCACACATTTCAGGCCATATGACATACCTTCAGACCTGAAATTAGATTTCACTTGAATTTCTAAAGCAATGGCCACCAATTGCATGGCTTACAAGATAAACCAAACACAAAACAATCATGATTATAAGTAAAATGATGTAATACTAAACACGTACCTGCTCAGCAGGCACCTCTGCTGCATGCTCTAACTGAAGGTACACCTTAGAAAATGGGAATATAAAGTCTTCTACAAGTTCCTGTAAAGATAATATATCAAGCAATTAGCTTTCACATAAAAGCACATGACAACTTTAGTATACAACTTTTGACCTATAACTATTATAAAAGGTTACAATATAAACAAATGCCATGTGACACTATGAAACATGGGTCACAAGCAACATTTCATTAACACTCAAGTTTTCGTAAACAAATCATTTCATAAACATTCATATTTTTATTTTTATTTTTTTTTTCATCTTTTTGCTTTGTCGCTATCTCCCGCGTTTGCGAGGTAGCGCAAGGAAACAGACGATAGAAATGGCCCAACCCACCCCCATACATATGTATATACATACATCCACACACGCAAATATACATACCTACACAGCTTTCCATGGTTTACCCCAGACGCTTCACATGCCCTGATTCAATCCACTGACAGCACGTCAACCCCGGTATACCACATTGATCCAATTCACTTTATTCCTTGCCCTCCTTTCACCCTCCTGCATGTTCAGGCCCCGATCACACAAAATCTTTTTCACTCCATCTTTCCACCTCCAATTTGGTCTCCCACCTCTCCTCGTTCCCTCCAACTCCGACACATATATCCTCTTAGTCAATCTTTCCTCACTCATTCTCTCCATGTGCCCGAACCATTTCAAAACACCCTCTTCTGCTCTCTCAACAACGCTCTTTTTATTTCCACGCACCTCTCTTACCCTTACGTTACTTACTCGATCAAACCACCTCACACCACACATTGTCCTCAAACATCTCATTTCCAGCACATCCATCCTCCTGCGCACTACTCTATCCATAGCCCACGCCTCGCAACCATACAACATTGTTGGAACCACTATTCCTTCAAACATACCCATTTTTGCTTTCCGAGATAATGTTCTCGACTTCCA
This sequence comes from Panulirus ornatus, assembly GCF_036320965.1. Taxonomy (NCBI): domain Eukaryota; kingdom Metazoa; phylum Arthropoda; class Malacostraca; order Decapoda; family Palinuridae; genus Panulirus; species Panulirus ornatus. The sequence goes on along the minus strand of NC_092255.1, from coordinate 24,836,500 downwards.
CACATTCTTCAAGGCTCCCAGGATTTTCGCCCCCTCCCCCACCCTATGATCCACTTCCGCTTCCATGGTTCCATCCGCTGCCAGATCCACTCCCAGATATCTAAAACACTTTACTTCCTCCAGTTTTGCTCCATTCAAACTTACCTCCCAATTGACTTGACCCTCAACCCTACTGTACCTAATTACCTTGCTCTTATTCACATTTACTCTTAACTTTATTCTTTCACACACTTTACCAAACTCAGTCACCAGCTTTTGCAGTTTCTCACATGAATCAGCCACCAGCGCTGTATCATCAGCGAACAACAACTGACTCACTTCCCAAGCTCTCTCATCCCCAACAGACTTCATACTTGCCCCTCTTTCCAAAACTCTTGCATTTACCTCCCTAACAACCCCATCCATAAACAAATTAAACAACCATGGAGACATCACACACCCCTGCCACAAACCTACATTCACTGAGAACCAATCACTTTCCTCTCTTCCTACACGTACACATGCCTTACATCCTCGATAAAAACTTTTCACTGCTTCTAACAACTTGCCTCCCACACCATATATTCTTAATACCTTCCACAGAGCATCTCTATCAACTCTATCATATGCCTTCTCCAGATCCATAAATGCTACATACAAATCCATTTGCTTTTCTAAGTATTTCTCACATACATTCTTCAAAGCAAACACCTGATCCACACATCCTCTACCACTTCTGAAACCACACTGCTCTTCCCCAATCTGATGCTCTGTACATGCCTTCACCCTCTCAATCAATACCCTCCCATATAATTTACGAGGAATACTCAACAAACTTATACCTCTGCAATCTGAGCACTCACTCTTATCCCCTTTGCCTCTGTACAATGGCACTATGCACGCATTCCACCAATCCTCAGGCACCTCACCATGAGTCATACATACATTAAATAACCTTACCAACCAGTCAATAATACAGTCACCCCCTTTTTTAATAAATTTTTTTAATAAATATTTTATATTTTCTATTATATTTTGTCGCTGTCTCCCGCGTTAGCAAGGTAGCACGAGGAAACAGAAGAAAGAATGGCCCAACCCACCCACATACACATGAATATACATATCTTTACATTTCAACGTATACATATATATACATACACAGGTGAGGATATTCCCTCAAAGGCCCAGTTCTCTGTTCTTAATGCTACCCCACTAATGCGGGTAATGGCGAATAGTTTGAAAGAAAAAAGAAACATACACATATACACGTGTACACAATTCATATTTGCTGCCCTCATTCATTCCTGTTGCCTCCTCGCCACACATGAAATAACAACCCCCTCCCCAGCATGTGCGCGAGGTAGCGCTAAGAAAAGACAACAAAGGCCACATTCATTCACACTCAGTCTCTAGCTGCAATGTATAATGCACCAAAACCACAGCTCCCTTTCCACATCCAGGCCCCACACAACTTTCCATGGTTTACCCCAGACACTTCACATGCCCTGGTTCAATCCATTGACAGCACGTCGACCCCAGTATACCACATCTTTCCAATTCACTCTATTCCTTCCACGCCTTTCACCCTCCTGCATGTCCAGGCCCTGATCACTTAAAATCTTTTTCACTCCATCTTTCCACCCCCAATTTGGTCTCTCACTTCTCCTCATTCCCTCCACCTCTGACACATATATCCTCTTTGTCAAGCTTTCCTCTCATTCTCTCCATGTGTCCAAACCATTTCAAAACACCCTCTTCTGCTCTCTCAACCACACTCTTTTTATTACCACACATCTATCTTACCCTTTCATTACTTACTCGATCAAACCACCTCACACCACATATTGTCCTCAAACATCTCATTTCCAACACATCCACCCTCCTCCGCACAACTCTATCTACAGCCCACGCCTCGCAACCATATAACATTGTTGGAACCACTATTCCTTCAAACATATCCCTTTTTGCTTTCCAGGATAACGTTTTCGACTTCCACAGATTCTTCAATGCTCCCAGAACTTTCGCCCCCTCCCCCACCCTATGATTCACTTCCACTTTTATGGTTACATCCGCTGCCAAATCCAATCCCAGATATCTAAAACACTTCACTTCCTCTACTTTTTCTCCATTCAAACTTACCTCCCAATTGACTTGTCCCTCAACCCTACTGTACCTAATAACGTTGCTCTTATTCACATTTACTCTCAGCTTTCTTCTTTCACACACTTTACCAAACTCAGTCACCAGCTTCTGCAGTTTCTCACCTGAATCAGCCACCAGCACTGTATCATCAGCGAACAACAAGATGCATTCCTATAATCTCAAGTGGTTTTAGTACATTTCTATTCCATTTCTCCCCAACTTCAACAAAAAGAAATTATTGATATTTGCTATATCTCTGGAGAAAAGGAGTAAGAGTAACTGTGAATGTCATGGAGACTTTGACCACGGCCACCCCTTTCAGGGAGTTCCAATTGGAACAAGCATGAGACATAAAGATAGATAGATAGATATAATTGTGAATATGAAGGCAATTTTGGTTGGTGGTTTCAAAGTGGTGGCTCAACTTTGGATTGCAATAAAATAAACATCCATGCGTTTTTTTGCGTGAATAGTGTGCAAAATGCACTCGGCAGCTTATATTCAAGTAAATACGCTTATCCATGTTACTATCCATCTGTCTATATCTCTGAAGCCCACTCCCTCTGGCAACTCCTATCAATGGGTGGCCATGGCAAGAATCTCCACTTATCCCTGTTCTTACATGCCTCCCTCGAACACACTATTCCACACATTCTTCCAGCATTTCTCTTCCTCCAGTATTCCTCCACCCTATTAGCCCATGTCACAGGTTACATGTACATTTATCATAATAGTAATAATGATAGACTAGAAACTACATACAATCTAAACATCAAATACTTACCCTAATAAGAAATATTGATTTGGAGGGATCTCCACCAATTTCATATTTCTTCTCGGGTGGGAGGAAGGCAACTAGCTCCCGAGTGACACACAAATGACCCTCTAGAAGTGTTTCATCTACAGGGGGTTCTAAGCCACCTTGGGCCATCTGGGTTACACTGGCCCGAACATTCTTCAACCATTCCACTTCAGTCGTTAACAGGCGATCAACACCTGTTACAGCCACGCTTGATACACACGCCCAGTTCAACAAACCACACAGCAACTGGAAGATTTATTTCTTTAATACATCATAAAAAACAGGTTTAAACAAAATTACCTGATTGGAAAACATTATACTCTGACAATGATCCAGTAAAAATAGAAAGTACAATTCTCATAATAAATATAGTACATGTAATCTTACTAGAAGAGTATGAAGCCTTTGAAAATCTGAACAAGAAACTTGCTTATGTTAATCCAACAACATAACTCAATGAACATGACATCTTAACAGCCAAAAATGCACATACCTGAAAATATTCCTTGGAATACTCGCCATTAAGCCCATTAAGAACATTAAAAAGCATGACAATGAAGACCACAAGAGTATGTGGGGAATTGGAACATTTTGTTGCCATAAGCAACAGCTGTTCCACAGCACACTGTCGAATACTGCGCTCCCCACCCACCAGCACCAGTCCCATAACCAGCTTGTGGAACTGTGTGTCCTTGGTTAGAGTCTCCAGAGCAGGAGGGTAAAGAGCTAATACCACAGACAGTGTTTCCAGACCTTCACGACACACTGTAAAATCAACAAATATCATCATAGTGTGTTTAGTCGGACTCTTTCATGATATGCTTTTCATCCTCATTTGCAGCATTCATGATTCAACACATTTAATGTCCAAAGGAGACTTTCTTTAAAGGAATGGAAAACTGTTATTCTATTTCTTAAATGCAACTACAGGTGCTCCCCAACTTACTTACTCGATCAAACTACCTCACACCACATACTGTCCTCAAACATTTCATTTCCAACACATCCCCCATCCACTGTACAACCCTATCTGTATCCCATGTCTCGCAACCATATAACATTGTCGGAACAACTATTCCTTCAAACATAACCATTTTTGCTCTCCGAGACAACATTCTCTCCTTCCACACATTCTTCATTCCTCCCAGAACCTTCGCCCCCTCCCCCACCCTGTGACTCACTTACATGGTTCCATTCGCTGCTAAGTTCACTCCCTGATATCTAAAGCACTTCACTTCCTCCAATTTTTCTCCATTCAAACTTACATCCCAATTAACTTGTCCCTCAACACAACTAAACCTAATAACCTTACTCTTATTCACATTTACTTTCAACTCTCTCCTTTCACACACTTTTCCAAACTTTGTCACCAACTTCTGCAATTTCTCACTCGAATCAGCCACTAGAGCTGTATCATCGGTGAACAAAAACTGACTCACTTCCCAGGCCCTCTCATCCCCAACATACTGCATACTTGCCCCTCTCTCCAAAACTCTTGTAATTACCTCACTAATCATCCCATCCATACACAAGTTAAACAACCACAGGGACATCACACACCCCTGCTGCAGACAGACATTCACTGGGAACCAATCACTCTCCTCTCTTCCTACTCGTACACAAGCCTTACATCCTCGATAAAAACTTTTCACTACTTCTAGCATATACTCTCAAGATCTTCCACAAAGCATCTCTATCTAACCTATCATATGTCTTCTCCAGATCCATAAATACTACATACAAATCCATCTGTTTTTCTAAGTACTGTTTTTTCTAAGTATTTCTCACACACATTCTTCAAAGGAAACACTTGATCCACACATCCTCTACCACTTCTGAAACCACACTGCTCTTCCCCAATCTAATGCTCTGTACATGCCTTCAACCTCTCAATCAATACCCTCCCATATAATTTACCAGGAATACTCAACAAACTTATTCCTCTACTAATTTGAACACTTACCTTTCTCCTCTTTGCCTTTGTACAATGGCACTAAGCATGCATTCCACCAATCCTCAAGCACTTCACCATGATCATTGCATACACTAAATATCCTTACCAACCAATCAACAACAGTCACTCCCTTTCTTAATAAATTCTACGGCAATACCATCCAAACCCACCGCCTTGCCGGTTTTCATCTTCCACACAGCTTTCACTACCTCTTCTCTCTTAACCAAACCATTCTTCCTATATATGCTATATATGGTCATGAACAATGTAACAGTGCAATCCAAGTTTGAGTTTCTTTGATGTAATACATCAACTGCATTAAGGTAATGGAAGCCTTTAAATAAGGAAACAACTCAAACTAATACCTTGCCTGGGAAGAGGTTCCAATGACAGTTTCAGTGGGAATATCTTTTATCTACCCATAAGCAATGCTTGCAACAAGAAATGAGAAAGTTTACCTAAGACTGAGAAAAGTATGATGAGCATCTAATCACCTATGTAGCGTAGCTGTAGGAGAAAGGAAAGAAGAGAAGGGTGTATACAGAACAAGCATTTTCTTTTCTGTTACAAGTAAGCAACTGTGAAGCCTGGGAGTCTTAAAAACCTTGTTTGGTGATTGTTGCTACATTAATAATGAGTGAATTTTTGGTTTTACTTCAAACCAACAGAGTATAAATGTGGAAAAACAAAAGAACATACATGACGCCTCTCCAACTTCTAACCTAGCTGATGAAATTGCTTTCCTTCCCCTTCTAACGCTTACTCTCTCGCTCTCTCTGTGCTTCTCGATTGGGGATATAGCAACCTGTTAATATTCAACTGTGCTAAAAAACAACTGCTCCCAATGTCTCTTTCTAAATGTCATCATTTTCCCACTGTTCCAGTTCAAAAACACCAATTTTCAGCCCTGATATAACAAACATGTCTAGCATAACCATATTCTTTTCTCTATCCTGGAGACCTCTCACATTCAACATCACTGAGTCTACTTTCCAAAAGTTGGGGGTGTTGCACAGTTGATGTAGTTATCTTTCTTCTTTCTTTTCTTTAATTCTTGTCTGCCATTTCCTGTATCAGCAAGGTAGCACCAGAAATGAACAAAGAAAGGCTGCATTCACTCATGTCCATTCTCTAGCTATGATGTGCAATACACCAAAACCATAGCCCCCATCCACAACCAGTTACCATGGACCTTTCTATGGTTTCCCCTATGTGCTTCACTCGCCCTGGTTCAATCAAATGACAACAAAGCATTCCTTGTATACCACATCATTCAGCTCTACTCTGTGCACAGCACACCTTTCATCCTCCTTAATGCAAAGGTCCTGACCTCAAAATTATTTCACTCCATCCTTCTATCACCAGTTTGGTCTCCCCATTCTGTCAACCTCTCCTCCCTCATTCTCTCCATATGTCCAAATCATTTCAGCAAAACTACATTCTTCTTATTTACAAACCTCTCTCTCTTACCCTTTTACTACTTACTCCATCAAACCACCTCACATGAACATACTGACCTCAAACATTTCATTTCCAACACTTCCAACCTCCTGTGCACATTCTCATTTATAGCCTGTGCCTCACATCCATAAAACACCAGTGGGACTACTATACTGTCAAACATGCCCATTTTCACCCTCCCAAATAACACCTTCTCTTCCCACACGTTCCGCAAAGCCCAATGACTCACTTCCGAGACCCATTAATAATGCTGGGGTTGAAGAAATGAGGACACTGCTGAGAAATTCATACAAAGACAATATTCAATATCAAGGATAATGATATAAAGGTGATATGGGGAGTTTATAATGGAAAGATAGCAAGTTGCAAAGCACTAAAAATGCAAGCAGAAGGGAAAAGACAAAACTTTTAATGAGAAACAAAAGTATAAATGCATAAGAAATTTAGAAGTTCATTAACAACTATGTTTGATACAAAGTTTGTGTGACAAGAGGAAGAAAGGTTTTGACTGGTGTAGATCGCTCTACTTATATTGTACAAGTCTGTGATTACAAACTGGAACACCCTGTCTGACTCTGCTGCAAATGAAGGTAAGAGCTCAGGCATAGCAGTATTGGCCCTTCTAATGATCCTAACTCTTTTCTACAATCTGGCTCTCTACCCATGCCTATTCTTGAAAAACCTTTGTAGGCTTCAGACAAGAAATGCCCATCAAAGCAAGACTGTCCAGACCTTTGGGCATTAAACTAATGCCTAAATCCCTCCTGTGTCAAAACTGCTAGTTTTAGCTTCTTTCATACTTGCTCAAGGTTTTTGCCTTAGTGAGGAAGTGCTAGGAAGACACAAAAAAATCATCTCATTTACTTACATACGTTCTCTATCTGTCTTCGATTCTATGCATCATAAAACTATTCTCTTTTGCACCTTCTGCTTTCACTCTCTCTCACCTTATACAGTTACAAATATAGATAGGAGAATTGTTAATTTGTATAAGGCACCCGTTACTGATGATATCCAGTCCAAAGAATCTCTAGGATCCTGCTTGACTCTGCTGCCAAATAAGGATAAATAAGACAGCTGCAGTACTAGCCCCTAACACAATCCCCACTCTCCCTACTGACCTCATCAATTCACATCTGCTGTCTTTCTCCTAATTCTCCAGCTAAACATCATTAAACTAATACCTTTCCTTATATAAAATTTTTCTTAAAGAATTAAATGTTTACTCTTGTTTTAACAGAATCTTTTCATATCTCTATTACATGCATTCAAAATTCCATATTAAACTAAAAGTCTGTTCTCAGCCAAACCCACATATTTTCAATTCTTAATGATCTCAGAAATAATTACCAACCATTTTACTCATGTTCAGGACCAACAACACCACTGTCCTAAAAAGATTCAATTTTCCATCTAAAATCCCATAAGCTGTAGCTTCACCTGCTCACATATGTTATTATATATATTCATATTCATTTATAATTTATATTTATTCATTTTGCTTTGTCGCTGTCTCCCGCGGTTGTGAGGTAGTGCAAGGAAACAGACAAAAGAATGGCCAAACCACCCACATACACATGTATATACATACACGTCCATGCATGGCGCATATACATACCTATACATCTTAACGTATACATATATATACACACAGAGACATATACATATATACACATGTACATAATTCATGCTGTCTGCCCTTATTCATTCCTGTCGCCACCCCGCCACACATGAAATGACAACCCCCTCCCCCCGCACATGCGCGAGGTAGCGCTAGGAAAAGACAACAAAGGCCAAATTCGTTCACGCTCAGTCTCTAGCTGTCATGTATAATGGGTTTCACGCTGTACAAGGGGAAGGTCTTTTCATGTGCAGATAGCCTCACAACTACATCACAATAACTAGACACCACAGTAGCAACATCAAACATGCAGCATGAAATTACACAACTGGAACAATGACTTGTCCACAACAGAATATCTACATTGGCACAAAAGTTTTCAATCACATTTATAAACCAAAAACAAATACAAATCCAGCTTACATCCTCTAGTGACCGTGAATGGATATAGCTTTATATGTATATAGCTTTATACTCAATCCATCTGCTTTCTCTACCTATGGACTACCTAAACATAGAATGGAACCCTTACTAGGTGCTCACTGCCAAGGGTCAAGCCAAAAATATTCTAGTTAAGAGAATAGTAATTCTAAATTCCTGCCTTCCTGACCCAAGCAACTAACTCCCAAACCAATGTACCTGTTTTTGCTTGTTAAAAATAATTGTTCATAGTTGAGGGATTTTACCTTGTAAATCCTCCGGGTCTGGGGGTTTCGTGGGTGGTCGTTCAGTTGCCTTTTCAATCTCATCTAATGAAGAGGTGATGAGGTGGACTTGACCTGCAGCAGATGCCCAAGTTATTTTAAGAATAGCTCGAACAACACTCATGTCTGGAACCACACCAGTTACCTGTAGAATTAAAATAAATTTCACTATGTGCAAGTGAGATTACTCTTACCCTGTACTTCATATACTACCTTACTAAAGCAAGAAAGACAATTAGGTAATAAAGAAAAATCAATATACATATAAGCAATATAAATAAATACTCATAATCAAAGTATAATCATATGCAATAAACAAGAAAACTTTCAATCTCTTCACTTATACAATTACTTCCTGTTAACTGGTCATCTCAGACTTTATCGAAACATTGTGCTTTTGACCACACTGTGCTGATTTTTTTTTCAAAGGCCATAACAGATAGGTCTTGAAAACTTCAAAACATTTTCTCTCCAAGGCAATGTCCTGTGATCATGAGTCTTGGATATCTTCCGGAAAATCAAGGTTTGGACCCTTTAATCCTCAGTATTTCCAGTGAGGAAATGTACAACCTTGTTAATGGCAGCTCGCTTGTTTTGGGCCCGCCTTCAGCCAATAAGAGACCTCCACAACGATGATGTTATCAACCAACTTGGATCCAGCGGTTAAGAGCTCACAATTCACAGATTGTGGAATTCACTCCGAAAGTGGCCACAGTCAGTTCAAAAAGGAAGGTCTTTTTGAATGAAGACCACCCCACAATCATGTTACAACATCCTGACAACACAGTAGTAACATTAAACATAACAGCACTACATTACACAACTGGAACAATGGCTCATCCAGAACAGAATGTCTACTTCTCCACAAAAGACTTCAATCACTCTGTTAACCCAAAACAAAAATAAATCCAACCCACACCCTCCAGTAACCTTGAAAAGACAGTCACTCCCACAGAGCAAAACACCAACCATTCTAGGTATCACATATGACACACACAATAATCACTACCAACACTGATAACATTAGTAGTAACACAGTAGTAACATTAAACATAACAGCACTACATTACACAACTGGAACAATGGCTCATCCAGAACAGAATGTCTACTTCTCCACAAAAGACTTCAATCACTCTGTTAACCCAAAACAAAAATAAATCCAACCCACACCCTCCAGTAACCTTGAAAAGACAGTCACTCCCACAGAGCAAAACACCAACCATTCTAGGTATCACATATGACACACACAATAATCACTACCAACACTGATAACATCAACACAAAAGCAACACTAACTGCCACTATATTTGGGCAAGACAAATATTTCTCAAAATCTTACATAAAAAATTCATGTTCCACTTTAACCTATGCCTCAAGGTTTGGCCTCTCCAATCCTCAGTATTTCCTGCAAGGAAACACTCAACCTTGGTAATGGTCTGCCTTCAACTAAGCAGAGACCACAGAGATAATGTCATCAACCCACTCAGTCCCAGCTGCTAAGAGCTCAGAATTCACAGATTGTGGGCTTCAATCTGTCAAGGGGGAAGGTCTTTTCATATGCAGATGGCCTCAACTACATCACAATAACCAGACACCACAATAGCAACATCAAACATGCAACATGAAATTACATAACTGGAACAATGATTTGCCCACAACAGAATATCTACATTGGCACAAAAGTTTTCAATCACACTTATAATCCAAAAACAAACACAAATCCAGCTTACATCCTCTAGTGACCTTGAATGGATAGTCTCTTCTACAGAGCAAAACACCAATCATTCTAGGTCAAATACAACATACACAACAAGCTCCAAACAATGTCAACAAAAAAGCAACACATACTCTAAATGCTCTCAGAACACTGACCACCACTAGATGTGGACTAAAAAAGATACCCTCAAATTCTTATACAAACAATACATCTGCTCCGCTTTATAAACTATGCCTCATCTGCCTGGTCGTCCACCCTCTCAAAAGCAAATACAACAAAGCTGCAAACTACAAAAATTAGTGCACCCAGAACAATTGCCAGCGGCCTAGCTACCACAAACATTTAACATCTTCACAGTGAAACAAAGATCCTCCCAATACAGTCTCACCTCAACACGTTCAGTACTCAGTACTATGCAAAAGCACTAGACTGCTCCCACCCAAACCACACTATAACTAACAACCAACTCTCAAGTAAAAACAAAAAGCTTACTCCTGCCTCATACTATGGTAATCTTCAATTGAAGATCCCCAATCTTCAACACTTATAACACTGACAAAACACAACATTATGAAATAATTTGACAAGCAATAAACAATCCTAACTCGGTCTTCCTCTAACACACCAGACGTACATCTATACACCCCTCAAAAACCATACTCCCGACAAACACAAGTCACACTAGTTCACTTACATTCTGAATAACAACTATCACTACAACATTACAAACAGTTTCAATATACCTAAGCTCTTTCATGCTCACAATGCAACTACCATAAGGAACACACACACACACACACACACACACACACACACACACATCACAACACCTTACAACCTATGGTTTCAACAGGTGGATGGTATTTTGATGTTTACTGAAAAGTGGATGTTAAAAAAAGTGGACAAAGATGAACCACCTGTTGTGCGTTTGGGGAATGCATGGCCTACAGAAATAATAGAAAAGGCACTGAGCATTAAGAACTTGCCTCCATGAACAGTGGATGTACAATGTGAACGAGTTTCTTAGTACATCCAGTGGGAAGGTCTTAAGGTGTCTGGACAGTATTTCTCACATCGCAAGGCACCATACTTCTCACTAAGCAAGGCAACATAGAAGTGTGCCAAAAATTCTCAGATGAGGCACTTGCTGTTCTATATATATCATTCAATTCTGAACTGCACCATTCATACAGTATTTCTGGTGTTAATAAGTTCTTTGACTATGCATTCACATAAAGTGAACCCAGTGAGTTAGGGATTACTTAATCCACCTGAGGATATGGTGAAGAAATTGGTGTCACTGTAAAGGACCACAAAAAGTAATGGAGATCATTATAAGCATTAAAAAAATTGCTGCAAAATAAACTGGAAAATGCTTTTATATTGGGTATGCATAAATATGGGGTCTCCCTGAAAAGGGTCAAGATATATCAGGAAAGCAGTCTGCCCAGTGTTTTAAGAACAATGAACAATGAAGGGTTCCTAGGGCTGAGTAGGAAAGCCACAAAGTAGAGGTAATTGAAGTGGAGCATAAGTCTGATGATTCAGAACCAAATACAGAAATTGATACATTGCATGAAGCCATAGACAAGGCTGTATGCAGTCTGAAAAGAGGACAGTTACGGAAGTGTGTGGAGCAATGAATGTAATACTTACGAGGGCAAACATCATTTAAAATAGTCGTGCAATGATGAATAGAGATATTCTAGGTAATATAAAAGATGAGAAAGAAGAAAACTGCACAATTACAAGATATAAAACAAAGGTGAACCACTACTCATGTTGTGCAGAAGAGGTTATCTGATACAAGTCCATGATCTTTGGGTTTGAAGGGGACCATTTCCCAAACAAAGAGGGAAGGGATGCCAAGGATGAGGAAAATGTCAAAAACCAACTTGACAAGATGTACTTGCAAAATGCAAGTCTAAAAATAAAGAAAACAGGAGAATCGGTAAATACAGGCAAGACAACAAAGGATGGCCACTGAGGATTACCTGTGATGTGGAGATGTGTAGCCAAGAGGTGCTAAGCAGGCCAATAACTCTGCCAAAGAAGAGAATTCAAAGGAGTGTTTGTCATGAGTGAAAACCAAAAGAAGACAGAGAAAGAGCTCATAGTAGGCCAGAGGGAGGAACAACACTCCCACTTCTAGCTCAAGGAGGTCAGGATTAATTAGTATTATATTCCTTAACCCTCTAACCTCTCAGTATTCTGTGCAACTTGCTTTACAAGTTTTATAAAAAAAAATATTTTCATCCTATAGAATGAGATAAATATTCTAAAAGTAAATCTAACCATGTAAAGTCCAAAATAAATACATTTTTGTGCCAGCAAAGAGATATTTTGGCCTGCTGGCATCTCATCATCTTTGGGCTGAGGCGACCAGTGAATAGCCAGAACATCCAGGTTTCTTTCCTCACACATACTTCCTATCTCTCCTCTCTTCTCATCCCACTTACATTCACACATATTTAGACACTCCGGCCTGAGCCTTCAAGGAGGATGAACAGTCCCTGCTTGGCTCCTCTTTCGGTTCCTTCTTTAGAATCAGAAATACATGAGGGAGGTTCCAGCCCCCAACCACTGCCCCCTTCAATCCCCTTTCACGACATGCAGGGAATACAGAAGTAGAATTCTTCTCCCCTACAAAAGCAAAAGCTGGGAAATTCTGGCTTTGTCCTTACTTTCTTTTGGTTCATCTTTTAGCAATCTTTATTTACATATCTCAAAGCTGATAACAATGACTCGCTACTGATAATAAGACAGAGACATGAAAACCCAAGTTCCCAGAATATATAAAGGAAAATTTGCTGCACTACATATCACAAGGCATATAAGAACCAGAGGTGCTGATACACCATCTCTGCTAGACCTTGCTTTTACATACAGTATGGAAACACATATCAAACATGATACACTAATTAGAAAAGTGATCATGTGCTGCTTGATTTTGATTATATGGTTGAAGAGAAAAGAATAGGGGGATCGGGAAGAGGACAGGACTTACAGTGGAAATATGGCAATGGCAACTATGTACAGCTGATCATGTTCTTTGGGAATAAAAATTGGGATAGGGAGTCCCAAAACTGGAGCACGGACTAACAATTTAAAAGGTTCCAAGAAATATATAATGGAGGACTCAGAATATGGGTTCCATTAGATGTAAATGGGAGAAAGGTCAAGAAAGAGTTACATAGTTACACACATACACAAACCACACAGACACAAGGTCCAACTGAGGTGGTCTGACCTTAACACGAGAGAGAGAGAGAGAGAGAGAGAGAGAGAGAGAGAGAGAGAGAGAGAGAGATGAAAAGGTTCCTTTGTAAGCAGAGACCCTCCACTCCCTCCAGCACATGCTGGCAGGAAAACAGGTAGAAAAATACCTTACATAACTAATAAGCCTAGTGAGAATTTTTATAGGAGAGTCATAAGGTAGAATGAATATGAATATGTCATGCATCCCATGACCAATGACATATATTCCTTAACTTCCTCTCATCAGTAATGCTGGCGCTACTATAAAGAAATGTTCAATAACAATGTTGTTGAATCCTTTAAGTATTTCAAAACAATCTATTAATTTGCCCAAGAAGCACCTCTGTGAGACAAGGTTCAATAAAGTCAATAAAAGTCAGAGATACAAGTTGTGCTGAGGGGATTAAACAGATGATACTGTAGCTGCTAAGCATATGAATGATATAAGAGAGCAAGAAATGCGTACTAAACTATAAGGCAAGATTAGCAGAGAAAGTTTGAAAGCAGTATCATGCATACAGCAAAAGACAATCTAAAATTTCTTTTCAGTTCATTCAGAGCCAAGTCAAGCTAAGGGATTCACAGGGATAAACAAGTAAGGATGATGGTGAGACATGTGAGGAGCTAAATTTTAAATATGTTTTCACAGGGAAGGACACATTGCCCTAATAATATCTAGGCAGGATGGGGAAGATATCTTGAAAGGTATTTAAACAACTTTACCTGCTACTCCTCTTCTCAAAAGCATAATATTCATAGCACAATGTACTGAAGTAAGCAATTCAGGTCATACATCCATCATAAGGCTTGTCAAACTGGCTGCTGCTGGAATGCAGCCTCTTGTTAGTATACAATCACTCACCACAGAGATCACTTGCTATTGCTGTAAACTGTACCATTTTCAAAACTTTTTGTTTTTGTTTTATATACATAATTTCATGTATTTCTTAGTGCCCAATGTATACAACACTGCATATGCCTTAGTGACTCTGCCACTTGCCAACAAGTTATTGCTCTGATGAATGATAGTTTGCCAGATCAAACAGCTGCAACTGGTGAGGCAGTTACTGAAATTCTTTATTTCTCTATTGTGTTAATAATGCCTTTCTTTCTCCATAAGCATCATAAATATGAAACACCAGCTAGCAGGTCACTCATATCCTTTCTGGATGCTATTATAAGGGCAGTATTTGTCAGAACATGACAAATATGGGAGAAAAGTACCAATCTTCATTACAGCATGATCAGACAGAACAATGGCATATAATCTGCCAGTGGGAGGTAAACACAACAGGTATTCCTGTAACGTCTGATCAAACTTGGCATGAATTTTGAATATACTAACCTATGGGGTTTTGGTGTTTAGAAGCATCCATTTTCGAATCAACCTAAATACCAATACAGAAGTCCAACTAAACAGAACAAAGGCTGTGTTAGAAATAACGGTGCTTAGTTTCTGTGACAGGAAAAACACATGAATATGCTGATGCAGGAATACAGCAAATTAGGAAAGGGGGAAAACTAAGAAAACTGGAGAAACACCTCGATATGAAGAAAATGGTGGATGAATGGAAAAAGCCATCTGATGAAACTGTCCATGAAGATAATATGAAGCTTATACCTTTTAATATTCAACTGTATTTCCAACCTTAGTAAGAAAGTATATATATGTGTGTATCTGGGTGGGTTGGGCCATTCTTTCGTCTGTCTTACGCTACCTTGCTAACACGGGAGACAGCAACAAAGTATAACAAAATAATAAATATAGTAAGTACCAAAAATAACTAAGAAATGGTCTCATTGGCGAATATCCAGTCTTTAACCACCATGAAAATGTACCAAAACCAAAGTATATCATATTCAGCAAAGATCCACAAATTAAATGTTTGTAATGCTAAAGGGAGTTTAAAAGTTTGGCCCTATGACTGTGGTAATCCCTTTCCAAAATGCACAAATAAATAAAAGAAAAAAGCTTATTAATTTACACAAACACACAAAGTTAAAGGTATAATTCCAGTGCACAAATGACTTCAAATAGGTATCTGATAAAATGATATACTATGAAATTGGAGGAATATAGAAAGCTTAAGTATTGACACCAAATACAATTTAAGAATTTCAATCTATCATGCTCTCTCTACTCCCAATCCAATGGGGTGGATTAAGTTTGCAGAGCTTCTGCTAAATCATTTCATCCCATTGTTTTAACATCAATCAATGTCCAGCAAGTTAAAAGTCAAACAAGAACTTCCACAATTATAAGTGCTTCATGCTTTTAAGTTTTACATACTGCATGTAAGGTGATTCATTAACATACTCAAAATACTTGCACTGCATTCAATCCCAATTCATTCCTCTATAATCTTCATTTGAAACATCCCTAGCCATAATCCATGTCTCCCTTGTGGTCAATAAAATTTAGAAGCTGCTAATGAAGGGGTGGGCATCTGGCTAAAAGTCTCATACAGTAAAAACCTTCAGCAATGAAAACACAATTAGTAAATTGGAGATTACTTGAGTGGTAATAGATGTATGTCAAATAACAGAAAAAACTACATATAAGGAATTTAAGGACAAAACAAAATACAGGTGAACCTTAGAAGATTTTTTTTCACACTTGTCCACTGTTTCCTGCATCAGTGAGGCAGCACGAGGAGTAGAAGAAGAACGGCATGTTCTAAAGATGTACAATGATATAATTGTGGGCATGATTTCTATGCATCACATCATAGCATACATATCATGCATAAGATATTAAAAATAAACTGTGTGGACCGTTAATCTACCAGTTAAATTCTTATGCTTTTAACAACTGAAAAATCTTAAGAGTGAAATCTAATACTGTAATCAAGATGATTATAAAACGTACGAGGAAAGGTAATCCAACTACTATGAAGAAAATTAGTAACATCAAACATTTCATGATAATTCTAGATGTCAGTGTAGTTACTGTGTTAAAAAAAAAAAGGCATTTTATGGTTACAGTTTGTCATCAAATTCAACACACATACATAATTCCCTGTGATCTTACAAAGTGCGCCCAGAGGCATGACGTGATAGTGACCTGGTCGTGAAGTGATTGAGCAAGACGGGAAGCCACATTCCGCACCATACAATCCGATGCTGGGTTTGGAATATGGTGTAGAGCTTCTTGTAACACTAGAGCTTGGGTGTGAGTAGAAGCTGCTAAGCTGCTTCCACCTGCAATAAAGAAAAATACAAGTAAAATAGCTGCCCTACATTTAGTCAAGACCTAGACCAAGACTGATTATATCAATGATATATCTATTCTCTTTATTCATAATCACCCTTTTGATCTCTTTCTAAATGGGTCCGGATGTTATCAAGGACACTTTTTCCAGGTAATGCAGCTCTAAGCTGCCCTACACTCACTGGCATGGACAACATGGACTCCTTTCAAGCAAAAAGTTTTATGACAAGACTTTACTCTTTCTCATCAAATGATGATGATGCAGCCTTGCCAAATGTAACTTTCCGCTAATGATGTAACCTTGAGCAAGTGGAGTTGTCCAAGGACCCTACTCTTGAAATGGTCCAGGAATTACTCCAGGACCACTTTTCTTGGAGCTCCTGCTGCTCCAAGGCTGCATTACTTCCAGCAGCATAAAAATGATATACTCCTTTGGAGCAAGAAGCCTTAACAAAGGTGACTTTTCACCTGTAGTATAATCTCATGCACGCAGAGTCCACAGACTCTGTAAATAGCATTTCTATTTCTTTTCATACATGTTCTCTGTTTCCTACATTAGCAAGGAAGACAGGGAGCAGATGAAGAAATGGCTTCATTCACTCATAACCACTCTCTAGCTGCCATGTATAATGCACCATAGATAGAGCCTCCTATCTAGAACCCAGTTCCAAAGACCTTTCTGTGGTTTCTCCTAACTGCTTCACATGCCCTGGTTCAGTACACTGACAGAGCATCATCCCTTAATTACCAAACTGCGCCCTGGTTCAGTACACTGACAGAGCATCATCCCTTAATTACCAAACTGCCCCAGTTCACTGCGTCCCTGCATGCCCTCCTGCTTGTTCAGGCCCTAAACATTCAAGGCATCTTTCACTCAATCCTTCCACCTCCAAATCAATTTCCCTTTTTTTCTGCTCTCTCCACTTCTGACATGTACACCTTCTTTGTCATCCACTCTATATGTTTACAAATATGGAGATGGCAGAAGTGTAGTATCATAAATACCTGAGAGTAGATATGGCAACATGGAAGAGGTGGAGTATCTTAAATACCTAAGACTGAACACGGATGCAAGTGGAACCACAGTAGCTGAAGTGAACAATAAAGTCAGTAAGGAGGCAAGGAGGCTTGGACGCACTATGGAATGTGTTGAAAGAGGTCATTGTCTTTTAGGAAAGAGATGCATATCTCTGATGGTATATTAGTCCCGTCATTGTTGTATGGATACAAGACAAAGGCCTTCAATAAAAATGTAAGGAGGGTGGGAATGTTGGAAATGAGGTGTCTAAGGACAGAATGCAGTGTGAGGGTAGATTAAATGAGCAATGGTAGGGCAAGAAGGAAGTGTAGTAGAAAGAGTCTGTGTGCAATAAAAGTGTGCTGGAATGGTTTGGAGAGGATTAATAAGAAAGTATACATGCTGGATGTGGATGGAACAAGGAAAAGGGGTAAACCAAGGTGCTGAAATGGTACGCAAATATGGAGGGGATGAATAAGAAGGTATAAATGTTAGATGTGGATGGGACAAGGAAAAGGGGGAACCAAGGTGGTGGAAGGATGGAGTGAGAGATCAAGGGCTGAACACGGAAGAGGGTGTGACATTTGGAAGGGTTACAGTGATCTGGAGTGCTGTGGTATACAGGGGATTACATGATCTCTATGGACTGGGCCTGGAAAAAGGAAGCAGTTGGGGAACCATGAAAAGGTCTATGGAGCCTAGTTGTGAATAGTATTCTCTGGTTTTGGTGCTTTATGTATGACAGTATAGTGTGGATGTAAATGAATGCAGAGATGGGGTGTGGCGGTGGCATATGGTGGCTAGTGGCAAGCATGCTTTTGGATGATACTGTGTTGTTTGTGGAGAGTGAAGAGGAGTTGAAGAAGGTTGTGTGTTTTATGATGTGTGTAAGTGTAGGATATTTAAAGTAAATGCAAATAAAAATAAAGTAATGGTGTCTGAAAGGAAACTGAAGGAAAGTATAGATTTTGCAAAACCATAAAGAGTGAAGGAAGAAAGTGCACTAAATTGTGATGTGGATATGGGGTGGGGACCAGAAGAAGCGAGGGAACTTCAGTATCCACGAACTGTCTTGGGTAAGTGTGGTGATATGGAAGGAGAGACAGGGTAGAGAGCAGTACAGGGTAGAAGAGTCATTGGGTCCCTCAAACAGAACAATGAAGGGTAGAAGTATAAGTATGGAAGTGAAGAGAGGATTAAGGGATAGCACAGTCCTCTCAACCCTTGCCTTTGCAGCCAAACATGGACATGGAATGACACACAGAGGTCAAGAATCCAGGCTGTGGAAATGAGCTATTTGAGAAGAGCATGTGGTGTGACTAGATGAAATGAAGAAAGAAATGGAAGGGTGCATGAGACATGTGGTATGGCAAGAATGCAAAGAGAGTAAATTGTGGAGTGGTTAAATGGGTGAAACATAATACTTTGAGGTGGTTTGGGCATGTGGACAAACTCATAGCTCTCATCAATCTTAAAATAAGCATTTCTAACCTCTATCCTATCCTCACTGTTTGGTGTTTGATATCTAATTGAAAAAAAAGAAAAAAAAAAGTCTGCCTCCTGGTTTATTAATCTCTTTAACACTGATGCCACCCACTTTAAGACCATGTCTAATAGTTTTGATTCTTCAACTTCTGAGTTTCTGTATTTCTATAATCTCACTTTGTGCCAATAAGCACTGTTCCTGTATGCTCTGAACTTTTCATCTACTGTATGTAACAACCTATTTGTACTGAACAGGTTAAGAGTACATAATAGTTGGTAGGAAGCCACCGACCATGGAAGTATATTACTGGTAATACCAACCTGGATATCAGGAGAGTTCGTAATGGGTGTGTAATAAGCCAGTTCTCCAGCAGTTGTCAAGTTGCATTCCTACGACCCAGGTAACTGGTTTTTCTTTGTCTCACTCACACAGGGAGTACCAATAAATATCTGTCTAGTTGGTGACTGCCTAGCAACTACTGCCTACTCTCTCCCCATTCTTTCTAAACGCAAAAAACTGTAAAAAGGTAAAAATCACTCAATAAATACCTGATGACAATGACGTTTCCTCAGTTCCACCATTACTGTTTATGGCTGCTGTACCACCAGATGTGACAGAGCCTGCTACAACATTAACGATAGCATAACCAACAGTCACAAAGGCCAATTTTGCTAGCTTTAGCACCACCAAGAAGGCTGACCTAAAAATACAAAGACCATTATCAGTAAAGCTTGTGAATACCTGCAGAGTTCTTATACCAGTTGTAACACACAGAAGCACAAATGCACTACAAAAGAAGTGTTACTGCAGATTGAGCATGAGTCATTCTCCTGCAAGGCAATGTATTATACATGAAATAAACTTGACCAATAATATACATATATGCATGATAATATGCTATTACAGTACCTTTTCAATGGAATATTGTATGTTAAACATAAACATTATGAATAAATTTCAAAAGTGAAGTTCAACTTTGACATGTGTAGCATACAATTAGTAAACTCAAATGGCCAGCTTCAGTGCAGCATCATTAGGCAGCAATATTTATGCATTGCTCCTGCTCAGCATACTATCAAGACTACAGATATCTTGATTAAACCACTTAAGAAACCCATTATGTAGCGACTTCTTTTCTATACTTGCTCGCTATTTCCTGTATGAGCAAGGTATTGTGTAAAACAGGTGATTGAGCCTTAAAGAATGAAAAAAAAAAAGAGATGATAGTATGATAGCATGCTGAGCAGGAGCAATGCATAAATACTGCTGCCTAATGACGGTGCACTGAAGCTGGCCATCTGAGTTTACTAATTGTATGCTACACATGTCAAAGTTGAACTTCACTTTTGAAATTTGTCCATAATATTTATGTTTTAGATATTTTGGAGTGGATTTGGCAGCGGATGGAACCGTGGAAGTGGAAGTGAGTCACTGGTTGAGGGAGGGAGCAAAAGTTCTGAGGGCATTGAAAAATGTGTGGAAGGCGAGAACATTATCTCGGAAAGCAAAACTGGGTATGCTTGAAGGAACAGTGGTTCTAACAATGTTATATGGTTGCGAGGCCTGGGCTAGAGATGGAGTTGTGCAGAGGAGGGTGGATGTGTTGGAAATGAGATGTTTGAAGACAATATGTGGTGTGAGGTGGTTTGATCGAGTAAGTAATGAAAGGGTAAGAGAGATGTGTGGTAATAAGAGTGTGGTTGAGAGAGCAGAAGAGGGTGTTTTGAAATGGTTTGGTCACATGGAGAGAATGAATGGAAAGATGGAGTGAAAAAGATTTTGAGTGATCGGGGCCTAAACATGCAGGAGGGTGAAAGGCGTGCAAGGAATAGAGTGAATTGGAATGATGTGGTATACCAGGGTCGACGTGCTGTCAATGGATTGAACCAGGGCATGTGAAGCGTCTGGGGTAAACCATGGAAAGTTCTGTGGGGCCTGGATGTGGAAAGGGAGCTGTGGTTTTGGTGCATTATACATGACAGCTAGAGACTGAGTGTGAACTAATGTGGCCTTTGTTGTCTTTTCCTAGCGCTACCTCGTGTACATGCAGGGGGAGGGGGTTGTCATTTCATGTGTGGCGGGGTGGCAATGGGAATGAATAAGGGCACACTATGAATTATATATATGTATACGTTGAGATGTATAGTTATGTATATGTAAGTGTGGACATGTATGTATATACATGTGTATGTGGGTGGGTTGGGCCATTCTTTCGTCTGTTTCCTCGCGCTACCTCGCTAACATGGGAGACAGCGACAAAGCAAAATAAAATAAATATATATACATATCTCTTTTTATTATACTTGATTGCCATTTCCCACATCAGCAAGGTAACACCAGGAAACAAACATAGAATGCCCCATCCGCTCATATATACATCTTTCTTTTTTCTTTCGTACTATTCGCCATTTCCCACGTCAGCGAGGTAGCGTTAAGAACAGAGGAATGGGCCTTTGAGGGAACATCCTCACCTGGCCCCCTTCTCTGTTCCTTCTTTTGGAAAATTGAAAAAAACAAGAGGGGAGGATTTCCAGCCACCCGCTCCCTCCCCTTTTCGTCGCCTTCTACGACATGCAGGGAATACGTGGGAAGTATTCTTTCTCCCCTATCCCCAGGGATATACATATACATCCATAAATGCCCATACATGTACATATACATATCAACATATACATACACAGACATATACATATATACACATGTACATATTCATGCTTGCCTTTATCCATTCCCAGCACCAGCCCAACACAAAGGAAACAGCATCACTACCCCTTGCTTCAGTCAGGCAGCACCAGGTTAGCACAAAAAAAGCCACATCAATTCACGCTTAGTCTCTAGCTGTCTTGTGTAATGCACCAAAATCACAGCTCCCTATCCACATCCAGGCCCCACAGACCTTTCCATGGTTTACCAAAGATGTTTCACATGCCCTGGTTCAGGGATTAATCTACCTTAAAACAAGGAACCTCTCAATTTTTTCCTCAACACTGCGGTAAAGTTATCAATCTGCACTATTTCTTATTGTAATAATGCTCTTAAATCAGCTGAAAGAGGTCAATGTGCTTCTCTGAATGACAATATGAAATTGTGACTGAGAGTCTTAAAAAATAAGCAGATTTTCAAATGAAAATGATGAAGAGCAGGTTTTAATTCCTCTATAACTTGAGTCACATCTAATTCATGCTGTTGAATCAGTTGAATGAAGTTTCAAAACATTTTTATGAGAGACTGAGACTACTCTTTTCCATGCTTCACTGAATCAACCAAATTAGAAAACTTTGACTAACCACATTTGGGGTTCAGCAATTTCCAGTCAGAATAAATAAATACATAAATAAATATCCTGAGCCGAAAGTTACTTTTGCAGTTTTTATGAACAAAACTTTTCTCCCAAAATAACCCATCAGCTTACAATGATTGCCCTAATAATACTGATCCATAATTCAACCTTACAAGACCACTGGCTAGGATTTTTTGCCAGTTATCAAGCATACATGATATAACCTTGGTAATGCCAATGGAAAGACATGACTATTCTTTTCATTTGTTTTCAGAGGTTGTAAATGGAGTAATCTATCAGGCAGCTGGGTTTTCCTTGCCATGGTTTAGCTGTCTTAAATGGACAAGACACAAAGCATGCATCCTTCAAGCATCCTCTGTTATGTTCATAAAACACCTGAGTTTATCAGCATCTATAAGTATAAATACTGTTATACTTTCATAACCATTACAGTTTCCAAAGGATTGAAGTCATCACTCATGACACACTAAGAAACCTGTTTCAGAACTATCAAATAAAGTGGCATATATATTTACAAAGAAATTTATTGCTGTACTTAGTTTCAGCACCACTGAAATAGAATTGTGTAATGATATCTACAGAGTAATATTAAACAATCATTAAGAATACATTATAACTAAATAAAATGGAAGATATGAATAACATGAGATTGCTATGATTCATTCAAATAATATGTTCTCAGTAAGTCACATCTTTCTCTACAGCTGTTTTCCAGGCCAAGAGTTAAACATTATTTACTTCCAGCAGAATTCAAAGGATAAATCATGAATACACTACCTTTTAGTAGGCATGTCAGTATTTGACAGAAAGTTGTTCTTTGCCAGCATATCAATAATAAGCTTCACACCACCACTCTTCATGAAGTTGTACTGGAACTCTAATGCCTTGTCTGACATTGGGTTGTGAGCAGGCATAAGGAGGGAGTACAGAGCCTACAAAAGACAAATGAAAGGAAAATCATTCTTCAGTTAAACATCACACTCATTTATAATACAGTTGATCTAACTGAATTTCAACTCTGAATTCCTTCACAGTATGTATCTTTACAAAATTTCCCAAATGCAGCCCCAGCAAAAGGCAGCAGCATATTTACCCAAAGTGATTTTCAAAACAAGTAGGAGTTAACTATTTAATCTAATCAGTTCAAAATAACAGGTGAAAGGTGAGCAAGCTAGAATAAAAGCTAATCATAAACATGCAAATATGTATAAGCTATATGTTTTTGCCCTCTGAACTCTGAGACCTGGTACCAAGGAAAAGAATGCAAGTTCCATACAACACATTAAAATGTGTTTATGACTATGAATATGTCTGAGGTATGTCATTAATCACTTTATCAATTTTCCTATGATCTTTAGTTTTCCAACACTTCAACTGTAATTTATCACACTAAAAAACTGCATGCTACCCATTACCAGGGATAAAGTTATAAGCAATAGCCTGAAAATGTTATACTTAAGCAGCCAAAGAATTAGGGCTAACTGCCTTTAACCAGCGACTGAATACTCACTAATGTCATCCAAAATTCACTGTTTATGTGTTCTACATTCATATCAGTACAGGCCTTTTATTTTAATGTTTGTTTATCTCAGCACTCTTAGTCCATACCTCTCATCCACTACCAAAATATAAGAGAGATCTGAAGCACTTTCACGCTATTTCTTGAGTTACCTTTATCTCCTAAATAAGCTTAATATACCAATCATAATAAAACAACCTCAGCACAATACCAACTAGAACCAATACAAGACATACCTGTAAGTTATAAAGGACCTGCGATGGTGATGATGAAAATACAATGCTTTCTAAGGAAGGGGACATGCTCTGATCCCCAATCTTAGCATGCTCCAGGCATATTGCTTGAAGATTGTTAACTGCAAAGAAAAAAATAGAAAACAAGTTAAGATATAACTATTCTGGATACCTCAACTTACCTTCCTTCCCTCTGATCACTTTTTATGGAGCTCTTGAAATACTTTCTGCCAGTGAGTAGGACCACAGGTCAGTCAAGAAGTATGGCAGTGATTTTTTCATACATATTTGCCATTTCCCATGTAAGTGAGGTAACATCAAGAACAGATGACCAAGCTATTGAGGGAAAAAGCTTCACTTAGCTCCCTTCTCTGCTCCTTGTTTTAGAAAGGTTAAACAGGAGGGAAGGACTTCCAGCCCCCATTCCCACCCCTTTTTGTCACCTTTTATGACATGCAGGGAATACATAGGAAGTGATGTGTGTAAGAGTAGTTAAAAAGTGTGGTGGTGATGTGTGTAATTACCTATATGCACTGTAGAGGGAGTTTTACACCCATGCGGGCCCCACCTCTGGAAAATTCTCTACGATCATACAACTATTTAAATTTACATTTGCTGTATGCATCAACTATGTTTACATTCATTTTATCCAACTCATCTACAATTCCCATACTATGAAAGTACTTCTAAACTTCATTCTTAACAAGTCTCTTGTTAAATTTCAAAGCAAAGCATAGTAAAGAGCTTTGTTTTTCATTTTGAGCTTACTCTGATGTCATCTACAAAGCTCCTTACTATGATTTCCTTCATTTTACAGTTGATGTATGATATCATTATTACTAATAGTGGGGCTAACACTCTTCCCCCCTGTATTCAAGACTAGACATCTTCCTCCTCAGACATAGTTCCATTTCCTACCACTTTAAAGTTTCTATCAGTTAGAAATTCTTTAATCCATCTTCCTAAATTACCCTTAAAAGTTACTTTCCCAAGAAAAATCCTCTAGGTTACTTTGTTATTTACTTTGGCAAAGTTAAAAAAAAACAGTATCCGTTCTTTTTCTTTGAATTCAACTCTCATATATGACACTGTATTGAGCAAATAGTTTGGTGTGCATACTTTTATGTTTATGGATGGGGTAGTTAAGGAGGTAAATGCTTGAGTTTTGGAGAGGGATAAGTATTCAGTCTGTTGGGGATGAAAGGGACTGGGAAGTGTCAGTTGTCATTCACTGATGATACAGCACTGGTGGCTGATTCAAAGAAAACTGCACAAGTTAGTGACTGAGTTTTGAAAAGTGTGTGAAAGGAGCATGTTGAGAGTAAATGTGAAAAAGAGCATGGTTATTAGGTTCAGTAGGGTTGATGGACAAGTTAATTGAGATGTAAGTAAGAATGGAGAAAAACTGAAAGAAGTGAAGTGTTTTAGGTATATAGGAGCGGACTTAGCAGTGAATGGAACCATAGAATTGGGGAAGTGAGTCACAGGGTGGGGAGTGGGTGAAGGTTCTGAGAGCGATGAAGAATGTGTGGAAAGAAAGAACATTCTCAGAGAGCAAAAATGGTTTACCCTAGATGTTTCACATGCCCTGTTTGAGTCCATTTACAGCACATCGACCCTGGTATCCCACATCAATCCAATTCACTCTATTCCTTGCGTGCCTCTCATCCTCCTGTATGTTCAGTTGCTGATCACTCAAAATCTTTTTCACTGTATCCTTC
This sequence comes from Panulirus ornatus, assembly GCF_036320965.1. Lineage (NCBI taxonomy): Eukaryota > Metazoa > Arthropoda > Malacostraca > Decapoda > Palinuridae > Panulirus > Panulirus ornatus. Next base: position 24,810,373 of record NC_092255.1, on the reverse strand, counting down.
CACCTCCAATTTGGTCTCCCACTTCTCCTCATTCCCTCCACCTCTAATGCATACATCCTCTTTGTCAATCTTTCCTCACTCATTCTCTCCATGTGACCAAACCATTTCAATACACCCTCTTCTGCTCTCTCAACCACACTCTTTTTATTACCACACATCTCTTACCCTTTCATTACTTAATCAAACCACCTCACAACACATATTGTCCTCAATCATTTCATTTCCAATACATCCACCCTCCTTTGCACAACCCTATCTATAGCCCATGCCTTGAAACCATATAACATTGTTGGAACCACTATTCCTTCAAACATACCCATTTTTGCTCTCCGAGATAACATTCTCGCCTTCCACACATTCTTCAATGCTCCCAGAACCTTCGCCCCCTCCCGCACCCTGTGACTCACTTCTGCTTCCATGGTTCCATCTGCTGCTAAATCCACTCCCAGATATCTAAAACACTTCTTTTCCTCCAGTTTTTCTCCATTCAAACTTACCTTCTAATCAACTTGTCCCTCAACCCTACTGAACCTAATAACCTTGCTCTTATTCACATTTACTCTCAGCTTTCTTCTTTCACACACTTTACCAAACTCAGTCACCAGCTTCTGCAGTTTCTCACCCGAATCAGCCACCAGCGCTGTATCATCAGCGAACAACAACCGACCCACTTCCCAAGCTCTCTCATCCACAACAGACTGCATATTTGGCTCTCTCTCCAAAACTCTTGCATTCACCTCCCTAACAACACCATCCTTATACAAATCAAACAACCATGGAGACATCATGCAGGGGAAGACACCATACACCCCTGTCGCAAAGCGACATTCACTGGGAACCAGTTCCCAATCACTTTCCTCTCTTCCTATTCATACACAGACCTTACATCCTTGATAAAAACTTTTCACTGCTTCTAACAACATACCTCCCACACCATATACTATTAATACCTTCCACAGAGCATCTCTATCAAATGCCTTCTCCAGATCCATAAATGCTACTGACAAATCCATCTGTTTTTATAAGTATTTCTCACATACATTCTTCAAAGCAAACACATCCTCTACCACTTCTGAAACCAACCTAAGAATGTATTTTCATTATACTGGTTTAACAGGTCATCTTAAATAATTTCCTTACATGAGCTGCATACTTGATTCTATCATTCAATCAACATCCTGCACACTTTCTTGGTCATTTTCTTTTATCTCGAGAGAGAGAGAGAGAGAGAGAGAGAGAGAGAGAGAGAGAGAGAGAGAGAGAGAGAGAGAGAGAGAGAGAGAGAGAGAGAGATTCAACATTACTGGTACCATAAAAAATTAATTCATTTACCTGTAAACTGGTCAGCAAGCATGTTGCTATAAAAAAATATTCATTTATTTACCAGTAAACTGGTCGGCAGGCATGATACTTAGAAGTGCTCGGGCGCTGTCTCTTAGCTGTGGCAGTTGCAAAGAGCAGCCAAGGTCAGCTAACTGAAGAAGAAACTGCGTGTACTTGGCTTGACCAGACATTATCTGAAACAGATTGCCACACAGAAGGTTAACTAATTGCATAATTAATAAGGAATATATTATCCCTTGTTCATATGAAGGTGACATATATATATACTCATTTCTAAAAATCCTCTTGCAATAACTTTGGCTTCCAGATATAAAACAATAATAAGCTTCCTGCATCCTTGACCTATGACTTTATTTCGAAATATTAATCCCTTGTCTTTTTTTCCCTTCAGAAAATAAGGCTGCAACCTTAACCTTATTTTCCACGTACCTCACAATGGTTTCACAGGTCTTCTACTCCTACAGCTCTGCCTGAGACTAAGCATTTAACCCTCTTACTGCAAAAATGATATTTCTATCCATCCGTCTACATCTCTGATGCCCATTCCTTTCATGAACTCAAATAAATCGGATGTTCAGTAAAAAGGTGTCTCCATTTTCAAAACACAAATATCCCATGTCAATTTTTTCTTATTGTCCCTAAATTCATTTTGGAAATACATCTTCAATCATGAATAAAAAGCATATTTATTCAATTTGTTACAATCATCACTGAACTATGAATTTCATTCACACAAAAAGAACACTTCCATGTGACAAACTATCTCATAACTATGCATCACTAGCAGTTATGTCACATGAATCTGCAATGCTGATAAATTCCATGTTTCATGAGAATGATCACAGAATTCTAGAGCTAAAGCTAACACTAGCAAACAGGCAAACATAAGTACCTACAACAAGACTCTGCCATCATGCTTGGTTAGCATGTCTTTCATCAATTTCAGAAAACATCAAAATAATTGATTATTCAAACACATGGGCATGAGGGGAGGCCTGCTGCATGGCTTCTGCTTTCCTCATTTGTTTCTTTACAGCATTTAATACAAATTGCACTGTTCCAGTTTCATTTATCATTCTATTAAAACTAGTAATCTCACAGTCCTTTACTATCTTTTACCACTTTCAATGAAAGCCAAAACAGATAAACAATCAAATGAAGGCAGTAGATAGTAGTAGTAGGTCGAAACATTTAGGTAGGAGCATTAGGTAGAAACATTAGGTAATAGTACATAGGAGCATTAGATAGTAGTCATTAGAAACATTAGGTAGAATCCTCTGCAAACACTGTGATAGACTTGCCCCCTGCCAGTGGCCTGTTAAGAGTGAGACACTAAAGGTTAAAAAGTGGCACTGGAGTTCTTTAGTTATGGAGAGACTGTTGCCATAGCCAACCCTTAGAGGGAGTTCCAATTTGAACTGACATCAGAGATACAGATAGATGAAGGCAGAAACCAGGAGGCAGGTCTCCAATGATGCTTTCCTACATAACAATCACATCCTAACAACTTGCTCCCTTTTAACAATCTTTTCCTCCTTAAAGCCATTCTTTCAACTCCATGTTCACTGTTAACAAATTCATCCCTGAAACTTCCACTACACAAGCTACTATAATGTAAAACCATGGGCTTATAAAAGTAACCTGTCACAGTAAAAAAAAAAAAAAAAAAATCAATTAATCAACTTACAACACCAGGAAGACAATTTTCAGCTTCTACATTTGGCCCTTCATATGGATGTTGAGGGGACCCTGTGGAGGAGTCTGAGGAGCTGTCTGGGGATGATGGCATATTACTTCCCACTTGAACAAGCTTTGCTGTCAATACCTAGAAGGAAACGTTCAAACAATATCATAAGTTTACCTAAAAGAAACCCAGACCCATGAAGCTCTTAGAAACTTGCCAATCAGGATTTTTTTTACAATCCCTTCTACATAGTAAGGAAAAATGGGGACCATCACAGGCATGACAACTCGATACATGTAAGTAAAAAAAGAAACTGAAAGCAATAAAATATAAATTACACCAAACTGAACTTCACTATGCATCAATTTCAAGGACAGAAGAAGCCAAACAATAAGTGTAAATCTGAATGTGTTTGGACGTAACCAAGAGGAAAAGGGAGACAGGCAGTGTGTCTGAGGAGAGAAAACTGGATGTTCTAGCTCTGAATGACACAAAGCTAAAGGGCAAGGGGTTAAAGTCTGATAAGCATATTTTTCATTCTTTAAAATTAAAGGAATAACAAAACAAAGTTCCCAATCAAACAGGGTGGAATACTGCAGACACATCAAATTCCCTTGATTGTTTCACCCTGGCATATGTAACACAAATGAGCAAATGAAATGTTCGGTCTACACAGTAATATTCTTAAAAAGAAGTTAAAGTTTATCATCACCATATGAAATCACAGTATATATCAAACCACAGACAGCCTATTCAAAGCTACATGTGTGAATTTCTATGATATAATGCATACACTCTGAAGCAAAAAAAGTTCAACTAATGTTTCATATGCAAATGATGAAAAAATATATCACATCACAAGTTCAAAGTGCAAGGTGTCCTGCATTATCTTTTTTCATGTCTGTTCAAAGTTTCCCATGTTAGCAAGGTAGTGCTAGGAAGAGACAAAGAAAAGGCCTCATTTGCTCATATTCATTCTCAAGCTGTCATGTATAATGTGGTGAAACCTCAATCTCTTCCCACAACCAGGCCCTACAGACCTTCCATGATTTCATATTCCCTTGTTCAGTCAACTAACAGCCTGCTGCACCATGTATACCACACTGTCCTTCCTGACTCTGTACCTTGAAAGTCTTTCACCTTAATGCATGTTCAGGCCCCAGGCATGCAAAAACATTTCTAACTTCATCCTTCCATATCAAGTCTGGTTACCCACTTTCTCCCCCACCTACTGACACAAATATCCTCTTTATCAACCTCTCCTCACTAATTCCCTCCACATGTCCAAACCATTTCAGCAAACTCCCTCAGCTCTCCCAACCACACTCTTCTTATTACATCTCTCCCTTACCCTTTCATCATTTACCCAGTGAAACTATTTCATACCACATATTGTACTGAAACATATCCTTTTCCACACATCCACCTTTCTCTTCACATTATCCTATGCCTCACATCTATACACATGGGACCATAATACCTTTAAACATACACATTTTTGTCCTTCCAGATACAGTCTTTTCTTTTCAAATACTTTTCAATGCCTCTAGAACCAATGCTCACTCAAACAACCTATATAAAAACACAGCTTCTATAAGTGCAAGATATCTTGAACTCTGAATGTTATCATAACTACTCCCACCAGCAATACAAAAGAACAGAACTTAAGGCATCATTATTACATGATCAACTCACCATTTTATCTCTCAGTGGCATCTGAGCAATGATCTTTTTGTCATCAACGGGGTCAATTGGGTCTGTATTTAGATAAAGTTCTACTTTAACATTTGGAGCAGTAGACTTCAACCGATGAAGAACCTGGAGAAAAGAAATGCATAATATAACTGCTTATTGGACTAATTCCTGTGATACTATTTCATACACTTTCTTCTACCAAATGAAATTAAGTTTTAAAAATCAAACACACAAAATGTAAACTACCCAACCTGTCTTCTTATGGAACCCATTGTGTCATTGGTGTGAGTCCATACATCAATCTCATCTGGCTGTCGGCCTTGCACGGGGAATCTCACCAACAGAGACAAGTGTTTTCCTCTTGACGCCCTTGAAAGTAAACAAAAATATGAGAAAATTAAACACACAGAGAATACTAATCATTAGTCAAATCATCACAACCTCAAGAAAATAAAACATTATACAGTATTACAGTATAAGGTGCTTGAGACATTACCTTCCAAGAGGTAAAATAGACCTGTCATCCCCAAAGTCACCATCACATTCAGATACGTATTCATATAAAACCTTCAGAACCCGACACATTCTTGTAGTCTCTTGTCGAACTCTATTAATTGAGTCCTTATCCCGATCTAACACTGATACAGTGTCATACATAGCCTGAAAATAATATAGGAAAATTCATAACCCTAAAACAGAAAACATTTCCATCTATATTATCAAACAAGATTAAGAAAATATTTTCATACCTAAAAGCTTCTCCCATCTCAATGACATATGATCAAGAACAAATGAACAAAGGCTATATTTGCAACCATCCACTCTAGCTGTCGTATATAATGTACCGATACCAATACCTACCATCCACAGCCAAACCCCACACTATTCCATGCTTTACCTTGACAACCTTGTATGCCTTGCTTCTGCCCACTGACAGCATGTTATCCCCCCCACCACCACCACCACCACCACACACACATACACACACTACAAAATCATCTAATTCATTTTATTCCATGCAAGCCTCTCACACTCCTGAAAGTTCAATCCCTCAATCTTGCAATTTCCTCCTCAGTCTCCCTCTCCACAAAGCCTTTAATTCTGATACAAAGAATCTCTTAGTCAATTCTTCTTTACTCATTTTCTCCCTATTTCCACACCATATCAGCAGATCCTGGCAGCATGGAGATCCCCTTAATAATCCTTACCTTATTCTCTCCATATGTCTGAACCATTTCAGCACACCCTTGTAAACTTGGTCAAAATGTAATACATATCACTTTTACTCAGGTCATTCCTTATATGAACAACCTACCTCACATCAAACACATTCCTGTTATTCTTTTTCATAAACAGGCTTATCCCAATCTCATTTTTTGTTTTAGCATTCTAGGCTCAAGATTCACATCCATACAACAGTGTCAGGACTACTGCCTTCAAACATACCTATCTATCCCATGACATACACCGACCGCTCCTTTCATACACTCCTTCATGCATCAAGCAACTTGGCCCCTCTCCATCCCTATGATTCACTTCATTCTTTCAGTTCCCTCATTCCATTCACTGGCATGTCCACTCCCAGGTACCTTATGCATTCACTGCTTCAGATAATAATTAATCAAACCTACACTACAATTTTCTTGTCTCATACTCCTGCTGCGTTTTATTACCTCATTTCTTTTCACATTCACTTTCAACTCTCTCTTATCACAAACTCCCAAAGTCTAGCACCAGCTTCTGGAGCTTCTCTGTGGAATTTTCTTCCAAAGTCAGGGCATCTACAAACATCAACTGAAGCACTTCCTAACCCCACCATCCAAACTCTAACCCCACCATCCAAACTCCCAGCACATACACCAGTCCCTCATTCTATGCTTTGCATTTACATCCCTCAACAACCTACTCATGAAGAGATCAAACAATTAAACTGACATCAACATCTATGACACTAAAATAAATTACTCAGCTCAGCTCCCTTTCTACTTGCATGCATGCTTCACTCTCCCAGCAAAAACTCAATGAATTTAGTAACTTCCCCTTTACTTAAAATACTTAAGAGTAACTTAATCATGGCCTTTTTGCCAACACAATCATATGCTTTCTCTAAATCAATGAATGCCACACACAATTCCCTCTTTCTCCAATTACTTCAAAGATAAACCATTCAAAGCAAATACCTGGTCCACACAACATCTACTCTCTCACCCCAACTCTCATTTGCCCTTTTTTTCACCTCTTGCACCTTTCTCTTGACCTCCTGTCTCTTTCTTTTATACATCTCCCACTCAATTTCATTTTTTCCCTGCAAAAATCGTCCAAATGCCTCTCTCTTCTCTTTCACACACCCCTGCCGCAAACCTACATTCACTGAGAACCAATCACTTTCCTCTCTTCCTACACGTACACATGCCTGACATCCTCGATAAAAACTTTTCACTGCTTCTAACAACTTGCCTCCCACACCATATATTCTTAATACCTTCCACAGAGCATCTCTATCAACTCTCTCATATGCCTTCTCCAGATCCATAAATGCTACATACAAATCCATTTGCTTTTCTAAGTATTTCTCACATACATTCTTCAAAGCAAACACCTGATCCACACATCCTCTACCACTTCTGAAACCACACTGCTCTTCCCCAATCTGATGCTCTGTACATGCCTTCACCCTCTCAATCAATACCCTCCCATATAATTTGCCAGGAATACTCAACAAACTTATACCTCTGTAATTTGAGCACTCACTCTTATCCCCTTTGCCTTTGTACAATGGCACTATGCACGCATTCCGCCAATCCTCAGGCACCTCACCATGAGTCATACATACATTAAAATAACCTTACCAACCAGTCAACAATACAGTCACCCCCTTTTTTAATAAATTCCACTGCAATACCATCCAAACCTGCTGCCTTGCCGGCTTTCATCTTTCGCAAAGCTCTTACTACCTCTTCTCTGTTTACCAAATCATTTTCCCTAACCCTCTCACTTTGCACACCACCTCGACCAAAACACCCTATATCTGCCACTCTATCATCAAACACATTCAACAAACCTTCAAAATACTCACTCCATCTCCTTCTCACATCACCACTACTTGTTATCACCTCCCCATTTGCGCCCTTCACTGAAGTTCCCATTTGCTCCCTTGTCTTACGCACTTTATTTACCTCCTTCCAGAACATCTTTTTATTCTCCTAAAATTTAATGATACTCTCTCACCCCAACTCTCATTTGCCCTTTTTTTCACCTCTTGCACCTTTCTCTTGACCTCCTGTCTCTTTCTTTTATACATCTCCCACTCAATTTCATTTTTTCCCTGCAAAAATCGTCCAAATGCCTCTCTCTTCTCTTTCACACACCCCTGCCGCAAACCTACATTCACTGAGAACCAATCACTTTCCTCTCTTCCTACACGTACACATGCCTGACATCCTCGATAAAAACTTTTCACTGCTTCTAACAACTTGCCTCCCACACCATATATTCTTAATACCTTCCACAGAGCATCTCTATCAACTCTCTCATATGCCTTCTCCAGATCCATAAATGCTACATACAAATCCATTTGCTTTTCTAAGTATTTCTCACATACATTCTTCAAAGCAAACACCTGATCCACACATCCTCTACCACTTCTGAAACCACACTGCTCTTCCCCAATCTGATGCTCTGTACATGCCTTCACCCTCTCAATCAATACCCTCCCATATAATTTGCCAGGAATACTCAACAAACTTATACCTCTGTAATTTGAGCACTCACTCTTATCCCCTTTGCCTTTGTACAATGGCACTATGCACGCATTCCGCCAATCCTCAGGCACCTCACCATGAGTCATACATACATTAAATAACCTTACCAACCAGTCAACAATACAGTCACCCCCTTTTTTAATAAATTCCACTGCAATACCATCCAAACCTGCTGCCTTGCCGGCTTTCATCTTTCGCAAAGCTCTTACTACCTCTTCTCTGTTTACCAAATCATTTTCCCTAACCCTCTCACTTTGCACACCACCTCGACCAAAACACCCTATATCTGCCACTCTATCATCAAACACATTCAACAAACCTTCAAAATACTCACTCCATCTCCTTCTCACATCACCACTACTTGTTATCACCTCCCCATTTGCGCCCTTCACTGAAGTTCCCATTTGCGCCCTTCACTGAAGTTCCCATTTGCGCCCTTCACTGAAGTTCCCATTTGCTCCCTTGTCTTACGCACTTTATTTACCTCCTTCCAGAACATCTTTTTATTCTCCCTAAAATTTAATGATACTCTCTCACCCCAACTCTCATTTGCCCTTTTTTTCACCTCTTGCACCTTTCTCTTGACCTCCTGTCTCTTTCTTTTATACATCTCCCACTCAATTTCATTTTTTCCCTGCAAAAATCGTCCAAATGCCTCTCTCTTCTCTTTCACACACCCCTGCCGCAAACCTACATTCACTGAGAACCAATCACTTTCCTCTCTTCCTACACGTACACATGCCTGACATCCTCGATAAAAACTTTTCACTGCTTCTAACAACTTGCCTCCCACACCATATATTCTTAATACCTTCCACAGAGCATCTCTATCAACTCTCTCATATGCCTTCTCCAGATCCATAAATGCTACATACAAATCCATTTGCTTTTCTAAGTATTTCTCACATACATTCTTCAAAGCAAACACCTGATCCACACATCCTCTACCACTTCTGAAACCACACTGCTCTTCCCCAATCTGATGCTCTGTACATGCCTTCACCCTCTCAATCAATACCCTCCCATATAATTTGCCAGGAATACTCAACAAACTTATACCTCTGTAATTTGAGCACTCACTCTTATCCCCTTTGCCTTTGTACAATGGCACTATGCACGCATTCCGCCAATCCTCAGGCACCTCACCATGAGTCATACATACATTAAATAACCTTACCAACCAGTCAACAATACAGTCACCCCCTTTTTTAATAAATTCCACTGCAATACCATCCAAACCTGCTGCCTTGCCGGCTTTCATCTTTCGCAAAGCTCTTACTACCTCTTCTCTGTTTACCAAATCATTTTCCCTAACCCTCTCACTTTGCACACCACCTCGACCAAAACACCCTATATCTGCCACTCTATCATCAAACACATTCAACAAACCTTCAAAATACTCACTCCATCTCCTTCTCACATCACCACTACTTGTTATCACCTCCCCATTTGCGCCCTTCACTGAAGTTCCCATTTGCTCCCTTGTCTTACGCACTTTATTTCCAAAAGAAGGAACAGAGAAGGGGGCCAGGTGAGGATATTCCCGCAAAAGCCTAGTCCTCTGTTCTTAACGCTACCTCGCTATCGCGGGAAATAGCGAATAGTATGAAAGAAAGAAAATGTATATGAATGTATACGTTGAAATGTATATGTGGGTGGGTTGGGCCATTCTTTCATCAGTTTCCTTGCCCTACCTCGCTAACACAAGAGACAGCATCAAAGTACAATAATTATATAAAAAAAATAATAGCGTCCAAAAACTTTTCTGCATGGTCAAATTCTTTCATATTTCCCACCTTAAACCTGTTATGAAATCTTGTCATTTTCCCCAGGATATCTTCAATCCAAACCAAATTCATACTCCTTTCATGAATAATCATGTCTAATAAAATCACAATGTGGGAAAAATTTGCCTTAAGGTGCTGGGCAAAATAGCGCTTGGCAACAACTTATTATGCTATGGGGAAGATGAAATAAAAATTGAACAATGCCTTACATATGCCTCTTACCTTCGCCAATGGCGTAACCAAAAAACCTATTTTTGCTACCTCATATGTGACTTAAACTTACATCAGAATTTCAAGACTTGGACTAGTAGTTTCAAAATAATGTAACACAGCCTAACCTTACAAGATCACCTTCCAAATTAAGTAGAAGAGTAACAGAATGATATCATGAAAATTAACTACTGTATAAAGTCACACTTGCTTAAATACTCACCCTCCATACATAATCTACACCTATAAGATCATCGTCATCCATAAGGTGCACTCTCCTTTTGAGAACCAATTTACCTTCTTTGGAATTGACAGCTTTAAAAAAACGGTCAAAACACCTGAAAAGAAAATTATATTGAACTTTCCATATACTTTCATTTGAAAAAATAAAATTCCTATTTATGGTCTCAAAAAATGATCTTAAATGAAAAATCACCACCACCTATGCAACTAATCATAAAAAGAGTTAAAATCTGAAATATAACCCACTGAAGGCAGCTACCCTTGCTGTTTAGTTTGCCCTCAGTGCAGCAATTTTCATTTTAAAAAATTCTATCCAAATTTTTACTAGCATTCAAAACATCTCTTTTCTGCTGGAGAAAAAAAATTGATATGCATATCAACATAGTAACAAATCAGTTACGTACAAGGTGAAATTATTTAATGAATAAATGTTTCAACTGCAACAATGCCAGACATCCAATGTGTACCCCATAACACGATGTCTATGCAATCGTGTTATAATTCCTATTGTATTATATCATCTACATACACCCGTATAAATCAATTAAATAAGACTATATGCATCACCTTTTTACATTTTCTTTGCTGCCTTGGCAGCACAAAAATGATGTACTATTCCCCAAGGGATTTTGATGTTCACTGACCAGCTGATTTGAAACAATAATAGTAAAGGATGTGGAAACATTGTGAGCTATCAGTACCTGCTTCCTGACTTGCTACTCTGTTTTTTTACTGTGCCTGGCATTTTAAAATGCCCCTGACTGTATGCAGCACACCCATTTAACAACCTAAGGCATCAAATGCAAAACACAGCACATACACAGTTTATCTTAATTCTTTACAGTTATCCCAGGATCAATTTCTATGAAAGGGTCCTGGTGCTACCCATGAGGTTTCTATAGGCTCCTGCAGCCCAAGATTGCACTACTTCCAGTAGCAGGGAAATATACTTTAGAGTTCTTTGATAAGACTTCACTCTCACTTACATGTGGACTACTGGCATTCTGTCCACAAACATAAAAACTCTCCTTGTCATAACACCTGACAACACCTAACTCACACAGCTCATTCATCGTAACTCTAGATTTTCTTGCCTTTTGGGAAAATGGTATAAGCAGTAGATACAAGTAGGTAGGAACATTTAAGCAGGAGCATTAGGTAGAAACATAAGGTTTAAGTAGTAGGTAGGAGCATTAGACTGTAGTAGTCATTACGAATATTAGGTAGGAGCCTCTGCAAACATTGCACTGAACTTGACTTCTGCCAGTGACCTGTTAAGGGTAAAGCACTAAAGGCTAAGAAGCGGCACTGGTGTTTTCAGTTATGGAGACTCTGCTGCCGTGGCCAACCCTCTGAAGGAGTTCCAGTTGAAACAGGCATCAGAGATATAAATGGATAAGTACAGCCTTGTCAAAAATGATTTTTTACATACAGTGTAACCTCTTGCTGAGAGAGCTTACTGTTTAATTGACCAAGAACATGACTAAGGGTATCTTTCAAACCTTTTGATCACACAATTATCCTTAGCTTCTTCTTTGTACTGTAATCAGTGTACTACAATCTCCCTTCAATTGCTAATGAGTATGGGAGAATGAATCCCACCCACACAAGACCTTGCAATATTCCCTAAACTTCCCCACCATTCTGGCACTGCCTTTCATTTCACTTAAATGCTTCCTGTTTCTACATTTACAGGAGCAACATTGCCCCAGTACACTGAGTATTTCTCATCTTTCCCATCCAGTGGCATTACGGCCCAAGTTCTACAAAACAAACTTCAACAAAGGTGTATATATCTAAGTACAGAATCAACTTTATGGAAATAAAAAAAGGGTTGCTGACAATACATAAACAGATGGACTGTTTCCTCCTCTACACTCTGACTATCTACATGTCCACATAACTTCAGTGTTTTAATTCTGGCTTTTATACACACAAGAACAAACTTGTGCAAATGAGGACCTTGTTTACTTGTTCCTGACATTTCCTCATGTAAGCAAGAAAGACAGTGATGTATCAATAAAAAAAATATATATTTTACTTTTAGCTTCCTGCCCCAGGGTCCCCTCCTAATTAAGAGAACAACACACAGTGTAATCATTTAAAAGCAACATTATATAAAGGCAATTATTTCTCCTCCAACTAATAAAGTAAATTTGAAATAATCAAATGCAAACAGTTTAGAAAATAAATGATAAAGATAATAAAATAAAGAGACAAATTTTCCAACTGGCAAGACTGGCAGGTAGAATTTTGAATATTAGTGCAGACTGCTTTGTGAGAATATTGAATATTAGTGCTGATTACTTTGTGAGAGTCATTATGTACAGCTGCCCTTATTGTAAACTTTATCCCATGTGGAAGAATATGTCCACTATAATTGAGATCTTAACAAAACTTCCTTGCAATACAGTTGAAAGTGGGAAATTTCCTTGAGAGCTGCAGCTATAAATGACTGACAGAACTACTAATACTCTACATGACAAAAGAAACTTGGAGCAGTTACTAAAATGTCAACTTACTTCATGCCATTTTCTGTTAGCAAAGAAGGATCAAGCTGTAAAATGTTGTTCTCAAAAAAATCCTTGTTAATTTCAGGGTCTAGATCTGGTTCATCACCCATTAACTTAGAAAACCATTTGAAGCAAGACTCTCGATCCACAGTAAATACAGCATTCTCTGCTAGACAGTTCCAAATTTGTTTAGCCTGTGGTGCACACAGCCATAATTGGCCATCCTGGAAAGGAAAAAATTACAAAGGTCATCAAAATAATGTATTCACAATGCCACATCCTGCCAGGAGCTCATCTATACATTACAATTTTAGCAAATTTCTACAGATAATTTATTTGTAATACCCTTCTCTCACAACTTCACAGATACATTAAACCATCAATAATATTGTTAAACAACCATGGTGATGGTAAACTGCCTCGATGTACTCTAATATTTATTTCAAAACACTCACCAGTTCTATCATCCTTCCTCAAAAACCTAACATTTCCAATGCAAAAGCCTTTAGCAATATCCAAAACCTTTCCATGCACTCAGAACTCCCTAAAGAGAGTCCCTATTAACTTTATCATGAACCCTTCCTAAATCAGTATACTTTCTTCATTACAAATTACATAAAAAATTTTATATTCATGAACAATTACTATTTCGCCACAACCAAGAGCATAATCACAGAAGAAAACTATAAACAGCAAATTATCACACATCCCTGTCATGAAGAAAACATTTCACTAACCTTTAATAAAAACCTAAGAAAGCTAAGACGTTCCTGAACTTGGTATATATGATTATACCGTCGATCTGGAACAATATCTGCTGGATTCAGATCAGGATTCTCTGGGGAAAACAAACAAGTGTAACAGTAAGAGTACAAATCACAAGTACTATTCATATCTTACATTTATCATACTCTGTCGCTGTCTCCTGCATTAGCGAGGTAGCGCAAGGAAACAGACAAAAGAATGGCCCAACCCACCCACATACACATGTATATACACACATGCACATATACATACCTGTACATTTCCACGTATACATATATATACATACACAGATATGTACATATATACACATGTACACAATTCATTCTTGCTGCCTTTATTCATTCCCGTTGCCACCCTGCCACACATGAAATGACACCCACCTCCCTCGGCTTGCACGCGAGGTAGCTCAAGGAAAAGACAACAAAGGCCACATTCATTCACACTCAGTCTCTAGCTGTCATGTATAATGCACCAAAACCACAGCTCCCTTTCCACATCCAGACCCTAAAAAACTTTCCATGGTTTACCCCAGATGCTTCACATGCCCTGGTACAATCCACTGACAGCATGTCAACCCCGGTATACCACATCATTCCAATTCACTCTATTCCTTGCACGCCTTTCACCCTCTTGCATGTTCAGGCCCCGATCGCTCAAAATCAAGTACTAATATGACAAATATCTTTGGCAATTTGACAAATGTTGAAGTGCTAGATAGCTAATGTCACTGATATTTCTAAGTTTATTGTTTAACTAATAAATATTCATCAAAAAAGCATGTCACTGAAGTCCTTTCAGTTATCTATGGCTACTACCATATATCAAATACTCTTCACAGACAAATGGGTAAAAGGCACATATGTATGCAGGATGTAAAGGGCATTTACCAAAGGGCAAGGTAAATAAGGACCCTATCAATCCTAAACAACACCACTGGAATCATTGTGCTAGACTAAGGTATGGGCAGTGTGCTGAAAACTGGAAACATCATATAATTATACATCTTATCAAACTCAGTAAGATCAGATCAGTAACAAAAAGGAACTAATAATCTGAAAAATACTTTTAGAGAATCTGAAAATTCTATATCTTCCACACGGATTCAAGGAAAAGCTACTCAAGTTTCTCCAAGCTTAAGAAGTACCAAACTGATAACAGGAAATGCATACCATGTGGTAACATGCCAGAGTTCTGTGTAAATAATATTTCAATCAAGAATATATATACATCACTTTTACTATATTTGATAAAACACACCTTTTGCAGCTAATCTAATGTTCTTCATATATGTTGTAAGATTATCGGCAACAAGAACCACAAGGGAATGCTGATTTTGAAGTTTAGAGATGATATCGTGACGGTAGCTGACATGTGGAGTTGGTCGCTGATGCTGTGAAAAATTTGGCGGTGCTTCACTATATGAGCAGCATATCTCTCGTATCTGCTTCAACGCAGGAAGCACCCACTTGTCATGCTTGAGTTCCTCAACACACCTATCCAGCCAGTGTTTCTTTTGAATATCCCGGTCCTAGAAAGTAAAGTTGAGCAAAAATATCCTTCTGTAAAAGTTGCAGTCTTATCCTCTTAAGTTCATAACATCTAAGAGAATTTTTACATTCCAGATTTCAACCTCTACTGCTTACAAAGTAAGCTGGAGACCAAGTGAAGCACAGCTTGTCTGGGAGAAATGAGGTTATATGAATATAACAATACCCTCCTAAAAGAGAAAGGGACAGTTGAGCTGTTATTCCTGTGACATTATTAATATGATACTGGTTTTTAACATGAAGTCATAACAAGGCAATGGTGGGCTTAACTCTAAAGATTACACTAGTAAATGAACAAGTATTTTATCTTAAATCTATGACTAGTAATGTGAATGATGAATAACTGCACAAGAGCTGAGGAATAAGGAGATAATTTATTTCCAAGGCCAATTACAAAGGGTGTTTTAAACCATCATCAAATTAAGTAAAACAAGGTTAAATGATGATGTACCACCTCATGGATGATGAATTAGAAAAGAAAAATAAGTGTTCAAGTTCAAAAATTAATCAAACTGAATTTTAATGAGACAGCAGATGAAGTGTAAAAAAAATATTCTAGTGATATGAAGGAAACTGAAACAATAAATTGTTTGAAAGATACTTTTGCCAACAGCATATGGTTTTATATTCTAGTCAATTTCAAACTGCGACAACGAGATTTGACACCAACTTTAAAAGAGGCACAACTTTCTACATCACCTATTCATCTACTAGCCATGTACTAATGCTTGACAAGTACAGACATTCAATCCAGAAAAAAAAATGTGCATTCAAATATTTTCCTCGCAAATTACACAAGGAAAAAGTTATCCAAAAAGAAATCTAATTTTAAACTGGTTCATAAAACAAAACATGATGCACTTCAGGTTTCACTGGTTACATAACATGGGGTCTTGACTGGTGGATATTGCTGGTTGCATGATCCCACAAAAGGGGATCTTGAGGCGGCCAATCATCATTTTTTTCTAACTAACAAAACCTGGGTACAGGGAAGAAAGACTACTACTCTCATATTCCTTGAGAGCTGTAGAAAGCAAATCAAAGGGGTAAGAGTAAGGAAGTTGGAAACCTTCCTTTTCTATATTTCATTTTTACAAGTGAAAACAGAAAAAGCCAAGTGAGGAGTGTTCATCCTTCTTGAAGGATCAGGTTGAGTGTCTTAATGAATGGATGCAACCTAGATGAGAAGGGAGAGACTGGTTGTAAGTTTAAGGAAAAAAACTGAATATATTCTGACTCAATGAAACTAAATTAAAGGGAGAAGATTAGTTTGGGGGCATCTCTGGGGTAAACTCTGGGGTTAGTGTGAGGACAAGAGCAAAGAAAAGAGTTGCACTTCTCACGAAAGAAAAGTTGCAGGAAAGTGTGAGAGCATAAGGAAATGAGCTCCATACTAATGTGGGTGAAAATAAAAGTGCATTAAGAGAGATGGATGTCTGTTTCTGCTTATGCACCTGGTAGCAAGTGAGGAAGAGAAAAAAGTGTTTTGGAAGGAGCTGAGTAGGTATATCTGCAATTCTGATGTGATAGAGCAACTTTTACTGATGAGTAGATTTGAAAGTAGGAGTGATATGGTAGTTGAGGGTATAATCTGGGGGTATGGGGCACCCAGTGTCAATAAAATGGTGAAGAGCTTGCAGACCTATGCACTGAAAAATGACTGGCCATTGGGAATACCAGATTAAACCTCTTAACATCTCAAGTTTTCTTTTCAAGCCCTTTAAATTCACATATTTCAATTTGTTTCACAAAAGTATTTAACTTTACAAAATTTCAAAGATATTCATTTAAAATGAAGAAAGTTCTCCTGATGTATATTTTGTCCACTACTTTCATCATTAATTTGTATAAGTTTTGTGAGGGTGTCAGCAAATTGTAATAAAACGTGCAAGAATAAGGCCTGAGCGTCTAGTAAGCTAGCACTGCACATTTCATAGTTATTTTTCCTCAGTAGAAAGACTAATTACCGATTATCATTAGATTTTATCTTATAAAGTATACCTCTTCTAGATACGGTTAACATAATCCATTGGTGAGATCTTCATAACAGCAAAATCATATAAAAGTCGGTAAAATTATCAGACATGCAGGTCAAATGCAGTGTTGTCAAGGTCAGTCAGGCACTAGCAACACTTCCTCCACTTTCGCATGAAAACCAGACTAATCTTGGTCAACTTTCAGAGCTGGAAAACTCAGCACCCATAAAATCACTCTCCACATTATCCAGAGACAAATTATCACTGTCAAATAATTCAACATGATTTTCTGCCAAGTTCCCTAAACCTTGCTGAAAGCCACCTACTTCCTTCCTAAAAAGGTCATGAAAATGTGTTCTCATTGACATGGCAAGAAAAAAAAATGACTGGGGTAAAATTTTTCCACGATGCCACCTAAGCAATCACCAAGGCTTGACAAACATACATGAAATAAAGGCATGAAACTCAATGCATAAATATGCTGAAAAGCTTTGGACATATGGAGAACAAGAAAGGAAAGGATGAATGTCAGATGTGGAGGGGACAAGAAGGGGAGACTGCACTGGATAAGGAAGGAAAGAGTGAGAAAGGTTTTGAGAGATTTGGGCTTGAACAAGCAGAAGGGTGTAAGACATGCTCAGGGCAAACTGTACTGGAGCAATGCAGGACACAGGAAGTCATGTGCTGTCAATGAAGAGTCTATGGGGTTTGGTTTTGGATAAGGGGATGTGGTTGCAATAAATTACTCATGACAGATAGAGACAGGATTTGAGTAAATAAGGCCGTCTCCAACTGTTTCTCGTGCTATCTTACTAACATAGGAAATGGCGAACAAGTATGAAAACTGAAGCTGAATTTCATAAAGAGGGTTGAGCGATGTTCACAAGTTAGTCTGACTTTTCAATGTCTGTGAGGCCCAAGGTGAGATGCCTGAGGATTATCAGAATGCATGTATTAAAAATGACTGGGTAATGGATCTGGTAAGTTTGGGACGAGGTAGCCGAAAGGGTTTGGTGAAAAGAGAGGAGGTAGCCGAGGCCTTGCTTTAAGATTAAGCATTAAAAAGCTGCAGAAATGGATGGGACTGCAACTGGGTTTCTCAAGAAAGGGGTTGAGAGAATGGGTAAAAGGTATACAAGTAATATCCAAACATATGAAGAACAAATCAAGATATATTGTATAATGCCATACCTGTGAGCAGGAATAATCTAAAATTTTCACATGTGCATTTAGGGCCTGGTCCATAATCTCTGTTGGCACATCATCTGAATGAGCTAATGACCATAACAGTGTTAATACCTGGAAAATAAAAAAATCTTTTAATTGCAAGCTACAACAAGACATATTTGTGTAACCCTTGTCACATGAACATTTAAAGTCAGATGTATATGAGGCACCAAAACTGAAAAATCTGACTCTGGGGTACGTGTGAGGCATTTTCGTTGCACTGGGAAATTCAGCATGTGCAGGCAGGCATTTCATATCAGAAAAAAAACAAATATGTAGGCAGAGTCACTAAGTATGAACTGAGAACTGATATCAACATCCTCAAAAGGATTAAGCACAATTAAAATAATCAACCAAGATCACACAAAACTTAATTTTGAACTGTTTATTCCAATTAAATACCTTCTTATACATAAGCTATTAAAATTAATCTAATTCATTTAAAGAAAATCCAGTCACTTACAACAATGATCAAATTTCTTATAATACGAATTTCACACTCACCTTTCTTTTAGAATCCTCACGTTTGAAAAAGAAAATTCTCAACTTATCTTTCCATTGGCCAATATCATCCTCTGGCATTGTTTTACATTACAACCTTTTCAACACATAAATTCACTTTATGTTGCTGGTGTTGAGATATGCTAAGCATTGATTAAGGTCCAATGTCTTTTCAGAGACAATATGTCACATACATTCAACAAATATTCTAGTCTTTACCCTTCCTACATCACTTTTTTAGCAGATACAGCTTTTCTATCTAATCCCTATGTTTCTACCCTTCCATTTTTCATATATCTACCATGTCTGAAACTTCTGATTCTTCATAGACTGGCACTGTCTATAAGCATGGCAAATGTCATGAAAAAGGTCCGATCTCTGTGAGGGTCTGTTCTGCACCAGAGGTTTTTCTTCTTAAGAGACGATTGTCAAAGTGAGATACCTAAAACAATGGAAACCAAGATCACTGAGAGGTGATGTCCAACTTGTAAGAACCATGGTGGTTGAACACTTCTCTTAGGCAAATTGGTCTCCATAAAAGATCTACTAGAGTTATCTAATTCCTCCTAGTCAGAGTCCTCCTACTAAAAAAAAGGGGAAAGGACCTGTGGCTTGCTTATGGCTTCCAAGACCTGACATGGGCTCCCATAGGACCGGGCTCTGAAATTTTCTCGAAAGGATGGAAAGTGGAGTGATAAACATAAGTAGAGCCCTGCATCTGTGAGGTGGGATCCCAATGAGAATTATGTTGACTATAAAATTGTACTGGGTCAACTGATGGCTTTTAACATTGGTGAAAAATAAAACAGAGCCACCTTTTCTTTGACAGAGTACCACCACTGTAAGCCTGTAAGCACTCTGAGCAGGCTCTTCCTGCCTAATCACATGCAAAGTACGAGAAAATCCAAGAAAAGAAATGGTACTGGCCTCTCTTACACTAATCTGTGGTAAACTCGCATTGTACATCAAAAAGGAACAAGCAGATGGATTAGCTGGATTTCAAGACCACTGTCTGCGTACCATACCTAAGATTAGCTGGTCAAGGAGGGATGTTAGGAAGAAAGCATATGGTTAAAGAAACTTCTATTACTTCAGATGACATTCAATACAATGGTAATTCCTATGTAATCATGAAGCAATTGCAACAGAGATGATGCCTAAAGAATGCCTAAAGAAACCATTCACCACAAAGCCAAGAATATACCGTTCAAAATGCTATGTAATACTTTGTAATGAGTGTTTTGCACCTTACCACAAAATACAGTAAGGTTACTGGAATTTCAAACACATAACTTTATCTCAAATTATGATGAAGCTTGACAAAGATTCTGAGTGATCTTGGTCTGAAAATGCAAGAGGGTGGATGGTGTGCAAAGGATAGAGTGAATTTGAATAATGTAATATGCAGAGGTTGATATGCTGTCAATAGACAGAACAAGGGCATGTAAAGCAGCTGGAGTAAAACATGGAAAGGTCTGTGGGGCCTGGTTATGGATAGAGAGCTGCAGTTTTGGTACATTGCACACAACACCTAGAGAACGGATGTGAGCAAATGTGGCCTTACTTCATTTGTTCTGGGCACTACCTCACTAAAGCTGGAAATGAAGATCAAGTATCAAATAAAGAAAGAAAAATGACAAGATGGTCAAAATAAAAACTTCCAAACCTTATGTGCCATAACTCCATCCTTGTCATCTTCTGCTAGTCTGCGTATCAATTCTAGTAGTTTCTCCCGCTGCTTTTTACTGGCTTGACTCCAGCTAGTCTGTGAAAAGCAAGAATAGGGTTACCATATTTGAAACACAAGTCTACTGATGTTACGAAAATTCATATCATAATCTTCACGTACAGAAATCACTATACTTCAACAGCATACCCATATAAAAGAGTCCCACCTATGATGCATCCAGAACTATGTATGTATACCATGCAGTCTTATCATTTATACTTTAGATTAAGGCAATTAAAAGATATTTTTGCAATGATGATGGCACACATCAAATACTTTCATTCAATGATACAATATTATCATTTATCTATCGTACTTAATCACTGTTTCCCGCATAAGCAAGGTAGTGCCGCGAAACAGAAAGAATGGACCATCCACACATTTTACTTATTTATTATACTTTGTCGCTGTCTCCCACGTTAGCGAGGTAGCGCAAGGAAACAGAGGAAAGAATGGCCCAACCCACCCACATGCACATGTATATACATACACGTCCACACACACATACATACCTATACATCTCAACGTATACATATATATCCATACACAGACATATACATATATACACATGTACATAATTCATACCTGCTGCCTTTATTCATTCCCATCACCATCCCACCACACATGAAATGACAACCCCCCCCCTCGCACGTGCACGAGGTAGCGCTAGGAAAAGACAACAAAGGCCACATTCGTTCACACTCAGTCTCTAGCTGTCATGTATAATGCACCGAAACCACAGCTCCCTTTCCCCATCCAGGACCCACAGAACTTTCCATGGTTTACCCCAGACACTTCACATGCCCTGCTTCAATCCACTGATAGCACGTCGACCCCAGCATACCACAACGTTTCAATTCACTCTATTCCTTGCACGCGTTTCACCCTCCTGCATGTTCGGGCCCCAATCACTCAAATCTTTTTCACTTCATCCTTCCACCTCCAATTTGGTCTCCTACTTCTCTTCGTTCCCTCCACCTCTGACACATATATCCTCTTTGTCAATCTTTCCTCACTCATTCTCTCAATGTGACCAAACCATTTCAATACACCCTCTTCTGCTCTCTCAACAACACTCTTTTTATTACCACACCTCTCTTACCCTTTCATTACTTACTCGATCAAACCACCTCACACCACATACTGTCCTCAAACATCTATTTCCAACACATCCACCCTCTTCTGCACAACCCTATCTGTAGCCCACGCCTTGCAACCATATAACATTGTTGGAACCACTATTCCTTCAAACATACCCGTTTTTGCTTTCCGAGATTATGTTCTCGCCTTCTACAAATTTTTCAACACTCCCAGAACCTTTGCCCCCTCCCCCACCCCGTGACTCACTTCTGCTTCCATGGTTCCATCCGCTGCCAAATCCACTCCCAGATATCTAAAACACTTCACTTCCTCCAGTTCTACATCCCAACTGACTTGTCCCTCAACCCTACTGTACCTAATAACCTTCCTCTTATTCACATATGCTCTCAGCTTACTTCTTTCACACACTTTACAAAACTCAGTCACCAGCTTCTGCAGTTTCTCACCCGAATCAGCCATCAGCACTGTATCATCAGCGAACAACAACTGACTCGCTTCCTAAGCCCTCTCATCCACAACAGACTGCATTCCTGCACCTCTCACCAAAACTCTTGCATTCACCTCCCTACCAACCCCATCCTTAAACAAATTAAACAACCATGGAGACATCACGCACCCGTGCCACAAACCAACATTCACTGAGAACCAATCACTTTCCTCTCTTCCTACTCATACACATGCCTTACAACCTCGATGAAAACTTTTCACTGCTTCTAGCAACTTTCCTTCCACACCATATATTCTCAATACCTTCCACAAAGCATCTCTTATCATATGCCTTCTCCAGATCCATAAATGCTACATACATATCCATTTGTTTTTCTAAGTATTTCTCACATACATTCTTCAAAGCAAACATCTGATACACACATCCTCTACCACTTCTGAAACCACACTGCTCTTCTCCAATCTGATGCTCTGTGCATGCACATATATATACATATATATATCAACACATACGTATATATACATACACATATACAGACATACATATATACACATGTACATATTCATAATTGCTTGCCTTCATCCATTCCTGGTACTACCCCACCTCACAGGAAACAGCATCGCTACTCCCTGCTTCTAGGAGACAGCGCCAGGAAAAGACAAAAAAAGGCCACAGTCATTCACATTCAGTCTCTAGCTGTCATGTGCAATACACAGCAACACAGCTCCCTCTCCACTTCCAGGCCTCACAGACCTTTCCATGGTTTACCCCAGATGCTTCAAATGCCCTGGTTCAACCCACTGACAGAACGTCAACCCCGGTATCCCACATCGTTCCAATTCACTCTATTCCTTGCATGCCTTTCACCCTCCTGTATGTTCAGGCCACGATCGCTCAAACTCTTTTTCCCTCCATCCTTCCACATCCAATTTGGTCTCCTGCTTATTCTTGTTCCCTCCACCTCTGACACATATATCCTCTGTCAATATTTCCTTACTATTTCTTTCCATGTGTCCAAACCTTTTCAACACACCCTCTTCTGCTCTCTCAACCACACTTTTATTACCACACATCTCTCTTACCCTTTCATTTCTTAGCCACATAACCAATTCATTGACCAACCCCAAAGGGCATATGAAAAGCTAGGTTGAATGAGGACAAAATGCCACAACCTGGATTCAAACCTATGCACTCAACCCTGGTGGCCTGTAAATGGATCAGGGTCATGGATGATAAGTGCTACACCAAAGGGATCCATGTATAATGTTCATATATGTATAAGTATAGGTATAAGTTTGTTGAGTATTCCTGGTAAATTATATGGGAGGGTATTGATTGAGAGGGTGAAGGCATATACAGAGCATCAGATTGGGGAAGAGCAGTGCGGTTTCAGAAGTGGTAGAGGATGTGTGGATCAGGTGTTTGCTTTGAAGAATGTATGTGAGAAATACTTAGAAAAGCAAATGGATTTGTATGTAGCATTTATGGATCTGGAGAAGGCATATGATAGAGTTGATAGAGATGCTCTGTGGAAGGTATTAAGAATATATGGTGTTGGATGCAAGTTGTTAGAAGCAGTGAAAAGTTTTTATCGAGGATGTAAGGCATGTGTACGTGTAGGAAGAGAGGAAAGTGATTGGTTCTCAGTGAATGTAGGTTTGCGGCAGGGGTTTGTGATGTCTCCATGGTTGTTTAATTTGTTTATGGATGGGGTTGTAAGGGAGGTAAATGCAAGAGTCCTGGAAAGAGGGGCAAGTATGAAGTCTGTTGGGGATGAGAGAGCTTGGGAAGTGAGTCAGTTGTTGTTCGCTGATGATACAGCGCTGGTGGCTGATTCATGTGAGAAACTGCAGAAGCTGGTGACTGAGTTTGGTAAAGTGTGTGGAAGAAGAAAGTTGAGAGTAAATGTGAATAAGAGCAAGGTTATTTATTAGGTACAGTAGGGGTGAGGGTCAAGTCAATTGGGAGGTGAGTTTGAATGGAGAAAAACTGGAGGAAGTGAAGTGTTTTAGATATCTGGGAGTGGATCTGTCAGCGGATGGAACCATGGAAGCGGAAGTGGATCATAGGGTGGGGGAGGGGGCGAAAATTTTGGGAGCCTTGAAAAATGTGTGGAAGTCGAGAACATTATCTCGGAAAGCAAAAATGGGTATGTTTGAGGGAATAGTGGTTCCAACAATGTTGTATGGTTGCGAGGCGTGGGCTATGGATAGAGATGTGCGCAGGAGGATGGATGTGCTGGAAATGAGATGTTTGAGGACAATGTGTGGTGTGAGGTGGTTTGATCGAGTAAGTAACGTAAGGGTAAGAGAGATGTGTGGAAATAAAAAGAGCGTGGTTGAGAGAGCAGAAGAGGGTGTTTTGAAATGGTTTGGGCACATGGAGAGAATGAGTGAGGAGAGATTGACCAAGAGGATATATGTGTCGGAGGTGGAGGGAACGAGGAGAAGAGGGAGACCAAATTGGAGGGAAAGATGGAGTGAAAAAGATTTTGTGTGATCAGGGCCTGAACATGCAGGAGGGTGAAAGGAGGGCAAGGAATAGAGTGAATTGGAGTCATGTGGTATACAGGGGTTGACGTGCTGTCAGTGGATTGAATCAAGGCATGTGAAGCGTCTGGGGTAAACCATGGAAAGCTGTGTAGGTATGTATATTTGCGTGTGTGGACGTGTGTATGTACATGTGTATGGGGGGGGGGGGTTGGGCCATTTCTTTCGTCTGTTTCCTTGCGCTACCTCGCAAACGCGGGAGACAGCGACAAAGTATAAAAAAAAAAAAAAAATGTATTCAAAACATTATTGATGGTACAAGAGAAGGGACAGCAGAAGTGCAAAACTTTCTTCACATTCTGGACCAACAGTTTATTATAAACACATCACCACACACACACCTTCAATCAAAAGCAAACATTTCCCTACCCATCATATTCATGAACATATGAAAATTCTGAATAAGCTCTTACTTGAAAGCACCCAAATAAGTGGTCAAGCTGCTCAGGAGAAAAATCCCAGGCTAACTTTGCCAAGAGGTCATGTACATTTTTGACAATTGCTTCATGTTTTCCATGTTGTGCTGCCCAGATATCATCTAAATCCTCCAGCGTTAGAGCCTGGAAATAAGATATAAAATTCATGTGCTACTTTGACAATACCACAGTATATATTGAAAAAATTCAAGAATATAACTGTTGTAAATGTATTAAATATGAAAAATTCATAATTCATCTTCTTGGTGAGTGGATGCTTTTGACATATGCATATAAAACAAATTTGTATATAGCTGTAACATACATAAAATCACTGAATATTTTCTTGCAATTTGCGCAAGAGGACCAAAACAATCAAAAAACCTACCATTACCACTTATAACTAAGCTTAAATGCCTTTTCTGTAATGACACTGATACACTCAACATTTCTATTGAAAGAAATTCTGACAATCTTCATAATTTATCATTAACAGTAATACATTATAACCTCATAATCATGACTTCTTAGATCATGGACTTGTTAAAGTATAAGGGAAGTGGTCAAACCAATATCTTTTTGTCTTTTCCACAGGATAAATTCTGTATAATGCAGATTACTGTTACCCTAAAATGTCCCAGATATGTGAAAGATGTCAACTACTAACTTAAACTTTGACTGCAAATACAAGCACCTTTACAGACAATGGTTCCTTGTTGACAAAATTTGACGTCATGGATTTTTCATTCTTACGTGGAGAAAAAGTTATATAAACTAAGTACAGCTGCTACATAAGGCAAGTTATGTCGCTAAAAACTTTATGCAGCATGAAATGAAGATAATGTTGCCAACAAGACAGCAAGTCTTGACAAGCACAATACATTCCACAGCAATGTTATCACTGCTAAAAAAAAAAAAGCATTCCAAGAATAGCTATCTATCCATATCTACAATGCCCGTTCCCTCAATGGGGTGGCCACAGCAAAAGTCTCGATAGCCGGTGAACTATGCTGCTTCTTATCCTTTAGAGCCTCACTGTTAACAGGCCAACGGCAGAGGGCAACCCTACCATAGTGTTTCCAGAGACTCCTACCAAATACTTCCGCCTAATGTTCCAACCTAATACAACGCAATGCTCCTATTATTCCTTGGGACCTACCAATTCTACTTAATGTTTTTGCCTTATGCTCCTGTCTCATGTTCCTAATCATTATTATTCTATCTTTTGCTGGGCTAGAACACACTATTTACTGTAGGAAAGTATAGTTATGAAGAATGAGTTGTGAGAGTTACCATCAAGTGTTATGTGTGTTGGGACATTGTAAGTCTGTGGACAGAGGGTCACCAGTCCACAAGACAACAACACTCCTAGTGTGACTGAGGAGCAAGTGCAGTACAAGGCCGATAGTTTAGCTCTGCTCTCCTGTCTTCCTTGGTGACCTGCCTCTTCTTGTGACTTACTTGCAATTAATGTTGCGTATGTGAAGACCAAGTATAAGAAATGCACTGTGAGTCTATACAAAGATGCCAGACAGCTGATTCTAAGGACGCCACAGTCTAGTTTGCATGTAAAAGTCACAACCTTGAAAATGCAGAAGGAACAACTCATTTCCAGTAAGACTGATACACAGTTTGTTGTGAACAAATGGAAAGATCAAGTAAACAAACACTATAAACCATGGAAGATACCAATTTCTTACCTATTCACACGCCATTCACACATCATCCACAAGTATGAATGTGGTGTCCTCATGCATCACTGCTAACAAACAAGTTTAAAGAAAGCTGATGTATACATCATACTGGATTCAAAGAAAGGGGTAACATTAATTACTGATAGCACATGAGAAACACTTCTACACAGCATCTCTCCAATAATACCTTCTCCTTGATGATAAAACGTATAATCTTTTCTAATTTTTCAACGTATTGTGGTTGATGAAGGGAATCCCGAAGCACAATTTGAAGTACCCGATTCTCTTTGATCCACTCCTGTAACATGAAGAAAATTAAAGTGCATATCAGTTCACATGAGCAATGGCAATTTTGTATGGAATAAAAAAATAAGAGGATAATGAAACCAATAATGCCATTTCCATAAGCACAGCAAAATCAGCTAGAATGAAATATGACCAACTAATCCTCAGCAAAGCAGTTTCTAAAGACATTTATCAAGATCATCAAAAATCATCGCAAAAATGAGCTGCATAACACATAATTGTCAACCAATACATTAATACTGACATTCCTATATTTACTGACAGAAATTAACAGACTCCATCTGTAAGTATTTACAACATGAATAATAAGTCACCTTCAGTGAGTTGTATCATCAATGAAATGAAAGGAATACAATCTTGCTAAGCAAATTCATGCTGAATCTTAGGCCATACATAAATCAAAGGCTGAATAACTAATTCATAACAGTGTCACCTCTTCCTGGTAAAAACTGTAATTCCATCCACTACTGAAGTATTAACAAATCTCTTTTTGTATATGGCCTTCACTGCCTCATACTTTTCACCATCATTTCTATATGGCCTTCACTGCCTCATACTTTTCACCATCATCACTCTCTCTCAATCCACATACATCATCTTTTTCATACAATGACTGACATGGTACAAGCCCAAGTAAAAGGACATTTGGGTGAAAGAAAAAAAAAAAAAAAAGAAAAAACATAGGAAGAAATTGATTAGGGATCTGCAGATGCTTGCAGACCTGACTCTTAATGGCAGAAAGTTTATGGGAAGGGGGAAAGACGAAAGAAAAAAGGAACTTACACAGTTTAGCTGTTTGAGGGAAGGAAGAGAGGAGGTGTCAAAACATCAAATTCCCAAGAGGCCAATCCCCACTGTGGGATACAACAGCTAGACTTGTGCCTTTAGCCTTTAAGAGTAGCAAGGACACATGCAGACAGTTCATGACAACAGAGGCCAAAATAATATCCACAGAACATGGAAAGAGCAGAAATATAACACCAAACAGAAGCAAATGGTTGAAGAGTGATGCCAAAAAATTAGACAGAAATGAATGGTATGGTTTTCCTAAGAGTTAGAAGGACAGTGATGAAAATGCTCAATGTATATAACAGAAGCAAAATTTAGTACTGTGGCACTGTACCTTCACTAGTCAAACAAATAGAAACAAGAAACTATCTACTATCTGCATATCATATACCTATTCCCTCTGGGAACTCTCATCAAGGGGCTGGCCAGGAAAAAAAAAAAAGTCTCCACTTATCCCTGTCCCTGCACACCTCCCTCACAAACACCATTCCACACATTCTTCTAACATTCTCTCCCTCCGGTACTTTTCCACTATTTCCACATATCACTGATGGTCTTCTCTCACATCAACCCCTTTAATCATACTATCATACACTTTCCTTGTAAACTCCCTGTCTTGCTCAGAAATATTTAAGAGAACTTGTAAGCAAAACTGATAAAATTAAATATAAGTTCCACCATGAGAGACTGAAAGAGCTCATTCTGTACAGCATGGAAAGATACATGGCAATAAACATATACTTACAAGAGGATAGAATCATGAAAAATGTCAAGGATTTAAAGCGCATAAGAATTATTACTAAGTTTATCGTAAAGCCTGGGAACATAACAAAATGCAAAAAAAAAAAAATAAAGTTCAAAAAAGGTTTCAAAAGATTTTTCAGTACCAGGAGAAAAATGGAACATACAAAAAGCATTTACAAAAATATTCAAAAGAAACTAGATAAATGGCAGAGTTCAATCTCTGACAAACCTTGGATCAACAATTATGGGTGTGTGTGTGTGTGTGTGTGTGTGTGTGTGTGTGTGGAGGCAGTGGGGAAAAGTATTTCAATAAGCATTACATGGGGAAAGCAGTCTGTGGTGGTCCAGCTATTACAGAAAAATCTAATCATAGGTGCACGTAGATATATAGTTTCATCTACATTTACTCTCTCCCCCATATTATTTTTCACCTTCTCTCTCTTTGTGTTTACCATATGAGCCACTTTTCCCAACTATCTTTTTTTATACTTGAATGCCATTTTTGTGTTAGCACCAGGAACAGATGAAGGCCACATCCACTCATATCCATTCTCTAGATGTCATGTTGTGTAATGCACTAAAATCATGGCTCCCTATCAACATCCAGGACCCACAGCCCTTTCTGTGGTTTACCTCAGATGCTTCAAATGCCCTGGTTCAGTTCACTGACAGCAAATTGACCCACATATCCCAAACTGTTCCAATTCACTCTATCCTGTGTGTGCCTTTAACCCTCCTGCATGTTCAAGCCCTAATCATTCAAAATCTTTTTTACTCCATTCTTCCACTTCCAATTTGGTCTCCCTGTTCTCCTTGTTCTTTCTGCCTCTGATACATATAGCCTCTTTATCAACTTTTATTTATTCATTCTCTCTATATGTCTAAAATACTTTTCTTAATATTTTCCAAGCCTGTTACTTGCATTTTCCACAATCAACACCACTTCAACATTCAACTCCACAAAGATATAAGACATTCCATCCGATGCCTCTCAGCTCTTTCACGTCTAACAACTTATCCTTAGAAAAACTACTAATTAGCATATAACCCATTAAGGAGCATTTACCTTCAACCCTATTCATCTACATAAACTTATGTATACAGGTATACCTTTCCTTAAACCCTGTATTCCCAATCATTTTTTTCAACATACAACTCAACAAGCTTTATGATAATACATAGAATGTAACTATATCTGACAATCATCCTATTCTGAAATTTTTTAACAGGGTATTCCAATGGATTGCACTGATTAGATTTCTTTGCTTAAGTAATAAAAACATAAAGATTCTTACCGCCATGCGCTCTGCAGTTAACCATTCTTCCTCTTCAACAGGACCATGACGGTGTGAATAATAGGACACATTGGTGATAACTTTATTCACCTCATTTAAGGCATTCATCTTACCATTGAAGGATGAAATCTGCAATAACCTGAAATGAATAGTTTTCTAAAGAAAGTGACATCATATATCTATTCAAATATCTGAATTCTTTGGGGACACGGGAGAGTGGGAGAATAAGAGGGAGGGCCCATTGGCAAAATATCTAGACTAAACTACCCAAAAAAACACAGACGTATACATATATATACACACACAGACGTATACATATATATACACACACAGACGTATACATATATATACACACACAGACGTATACATATATATACACACACAGACGTATACATATATATACACACACAGACGTATACATATATATACACACACAGACGTATACATATATATACACACACAGACGTATACATATATATACACACACAGACGTATACATATATATACACACACAGACGTATACATATATATACACACACAGACGTATACATATATATACACACACAGACGTATACATATATATACACACACAGACGTATACATATATATACACACACAGACGTATACATATATATACACACACAGACGTATACATATATATACACACACAGACGTATACATATATATACACACACAGACGTATACATATATATACACACACAGACGTATACATATATATACACACACAGACGTATACATATATATACACACACAGACGTATACATATATATACACACACAGACGTATACATATATATACACACACAGACGTATACATATATATACACACACAGACGTATACATATATATACACACACAGACGTATACATATATATACACACACAGACGTATACATATATATACACACACAGACGTATACATATATATACACACACAGACGTATACATATATATACACACACAGACGTATACATATATATACACACACAGACGTATACATATATATACACACACAGACGTATACATATATATACACACACAGACGTATACATATATATACACACACAGACGTATACATATATATACACACACAGACGTATACATATATATACACACACAGACGTATACATATATATACACACACAGACGTATACATATATATACACACACAGACGTATACATATATATACACACACAGACGTATACATATATATACACACACAGACGTATACATATATATACACACACAGACGTATACATATATATACACACACAGACGTATACATATATATACACACACAGACGTATACATATATATACACACACAGACGTATACATATATATACACACACAGACGTATACATATATATACACACACAGACGTATACATATATATACACACACAGACGTATACATATATATACACACACAGACGTATACATATATATACACACACAGACGTATACATATATATACACACACAGACGTATACATATATATACACACACAGACGTATACATATATATACACACACAGACGTATACATATATATACACACACAGACGTATACATATATATACACACACAGACGTATACATATATATACACACACAGACGTATACATATATATACACACACAGACGTATACATATATATACACACACAGACGTATACATATATATACACACACAGACGTATACATATATATACACACACAGACGTATACATATATATACACACACAGACGTATACATATATATACACACACAGACGTATACATATATATACACACACAGACGTATACATATATATACACACACAGACGTATACATATATATACACACACAGACGTATACATATATATACACACACAGACGTATACATATATATACACACACAGACGTATACATATATATACACACACAGACGTATACATATATATACACACACAGACGTATACATATATATACACACACAGACGTATACATATATATACACACACAGACGTATACATATATATACACACACAGACGTATACATATATATACACACACAGACGTATACATATATATACACACACAGACGTATACATATATATACACACACAGACGTATACATATATATACACACACAGACGTATACATATATATACACACACAGACGTATACATATATATACACACACAGACGTATACATATATATACACACACAGACGTATACATATATATACACACACAGACGTATACATATATATACACACACAGACGTATACATATATATACACACACAGACGTATACATATATATACACACACAGACGTATACATATATATACACACACAGACGTATACATATATATACACACACAGACGTATACATATATATACACACACAGACGTATACATATATATACACACACAGACGTATACATATATATACACACACAGACGTATACATATATATACACACACAGACGTATACATATATATACACACACAGACGTATACATATATATACACACACAGACGTATACATATATATACACACACAGACGTATACATATATATACACACACAGACGTATACATATATATACACACACAGACGTATACATATATATACACACACAGACGTATACATATATATACACACACAGACGTATACATATATATACACACACAGACGTATACATATATATACACACACAGACGTATACATATATATACACACACAGACGTATACATATATATACACACACAGACGTATACATATATATACACACACAGACGTATACATATATATACACACACAGACGTATACATATATATACACACACAGACGTATACATATATATACACACACAGACGTATACATATATATACACACACAGACGTATACATATATATACACACAC
This sequence comes from Panulirus ornatus, assembly GCF_036320965.1. Taxonomy (NCBI): domain Eukaryota; kingdom Metazoa; phylum Arthropoda; class Malacostraca; order Decapoda; family Palinuridae; genus Panulirus; species Panulirus ornatus. Next base: position 24,777,118 of record NC_092255.1, on the reverse strand, counting down.
AGACGTATACATATATATACACACACAGACGTATACATATATATACACACACAGACGTATACATATATATACACACACAGACGTATACATATATATACACACACAGACGTATACATATATATACACACACAGACGTATACATATATATACACACACAGACGTATACATATATATACACACACAGACGTATACATATATATACACACACAGACGTATACATATATATACACACACAGACGTATACATATATATACACACACAGACGTATACATATATATACACACACAGACGTATACATATATATACACACACAGACGTATACATATATATACACACACAGACGTATACATATATATACACACACAGACGTATACATATATATACACACACAGACGTATACATATATATACACACACAGACGTATACATATATATACACACACAGACGTATACATATATATACACACACAGACGTATACATATATATACACACACAGACGTATACATATATATACACACACAGACGTATACATATATATACACACACAGACGTATACATATATATACACACACAGACGTATACATATATATACACACACAGACGTATACATATATATACACACACAGACGTATACATATATATACACACACAGACGTATACATATATATACACACACAGACGTATACATATATATACACACACAGACGTATACATATATATACACACACAGACGTATACATATATATACACACACAGACGTATACATATATATACACACACAGACGTATACATATATATACACACACAGACGTATACATATATATACACACACAGACGTATACATATATACACATGTACATAATTCATACTCTCTGCCTTTATTCATTCCCATCGCCACCTCGCCAAACACGAAATAAAAACCACCTCCCCCTTCATGTGTGTGAAGTAGCGCTAGGAAAAGACAACAAAGTCCACATTCATTCACACTCAGTCTCTAGCTGTTATGTGTAATGCACCGAAAACCACAGCTCCCTTTCCACATCCAGGCCCCAAAAAACTTTCCATGGTTCAACCAAGACGCTTCACATGCCCTGGTTCAATCCACTGACAGCACGTCAACCCCGGTACACCACATCATTCCAATTCACTCAATTCCTTGCACACCTTTCACCCTCCTGTATGTTCAGGCCCCGATTGCCCAAATTCTTTTTCACTCCATCCTTCCACCTCCAACTTGGTCTCCCACTACTCCTCGTTCCCTCCACCTCTAACACATATATTCTCTTTGTTAATTTTTCCTCACTCATTCTCTCCATGTGAACTTACTATTTCATTCTTTTTGCCTTCATCCCTATCTATCAACTTTTTACCCATCATATAAAAATAATCCTTACATTTATGATAATTAATTTACCTTCCATATTTTGGGTACTTATCAATCACATTATATTCACAAACAATAACTTTATATCTCATCCCATATATCTTCAATCTGTATATCACAAATAGCTAAAGAAAACAAGTCTTACAAAATTCATGCTCAAAGGAACAATCCAAAAATGATTTCTATTTCATATACAGTGGTATTTCTTTTGTTACCCTTTAACCTTTAATGAAGTTAAGATAATGTCAAGAATAGATAGCACCTGGATTCCAAACAATGGCAACACAATTAATGCTAGGGCTATGAAACAAGCAATATAATGCTAGATAAAAAGATTAAAATTTGTTCTCTGTACAGAAGCTATGACCCTAAGGAGACTCTACAGAAGCCTTTGTGAAATACTTGTGAGAGCTTACATCATCATGGAAACACTTTCCAAAGAAGAAAGAGTTCCAAATAACCAGAAACAACTAGCTACAGCTTTCGGGAAGAAACATTTCTCAGCATTATGGATAATACTTCTCTACACAGCATCACTGAACACAGGAATAACTGCCTGTTAATGTCATAAAGGTCATCAAAAGACATTTAATCAAATGCATATGATTAGTATGTAAGTTATCATAATTTGGAAATAGATGAAATCATTAATTTTTTTTGCAGACCCCCTTTTTAAACAATGTATTCTATGAGCAGTTCCATAATGATGACAGGAATAGCTGGTCATATCAAGGATAGAAAACAGTTAATATCCTTTCAATACATACGTTACCAACTCCAATACTGGATAATAGCAAAAATAATTCTAGCCAGCCAATTCAACTAACCTTCACATAATCTTATGCAACCTTTCCACCATCCTACAATTAATCCCAATTTTCTACTTTCCAATCCTAAAATTTGACAGTTTGTTCTCATCTTAATGTGTGTTTATCCCATAATGCAAATTGGTTCCTGATCTAATAATATTCAAAAGAGATTTCTTATCAATGCAAGTTTAAGGTGAAGCAAAAACAGCACACATATCATCATACAATCATCACACAAAAGAAAAATACTTACCTGAGTATCATTTTTAATCTAAAAATTTCAAGATTCTTGGCAGTCTCCTCCTGACTTGGCACTCGAGATACCAGGCACTTGATGGCTTTGATAATGGCAGAAAGTGCATCATTTTTGGCTTCATTTTTGGCCTCTTTCTTTAATTCCTCATCTGTAAGATTTTCTAGAAAGGCTGGAACTACCTCCTGTTGAAAGGTAAATCAATGCTGATTTGTAAAGACTCAAAAAATAGTAAATGAAACTAGAAAACAACTGTAACTCTAACACACAGATTCAGATATAAAAGGCATAGTTCGGGAACTAACAAGTTATCTTAAAACTTGCCTCACCAAAATACTATAGGTTCACTATCAATACCTCTTATGTAATTGATCCTAAGTAACAATGCCTACTCATTTAATAAACCCAAATGACCTTTATGTCGTTATATAACCTACTCTGTAATTCTGTGAGCTTTATGCTTTTGTACACTATACTGATCCCAAGCAACAATGCCTGCTCATTCAATAAGCCCAAATGACCTTTATGTCATAACCCCTTCTGTGAGCTTTATGCTTTTGTACAATCACTGAATCACTGTATACTTTGGCTTTCTATATAATCTTCTCTTTCCATCTTATATATCTGTAGGTGCACTAAACACAAAATACTTTGAGCTTTCCATATTCCCTTTACCAAAGGAAGATAATCATGTCCAATTAGAATGTTTGAGATTCATAGACTTCTGGTTCACACACATCATTCCCTTAACAATTCTTTCTTGGCATTCTCTCAATAGCTATCCTATTTTTGCATTCAAAACATAATGCATAGTAAATTTCTTATTCTGCTTTACTGACTCATTTTCGATAAATAACTTCACTTTCTTTTTCAACAGGCATTGCAAAACAATACTGTACTTTTTAATAAAAATAATAAGCCTAACTTTTTCAAGTAGAGTAAAAAATGTACTTTTCTGTAAATTCTATCTACCTATTATCATCATCCCACCCTGAACTTCATGGGGGTGTAACAGGGACTAACTGAGATATATCCAGAGGAGCTAAGAATGGAGTGATGATGATTTTTAGATAAAAATAACAGAAATTCAGAAACTTTTTCAGTTGAATTGGGTAGAAATCTAAGATTTCTAAATTCCCTTTATGCATCTAGCAACATATTACCCTTCTCCAATTATCTACTTTTAATTCAATATGCTCAATTTCTATTCGTGTGTGTGTGGGTGTGTGTGTGAGAAAGAGAGAGCCTTTCACACACTTGGAAAGTTTAATGGCAATATACTTTCAAATTTCACCCTAACTTATATGACATGTATACTTACTACAATAGGCATGAAATATTTTTCTATAGTAGGTACAGTGAGCATCTCAAAGCAGAGGCCAAACGGGCGTAGGAGTGCACAGATAACTGGAACAGAAAGGTTCTTGCCCGACTGGAATCTTTCTAGGAGGATTTGGAAGCCACCAAGCTTGCCAAAAAGGTTTATAAGGTCGACCAACCAACCTCTTGGATTTCTAGGGTCTGGTGGTCGGGCAAACAGCTCATAGTCTGGGATCTGTGAGCCCTGTGGAACTGTTTCTGAGGATCGTGTTCCATTAAACGTATGGAACCTGAAGCAACAAAAAAGAAATTGTAAGCATTATACTGTAAGCTACTTTCACTGAACAAACAGCTCTATAATTTTCACGTATGGCTTTTCTGCCAACGGAGTGCACATGAAAAATATAAAAGAACATTATATTCAACACCCAAAAAAGAAAAGGATGAAGTCATGAATGGAGGAATTAATGTGAACTAGCACTGTTGGCATACACACTTATGGTCCTAATATACTCCTGCAGCAGCATATTACACAGTGAAGCCATATCTTCTTGGCCTTACATCCAAACAAATTTTCATTAACATCCTAAAGCCAAAGAATTATGCAACACCAATATATTGCACATCAGTTAGAGTGGATGTGGGCAAATGGAGCAGCCATTCATCTGCTCCTGAAGTTACCTTGCATCATTTTTACCCTGCAAAGGAATTTGTCTGCTGGAAGTGCTTTGTCTCTATCATGAAAGGCAAAGTCTTTACTCAATGACATTATTACTGCCAGTGATATATAACTTTATTCTCTGTGAAGAGAGGGTTGGTAAACATTACAAACATATATAAACTAATAAGTGATGCGATACATCTAGTCACCACTTTGGGGATGCGTGCCTGAAACACAACTCAAAAGAATCACTATCAGGGGCTATTGCTATACAAGAGTCCCTAGTATTCATATGTTGGGCAGCACTGACAGGTTGGCATCACCTTTCACTTAATGCTTTGCAGTAACAGCAAAACCAAAGGTATTTACAAACATTTCACACTTTTGCAATCTGGGAGTACTCCACAAACTGATACAACAGAAATAGGGGATTTTCTTTTTCAGCTATCTCTCCAACAGTCCAGATGCTATGAGGATTTTCTCCTTTCTACAGTGAAACAGTTAATACTGTGTGCATTTTGGTAGACCATGTGGTCTATAATCCATGATAATATCCAGCACCCCTCAACCCTAACCTTACCAGATAAATGGAAATGGCAAGTATTAATCAACAGGAAATTCTGGGTAAAGTTAATAGAAAATCTGAATTGTAACTATGGCAAACTTGATAATTTAATAATTTGTTAATCATTTTGGGATTTCCTTTCTTGTCCAGATAAATGAACATAATTTAGCCAAAGTCAAATTCAATAATCTAAAACAGCTTCTACAGCCTCTTAGTGAACATTCACAGAGGCCTCTACACTTAACTTTAAATCTAATTTACTTTTCAAAGATGATAAGTTAACTTTCTTTCTTTTTCTTTCACAGTATTCGCCATTTCCAGTGTAAGTGAGGTAGCGTTTGGAACACAGGACTGGGCCTTTGAGGGAATATCCTCACCTGGCCCCCTTCTCTGTTCCTTCTTTTGGAAAATTAAAAAAACAAAAACAAAAACAAAAAAAACAAGAGGGGAGGATTTCCAGCCCCCCGCTCCCTTCCCTTTTAGTCGCCTTCTACGACACGCAGAGAATACGTGGGAAGTATTCTTTCTCCCCTATCATTTACAAAAATACCATCAGCATTAGTGAAAGCCAATTACCTATAGTATTCATAATGTATAGGGTAGGCTATTCTTTGAAGTTACTTTTCTCACTATCACTCTGACAGATGCATACAACTCTATTCATCCCACAAAATCTTTAGTTAGGCATCTAAATTTCTTACTCACTTGGAATTAGGGCTAAGCACCATTGCAAGAAGATCAAGAAGAGGGAACCAGTCCTGATGCAGTTTTACTACAACCAATTCTATTAACTTCTCACAGTTCTTGAGGATACATCTCTGCAAATTAAAATGCAACACTGTGAAATGTCAATTTAACTGGATATCCCATTCTAACTTCTCTTTCTACAATTCATCCATCTTGACTTTATCAAATACATTTACTTTCTAATTATATTGAACTACTTTCTACACTTCATTTGTGCTCTAACTACTTCCCTGATTCCAAAATAAACTACTTCATAACTTTTCGACAATGGCAGAGAAGGTAGGGATAAACATCCAGTGATTTACTCTTGTAAACATAATAATCAAATGCAGACAGATTTTTATAATCCCAAATATGGATAGATAGCAATGAAATGTTTAAATCTTCTTAAAGAAAAATATATTTCAATTATAATTACTGGAAAGGTGATAAAATCAAAAAGTATGCAGATTACAGCTATAACATGACAAGGTCCTTAAAAAGACAGCCAAAACAAGATGATATATGTCCTCACTCAGATCTCACAGATCCTTAAGAAGCATCCTTAATGTAGTAGCAATTACATGATATTTACACACATTGTAGAGGCACTGAGTTTTCAGACAGAGCATAGTTATCATACTTAAACACATTAGTCTACGTAACAAAAAACTTTTGATAAAAATAGTACAATTAAAAGTGACAACATTTACTAAAGGTATTTCTATAAATAAAATGTTTAAACAAAACCATACTTTCAACAAAAATATATTAATCATACTGATATTCATACTATACAACAGAATCATGTCTCCAACATTTTGATACCATGGTTGTAATGAGCCACCACCTTCTAAAAATCATGCGTTGTACAAATAAGAAATATTGGAAATGCATATTGGCAGTAAGTTTTTTGAACTTGGATAACCTCCATAAACATTGCTTAAATACTTCAAGCATACTTCTTAAATTATCACACTAATATATTTGAAACTTATGAATTTTGAGTACTTACATGAATTTCAAATTTCCAACTATTTACAGCTTCATCAGTGAGGATTTTGGTAAAAGAAATTGTTAGCCCTTCCCTAAAGAATCTTTGACACGCTTCACTCCTTGTATCTACACCTGTAAAGAAAAGAAGATCTTTGATGAGGTTATTCATAATAAAATTTCATACTGATCCATAATGATATCTCTTATTTTTAGTAGTGTACCAACCTCTGGGTAAGATAAGTTAGCTTTGCCAAAGGCCTCTTGTCACAAGGAAATGCTATGGTAAACATACAATATATCCTCGGTCTTGTCCTCATTAACATCTGTCAATACCATCAAACAAGGTCAAGGTGAATCATGCATATTCTTCCAGCACTAATGTCACAACTAATCTTTACAAATTCCACTCTCAAAGAACCAAGATCAAGATATCTTCATTCAAGCCTAACTACAGCAATTTACATACCTATATATGGTGGTAAAGAACTGTGAGAAATGTGAGGACAAAGAAATTGTTTGTGTGTGCTGGATTAAATTGGAATATGCATGCTAGACCACAGTATGACTAAAATATGACTCAATGAAACAAGAGACTCAAAACAGCAAAAATAATCAAAAATATGAAAATTACTCTCATACCTAGACCTGGAGATGGAAGGATTGAGATCATGTGATTTTGAGCGCTCAGGGCCAGAGCATGCAGAAGAGTAAAAGGCACAGATGGGTTAAGAGTGAATTAGAACAATGTGGAATACAGAGAGCAACATGCTGTCAATAGACTGGACCAAGGCATGTGAAGAAGCAATGAGACACCATGGAAAGGTCTGTGAGCCTGGCTGTGGATAGCGGGCTGTGGTCATGGTGCATTACACATAACAGCCAGAGCATGTATGTGGTCCAGTGAGGCCTTTTCTTCGGCTGTTCCATGTGCTAACTAGCTAATGTGCAAAGTAGCGAACAAGTATGAATGAACAATGTTCTACACATAGTGTCTATCCAGCACATGCATACACAGGATGTGTAAGGGATAACTATGAACATCGGTGCTGTTAATATACAACACTCTAAGGAACTACAGCGACCCAGAGCTGACATACATGAAGAAAATGAAGGAACAGTTAGGACGGTGAGGAAAACATTCACACACTCCCCTAACAAAGATGGTATATTATTAATAGTGGCAGACTTCAACTACACAGAAACAGACAGATAACTTGAAAGATCAAGGAGATATAAGTTCCCTGAAAGCAGACAAGAAAACTTCCTGCAACATTAAATTACAAAGCATAAATGATGGAGGAGTGACAACACATTGTAGCCAGCAAGCATTAGAAATATTAAGAACAGAAGAAATGAGTACTTCACGGTAAGGAAGGAAGAGATTTTGAAAAAAGCAATGTGGAAAAAGCAATAAATCATCCAAGACTTTCCCATAAATTAATCATGAGCAAACTATCAGTTAAAGAACAACTAACCAAAAAACTAAATTCAGAAAGATTTCTTGAGGACAAAGAGATATGGGATGATGTAAATGATAAATTCAGAATTCTTTTTGATGGATGAAAATACTACACCTGCATTAGAAAGGTGGTAGGGGGAAGAATTTCTTGAAAAGTATGGAGATTAGCAGAAATTAAATAATAAGACTACTAAATTACTTGATCCTTACTAGACACACAGACAAGAAGTCTCACCATATGTGCTTAAGGAATGCACCGAGAAACTTGTCAGGCCTCTCAAAATACCATTTTTCTTTTATATTTGGCAGATAAATGTTTTTTGATCTACATACTCGAATTCATTTTCATGTATATTTGGCTGTTGTGCAAGTGTATAACTTATATTTGCAAGTTCATGTTCAGTCATTTCTTTCCTAGAATAATCACTTCTTTCTCATTCATTTACAGCTTTAATGCTGATTCAAATGTCTCCTTCACTCTTGACTGACATTTGGTTTACCATATTCCTTATTATTTTTTGAAAACCAAAACCTTCTTTATCTAATAAGTTTCAAGGTAACTCTCAAGCCTTATCATTCTTAGGAAAACAAATCTAAGCTAGAGAGACATTAGGAATCAGACTACTTTATATAACCCTCCATTCCTGCTGTCTACCTTTTCATTTAATTCCACACAAAACTTACCATCACAAACCTAAAATGAAATGAAATATGAGCATCAACTAACCACGTGTGCAGAGATCAATGGAGGCTTCTAACAAAAGTTCCAGCTCACATTTTGGTAGGACCGGGACAACCCATCTTTGTCTGTGGATCATTTCATCTAGTCGGGCCAAGGCAGCCAAGGGGAAGTCTGGTTCCCCCCCAGCCAAATCCTCACCTTCACCCTCACCCAACACTTCTCCATCACCTCCCTGTTGGATATGATCAATTAATAATGAAACAATCATTGAAATATACAATGCAGGGATATTTTTACTGCAGCTGTGTATCCATATCATTTATTACTAAATACATGTCAAAGTATCCATAACCTTAAATAAAAAAGTTTGTATAATTCTTGATCTTATAAATGCATGAATCTAAAAGTAAATCCTAGAAAATCAGCACAATTAAGGATGTTTGATGGTATTTCTGAAAAGAAACAGTATACTTGGGATCTAACACAGGGTGAGCATTCCTGAAAAGTGCTCCTTAAGTGTAGCTACTTTTCCCAAGATTTTTCAGGGTATGAAAAGGGGATCATCTTTGTCGTTGTCACCATCACTCGACATTTTGTGGGGGTGACAAATCATACAAATATGAGAAGGCTAAACTTGCTATGCATGTGAAAGTCTTCTCATTGGCTGGATATGGTTGTTATCAGCTGGGGATTGTCAACAAAGCTTATGCTGCCATCTACTGATAAAAAACAAGACTTGGCACACATTCAAACAATTTCAGGCTCAGGAAAATGAGAACAAAAGCAACCAGAGTTCAATTGGGATGATTTTTTTCTATATATAAAATCCCAAAAAACAATTCTACAGTACTCAGGATAAAGAACCAAGTGGTTATACTGACATTAATGCACTTCAAAAATGTATCTGCTTACAAATAAAATTCCTAAGTTCCAATAGTCTTGGTAAGTTTCAAGAAAGGTTGTCAGCTGGGAAAGTGTAATAATTCACCAATGCACTCACTGCAGTGTGTTTGCTAATCTATTACACCCATTTCCCAGACATTAATATGAAAACAGAAAAAATATCTGAATTAACTAAGACAGTAAAAGCAAGAAAACAACCTTGATCAAAATTACTAAATTGCTTGCATAACATTGAAACCAAGCAAAAATATTTCAAAGGCATTAAAAAGGCAGTGTTGGGTCATGAGTAATTATTTTTCATATGGCAGTCACCTGAGAAATACCCTAACATTACCTGTGGTGGAGTGTTAGGTGGTCCCTCCTGTGGGTCCTGATTGGCTATCATTGCGATGGTCATAGCGCTGTCGTGTGGCACCGGTGCGGGCCTCTCCCTCACCCAGCGGCACGACCAGATGCCACAGCCCTAACCATACATCCACTCTGGTCTGTTGACATCAAAGGAAAACTTACTCACACTACAAGACTGAAAGTATATTCAAAAGAGTGGGGGAGGGAGTGGTAGAGGATGACATACAGATGAAACATGTAACAGACAATGGGTGACAGTATTGTTGATTTGTTAGTTAAGATTTTCAATGAATATATGTCACATGGTGCGATGCCTGAGGACAGGGAAAAAGCCAATATGGTGCCACTGTGTAAAATCAAGGAGGAAAAAAGTGAATCTTTGAAACATAGACATACAAGTCTGTTGAGTGCACCTGAAAAGATGTATACAAATGGTGACTATGAGAGTAGCAGCATGCACAAAGCATCAGGCTAAGGAGAAAAAAAGTGGCTTCAAGAGTGAGAGAGAATGTGTAGATCAGGTGTTTGAGGAATATGTGTGAGAAATACTCAAAGCAACACGCAAATTTGTATCAGGTGTTTATGGATTTGCAGAAAGCATATGGTAAAGTTCACTGTGATATTTTGTTTGTGGAAGGTGTAAAAAATATCTGGTGTAGGTGCTTGTAGCAGTGAAGAAAGTAAGGCAAGAATGTGAGTAAGAGGAGAATGATTAGTTCCAGAAGGTCACTTAGTAGCAAGAGTAAGTGATGCCACCACGGATGTTTAATTCGTATTGATAGGATGGTGAGATAAGTGAATGTAAGGATCTTGAAGAGAGGAGCAGGTTAGCAGCTTGTTTGGGGTAAAAATGGGTTGGGGGATGGGAGGTGAGTAAGCTACTGTTTACTGATGACACTGCGTAGTGGGAGGTTCCAAAGAGAACCTGTAGGAGTCAGTATTTATGTTTGCCAATGTGTGTGTGAGAGGAGAAAGTTGAACTCCACCCCCCCCCCCCCAAAAAAAAAAGACAACGGGAAAGATAATAATGAAGAGTTTTCCCTAAAAAGATTAGGATATATCCAGCCTAACAATTTTCTGTTTGGCTCCAACAATGGTTGTAATGGTGTAACCTTTGAATCAAACTAAGAAATTATCAGTTCAGCCTTGCCACTTTGTTCTTTGTTTGAGGTGAAATAAAATAATAGGAACACATTAATTACAATTAGACTGGTGCTACAAGATCTGAAGCACATTTTTATATTGTTCTATAATAATGAAGTGATTGTGGGATAAGCAAAGAAGAATGGGGCAAATGTATGTTAACTGATGTAATAGAGGTGAAAGACGGAATATCAACAGAAACTAAAAACTCATCTATACTCCCCTTACAAATTAAGATTTATCTTAATTTGGTATAGGTTAGTGGCAATAACTGATTACCTTCAGAATAAGGGTGGTGAAGCATAACTGACATGATTTTTACCTTAAAGAGATAAACAAGGTAATGGTAATGAGGGTTATGGATATAAAGGAAAATGTGAAGTTGATATAAGCAAAACAATTGTGGAAATCAACAGAGCCCATTAAACCTCACCAAACATCTTACAGCAACTGAAATAAAACAATCATAATTTCTAGTGTAACAAATAGTATATATCAATGGCACTATAACTGCAGCCATGTGAATACCTATCTAGGATGCTTACTTATGCATTTACAATTGATTGCAGGCTGTTTAACCAACTTGCTGCTTGCAAGAAATGGCCAATGATGGGATTTCAACAATAAACCACAACATTCACACATCTTTTTAAAACTTTGAAATTAAAGTAAATTTCCAACTGTTTCAAGAAGTCTGGTAAAGTTTTCATGGGATTTCAGAGAATCCATACATGTTTCACCTATTTCTACATCATTAAACCACAAACTTGCCTGGTATGCAAAATATAGACCATTATCACTATCTAAATATATTCCATAAAGATTAAACTATCACTTCCATGTAGTTCTTAGCAGCACACATTATGTAGTATATTTCTATCATAAATCTCGACTGCCAGGGAAAGTTACACGAGGTCTTAATAGATCCTGTTCCCTTCAATGAGTGTTACATCTAATTTATATTATCCCCACATTTTCTCTTACCTAGACAGCATTACATACCTATGCTCACTGGACACAAAATACTATAAATTCTTAAAACACCAATCTAAATAACTTCTATTTTGCTTAAGGAATATGTGAATACCAATTTTGTCCAATTTCATTCTGAAAAGGTGAGGTGGGCTAAACCACTCTTAGTATTTTAACTATTTGCTTTTGTGAATTATAAAAAAAAAAATTAAATATTTCCATTTTTCAAAGATATTTCTTACTTTTTTAATAAAGACTTGTAATTACGGTAATATATTCATCAAAGAAAGTGCTGTTTTTCCTCTGTAAAAGCAGTTATGGTTTTGGTAAACAGATTTAGTCCACAAGAGAAAATTATTCTAATCACAGTAAAAGTAGGAGAAAGGCTTCTAGGAATCAAGAGAACCTATGAGAACCTCAACTAATTTCCCCTACCAGCTAAAAGTTACATTGTTTGTAGTGTTACATGAAAAAAATGTGACTACAGTCTTATGTTTCTATCCTGGTGCTGGGAAGTTTTGTCATTGCAAGTTCACTTAGAGTAGATCACTTTTGCCCAAAGGGAAAAACGTTTGTTAAATTACCATACAGTAAAGGATGAAACAATTCTAGAAATCAACAAAAAGTATGAATGCCTTGCTGAAGTTACACTAGTGACAAACAATTACCTAATTTCCAATGTTGTTTGTGACATAACGGTAATTCATTTCAATTTAGTTGCAGGGAAGTCTGGTTGCTTAGTCTGAGGGTATTCATACATAAACCAGATGTAGAGGACATTCTTACCATGGGGTGGGAAAAAGTACTTGACTGATGTTGACTATAAGAGAGAGAAATAAGGTAAATCCTGGCTGCTAATGGAAGTTATGTTTTCATTGTTTCAGCTACTTTAATCCTTTCTATCTCACAACAGACTTCAATTGGGTTCCTGAAATGCTTCTGATCTCTACCCAAAAGCAAATGTTAATATTTTTCCTAATGAGCTTTGCCTTCATGAGGTTTACTTTTAGTGTTGAGCAACCTCAGCATATTTACAAAGAAATTCCATATCTAATGCCTTATTCTATGCTATATACATCCAATACTTCAATGATATAGGTAATTTACCGATATTGTGGGATTTTATGAATATGTAGTGACTCATACATGTAGAGAGACAACATCAAACAGAAAAAGCAGCCAAAATCTTAAGAAAGTTCAGGAGGTGGATATCAAGAATCAAAGGTGAAAATGGCATGTGTCAACATTCATAGATGATAGACATATGAAGAACTGAAGACCAAATATTTTTCTATTACTTGGACTAAGGTGGAATTAGCCCTCAAGCTGGACAAAAGCTCATTTTAATGTTAGTCCAATGGAGCACCAAAAGTACTGTTTCTTAACAGCACAATTTCCCTTGAGTTGATATCATAGCACTCCACACTTATGAACCTGACATTTCTCACTTAATAAAACTGATCCACATCATTCTCCTCATACAAAGTTGCCATTTCTTGCAACAAAGCAATTCACCCAGTATGTATCTTAAACAAAAAGTGGCTCAATTTAATTACCAGCCTCTATTCCACTAGCAGTAATCACTTTTAAGAATGTTTGCACTGGCACGGTTAGGTTCTTTGGCTTGTATGGTGTTTCTACAGTAGTACAACAGAATACTTCAGGTGGAGAGGGAATTCCATCCTGATAAACCTATCATTCTTGAAAAAAATTGATGTCGGTGAAAATGAGTTATGCTAATGACTCCACAGATAAGATTTTCACCAACGTAGTTATACTAATGACTCTTAGATATGACTTTGCCTAAATAATGACTCCTTAGATATGATTTTCCCCAATGTCAATTTTCAAATTACAAAGCCCATATGCATAGCCATTAAGAAAAATTGGTTATTTATCAATTTAGTTCAACACTGCTATTTGCTTTCAGTACTTAGTGATGTTCTGTAACGCGAGTGCTGTGTTCAGAGAATACAGCACGTTGCGAAAATGATCCGTAAAATTATAGAACACACTATTATTGTGACAGTAAAGAGATATCAGGGAAATTCAGGGGTGAAGTACAAGTAGAAAACAAACTTGCATAGCATCTATAGAACCTATAAATAACTTTGCTGTCAAAATTATAGTAGAAATGAAGAAATATTGCATTCATCTACTACTGGGGACTGCATGGGCATTCACTGACGTTTAACTGCATGGTACTCTACCATGGGTGAGATGTATATTTCAACTAGAATACAAGACATAATAAATAGTCAATGAAGTCAGGTAGGGCTTCAGAGGCTGCAGTGATTTCATATGAGTGTTATTACCTACTTTCACTTTCAATAACCCATTTACTATAACATCAAAATACTCTTACTCCTTTGTTTACTAGCTTTCAATAAATTATGCCATAATGCTAAAAAATCATGCTCTATAACTGTATATTGGAATCTCAACACATTACAATACTACTACTTAAAAAAAATTACTCTTCATAACTATTAGTGATGTAAAGTTAATCATGTAATTTAACAATATATATAATATATATATATATATATATATATATATATATATATATATATATATATATATATATATATATGATCAAATCCACTGTCTTTAATGGTCTGAAAAAAAAAACTAGGCAAAATCAACACAAAAAGTGTCTCTGAAAATGGATGCATAAACAAGCCAGCAATACTCAGATCATGTCACAACTATCATTTTCAGAATATGAATAAACCGTTTTTAAAAGGTATGGAAACTTTCCTGAGAAAATTCCCATATTCAAGATTCCATGCATGGTTGTTGTCCCTAGAAATTGTCACCCATCCCAAAATGTAAACAAACACTACCTTAAGCAAACTGCATGAATTTACTGTTTAAAATACACAATACATTATCATGACAAATAAGATAACACAAACACATAATTTAAAGTTAGATAAATTGTTCCCCTAACATTTTCCTCACATCAACACTTATACCTGCTTTTACTATTGAAATATATACTAATAATCAGTCCTTAAAATACAGTGAAATAAACAAATTGTCTGATAAGCCTTGAAATTGCAGAAATAAACTCTTATGACTAAACAGCAACAACAAACTGATGTCATGTGATGATGTAATACATACTCTGAGTCAACTACAAATATAGCTAAATTCAACATAAAAGTGTCAATTACTATAGACGTATAACATATGAGAACCTTTCCTAAACACTGACTTACAGTAGTAAAACCAATGGTAAATTTTGGTACTTATACCACACTTAACCTCGTAACTATACACTGGACATCCCGACTACCAAACTTCAATAAGCTTCCTTTATGAAAGTACTCAGTAACCCCACTGTTAACAGATCATAGGAGTAATGCAACGCATTATGGATCCATCATAAATTACATAAGGACGAGTATTATGCACAGAAATAATGAAAATATCCATACATCCTCTACAGCCTCTACAAAGAACAACTTCACAACATCACATACTCCTACGATCCTGTTGTCATGTTTACTCTTAGAACTGAAGGAAAGCTCAAGTTAAAGGCCTAATGGATACTTAAGAATAAAGTACATATTCAAGAAATCCTGACAGATGTTACAAACGCAATTAAACAAACAGGACAGCTGACAGAAGGAGGGGTCTGAAATGATCAAAATGGCGACTAGATATGCGCTCACTTTTAGACGGTTTGCTGCTCTTCTGGACACCCTATGTCCACTAAAGTATCATTTTCCTGATCTTGAATCATTTGGGTGTCAAGAAACTCAGAGCCCTGTTACTTACGTTTTTAACAGACCAATCTAGGAAAGTGAATTTTAGGTGTCGGTATCTTCATTCACTAGTGCAGAATCACAGACTATGAACACTCTGAGACCAGGATGTTCCCAGCCAATAGATGGCACCTTCACTGAGACAGAAGAGCGTCGCCTGCCTTACCCGCGCTTCGATTTTCACTTTTGTCGGATCCAAATCCTCATCAAGGAATTGAATACTTATTTTCAAACGACTTTTAATACCGATTGTTGTCATGATTCTGGTCTTGACAAAGTGGCAAAGAATTCCTTGTCATTGTAATTATTGCAAATAATTGGAGTCTAGCCAATGAAATTAATGATTAAAACGAAATTTGTGGGAATACTGAAAATACGCTTACAAATACAGGTTCCCCTTTCAATGCGTGAGATGAAATACCGTTGTCGCGATTTTCGTATTAACATATGATTTTATTAAAAAGTAATCAAAAGTTTATTACATACTCTGTCCTTGTTTAAGATGAACTTCATCCAAGACGTCCATTTGTACAAGATACATAAGTATACCTTTACAGTTGGAGGTTTAAAGAAAGACACTTTACTGCGTAGGGTTCGACATACGTGTTGTTCATTATCATTAGCATTTGAACAACAAGCACTTTAAGTTTGACATTTAAATTTTCCACAGTAGTCCTGTTTTCGTGCCGCCACAGTTACATATCTACGTTATGTATTTTCAACCTATTCATGTGATAATCCTAGCTTTATAAACGTTCTTTAAAGTTTTCGTAATTCATCCCTGATCTCCGTCAATTCATTTTTCACATTACAAATTTCACCATATGATTAACTTGTTACTACTTCATCCACAGATTAGCTTGTAACTATCTCTGCCCACACACACACACACACACACACACATCCATATATATATATATATATATATATATATATATATATATATATATATATATATATATATATATATATATATATATATATATATACACACACACACATATATACCAAAGTGTTTCCTACTCTGTCCCAAAGCCTGGAAATATGGCTCACCAGTTTCCCAAAGTTACTGTACCTGTACTGCTCCGTGTTGATGAATAACAACAGATACCTAAAATTTGCACACTTGTATTTTCCCATTTATATCATAGGTTTTACAACTTTAAAAGTGCTAAGAGCAGAGGCTGGATCCAAACTTCACGTGTAAAGAGAACACGGAAAGTATTCTTTATGGCCAAAATTTGGAACACGGCAATCAATCTATCAACTATTTCAAGCTTGCATGGACATACCTTTTCCACAAAGGAACTGTAGCATCCAGATTCTCGGACCTCTAGCTTCAGAATCTACGCCAGGTTTTGGAGCATTGCGCGTTGGCCTTGAGGGCCGATTTAAAGCCACCGAAAGTCATACCAGCCTTACTTAGTTCACGTGCCTCACACTATAGTGAACGCACCTCAAGACAAAGGCAGGATCCAAGGGTAACACAGCCTGTCCTTAAAGGTCAACTTAGGTCACCTTTCAAGGTTCAATTACGACAGCTTCATGTAGCACCTCAAGGGCCTAAATGCTGGGTGTGCGCAAACTCAGAGCAAAGTCCTGAAGATTATTCTAAGGCCACCTCAGCTCTATATTTACTAGTTCACTGCACCCATCTCAAATAAGCAACGTAACGGCCTCAGATTATTATCACTGAGAGGACCTCATGATGAAAAGCAAAGGCATGATCGAGGAGTACCAGAGCACGCTGGCCTCAAAGGTCACCTTTCATAATTCAGACTTACTACAGCTTCATGGTACTCATTCAACTCACAGATGACCATACATTGCAATTTGAACACTCGGCCAATGGAAAGCCAACAAAGGCCATGTTCTCATTACAATCTTTATAAAAAAAATATCCTATGGAGTGCCCAGTAATACAGCTAGTTTTACATATCTACAACAGAGGATATCAACAAGCAAAGAATGTAATGGAAGGAGACGCTGGAAACGTTAGAGGTAGAAGAAAGTCTGGTTGTTGTAGTGTTATATTCATGTCTCCTGGTTGGTCCACTGATGTTCTTACCTGTGATGAATGGGAAGAAGTGGCGACCTATGGAAGGTCATTAAACCAATCGTCTTTTGTTCTATATTCTAAAGATTATTATAAGAATGTGGTCTAAAGAGCTTGAGAAGAGCAGAAAAGCCCATGGGTTACGGTAGTGCAACGGGAGGGAAGTGAAGTTTGTACAACTCATATATGTTTACCTTTTCCAAACGGGGACTCGAAGGCAGAGTAGAAATATCTGTATCTAGTGCTAGATAGACTGGATGGAGGGGAAGAAGTAGAAGTATAACTATTTGTTCACATAATAGATTTGCACTAATAAAGTGATGCTAAAATGTGATGATAGCCTAGTACTGATTGTGTGTGATGTAACATGGCAAGACCAATGGCACCAATCTTTCTACCTTCTGCTGGATTCATGGCCTGGGACCTGTGGCCAACCATCTTACCACAGGGTACAGTTTTACATAGTTACCTTAAGGGATTGCTGCTTCACAAAGGCAGAAGTGTACACGAACAATTTATATAAAACAGGTGCGGCATTAGTGATCAACTGAATAACTGAGACAATGAATTCCGTACAAAAACTGCCACGTCAATAAAAGGTCGGCAAAACAGATAATGAAAGAGGACAATATTGAAAAAAATCACCAAAATAGATATTAGTTGCAAAAAAAAAGGGGGGAAAGGGGTGTCTAAAGTAGGAGAGACAGTAAGAAAGGTGTATGAAGTTATAGCAGCAGAGAGCATGGCTGATGTTGTCCTTCCCCTGCAGCACAATGGTGCGACTCGAACTCCTGGGTAGCAGTCGTTGTCTGTGTGGTCGTACCTATAGGGCTTGAGCAAAATGAAGGCACAGCATCTAGAGGAGGGGGGTCGACCACTGCTGGAGGGAACGTTAGTGGAGACCTGGCCTCAGGAAGTAGAAAAGCGGCTGGCTAGTGACCTTGAAGTCTGCAGCACAGTAGAGGAAATGATATCCGAGGCGGGAGACCTTGAGAGAGGCTGTCGCGGCACCACAGGAAGAGTCCCTGAGCAGATATCGGTGATGGCTTGGAATGGTGAGGTGGTATAAGTACCCGGCAGTACGACAAGCAGGGGACATGACGTCGGCACTGAGACAACCGACAGGAGGTACGACGTCTGTAAGGTCGGACTTACTGTGGGGTTAGTAGCTGAAGAAGAGACGAACAGGAGAGGATAAATGGGTGACTTGAAGCAGGATGTGGCACCACCACGTCAGTAGGGACATGAAGGTGCGCAGCCCTCAGGCGATCGAGGGGAATGACCTGTCGTGCCACAACGTTCAGCGATAAAGTGTCCACTTGGTGACCAACTTGAATGGTCCTTCGTAGCGGTGCTGCAGGGGGTGTCGAACTGCGTCAACACGATCAAGTGCTTAGCATAGTAGATGATCCCGAAGAACATGAGAGCAAGTGGAGGGATGCGGCACCCAGCAGGGCAGCGGGTGGCCCTGCAGACTGCTCACTGGGAAGCCAGTGAATGAAGCAGTTAGTGAATCAGCTTCTGAGAAAGCTGAGCGGATGTCTGCGTTGATTACGGGGAAAGATGTCACCAAAAGCTTTCGGATGAGGTTCAGCCATGCCTGTGGTCTCGAGTTGCCCGTGAAGCCTTTCCACCATGCAGTCGGATGCTGGATAGTAGACCGTGCTGTGGTGACAGGTGGTGCCCAGCAACTGCAAGGGATCATTCCGGAGAGGTGAGTTAATTTCAGCGACCATGATCCGTGGTGACACCTGGAGTTCCACCAAAACCGAGCGACGCATCCATGGAGAAAAGCAAGGAAAGTGGATGCAAGAGACATATCCAGAGTTGCTGCTACAACCTCGGACCTAACTGGTTGACGCAGGTCACAAAGCGGGAGGCACCATGCAACGGGGAAAGAGGTCCTACAATATCGAAATATAGAGCACCAAATTTGCAAGAAGCAAGAAGAAACTGATAGAGTACGCTCGGTGACAGGTCGCTATGTTGTCCTTTCTCCGGATTGAGAAGCCTTGAAAAAATCTCCCTCCAGCCTGGGTCAGGGATGAAGAGCCCAGGGAACCCAAGTCGTGAAGTTTCGTTGGCGCCGCTGAGGCTGGAGGCAGCCACGGGGACATCGATGATCTGGGACGCTGTGGAGAGTCCACGGAGGTGAGGTAGGTCAAGGCCCCCTAGCTGCCGTGGCGTAGTCCTTGTGGGGTTGTGGGGTCCAGTTAGTGGCGCAGCGGCGCGAAAGGGGTGTCAGATTTCGTGTCTGTCCTCTGCGTAACAGATGTCGATAGTAAACTGCGCGATGTAGTTCAGATAGCAGGATTCGTTCCCAGAGACATTGGTGTGTGTCTTTTTCCCGCTGCCGGGGGTAGTCACTTTGGGAAGAACGCTATGGGCAGACACTTGTTGATGAGTTGAAGAGCAGCACCAGTGATGACGTAGAAGGCACCAATGGAGAGAGAGAGAGAGAGAGAGAGAGAGAGAGAGAGAGAGAGAGAGAGAGAGAGAGAGAGAGAGAGAGAGAGAGGACTAACAGGAGGGTGGGTAAGTAATGCGAGTTTATTAACCTATTGCTAGAGAGCGATGAAGGCCCCAGCACACTTGAAAAGGGCTCGGTGCCATTCTTTTGCCCGTGAGGAGCCAGAAGTCTGGAATTCTGTGAAGCACTGGCGCCATTCTGGGAGCGGCCGGCCACCAAGATACCTTCCATGTTTGCGTAACAAAAGGGGAGACCTTATAGACGAGCCTAGTTCACGAACCGCTGGAACGCATCGGCCTCATTCCGCAGCCTATAGTGCGTGAGGCTAGGCCGAAGGGCGTCCGAGCGATGTTATCTTTGTAAATTAGAGCATCTCTTTAACTTATTATTTCTTGCTTCTTGGACCTCCAATTTAGAAATAACTCTACATTCATATTCTATGCTGACGTATTTCATCACTGTTCAACTAATTCCAGGACGGGAGGAAATGTTTCTAAATGTCGTAAGAGTTAGCTTTCAGGCGGACGCTGACATATATACCGGATGTCCTGCGCTCTGATTGGTCCGCCTTTGGTGGGTGACTTTGCCTTGATCCGTGAGCCAACGGTTCCCTAAAGTTTACTGAAAGTTATCGTTATCGAGACAAAATGCGTCGCTACAGCACAAGCGACTATCTATCATATGACCCTCTAAATTTACTTTTATTTCAGTTTTCCACATTTCGAACGAAGTAATGGTATATTATCCACCAAAACACTATGATCTTGTACCAACATGGCGACATCTTCGGCTCCTCTCTCCATCTTATCCTTAATCTATCGCCCGTGCTCTTTCATACCCCCATCATTTACGTTTGTTTCGCTGAGTTTACTATTAAGCTACACATTCATACAACGCGTCAACTCTCTCTCTCTCTGGATCCAGAGGTGTGTGTGTGTGTGTGTGTGTGTGTGTGTCTGTGTATGTTTTCCACTTAGACTCATTATGTTAATCAGTGTTCGAAGTGCTCTTCTACAGGACACTATGAAGACTAACCATAAGTGTTGATGGCATCACGGCTGCACTCAGTCACAGCGGATAAGACCTATAAACGAGACTGGTTTACAATGCTGACGAGATTTCAGGTGCACTGGGGCGGTGACTGTTATCGAGAGGAGAGACTGCACAGCTGTATACAAAGCTGATAATAGTACGGACGATAAACAGGGTTGTACAATTGTACACGAAGCTGGTTACTGCTGACGATAGGCAAGGTCGTACACTGTACACAAGGTTGGTAATAATGCTGACTAGAAGCAGGGTTGTGCATACGAGGCTGGTAACACTGCTGACGTGAGACAGGTTTGAACAGTCGTAGGTACACAAGACAGGGGTAACATGGCTGACGAGAGGCAGGGTTGTTCAGGTGTACATGCGTGACCCATCACAGGCTCCGGCATTTCCGTGTAAAGCCACATTAGGAAACTCTCGTGCGGCCCACTCGACATCATCGACGAAACAGGGTGTGCATGCGTGCGTGTGTGTATATGGAGTAGTGTGTGTGTGTGTGTGTGTGTGTGTGTGTGTATGGTGTAGTGTGTGTGTGTGTGTGTGTGTAAGTACACTACACATGAACCAGTGATACCTATCATTTTATATGCCACATACACCTCATAAGGAGCAATAATATTATTGCTATCTACATAAGAAAAACATGCTAGTTGCAAAAAAAGAAATAGATGTAGGGAAGATATGGACAGAAACAAGACAGCGACTAAAGGTGAGATATCTATTTATAACTCTTACTGCAGATACCGACGGTTAAGAAGTATGGCAATAATCTACGTCATTATTTTTCCCACGTGATCGTTGGCAGTGAGCGGAGGCTACATGGATGATGCCTGGCGTCATAAAATGTGAGGGATCACCTGACGACGATTCGTCTCATCCCTTATCCCAACGATTTTTCTAGGCTAGCTGGGTTTAGGTTAGACTGGAGGGGAGGGATACCAACCTAATCTAATCCAACCACATCTTGACTAAGAAAACGTTGGCGGTTTAGGGATCTTCAAGTGATCCGAAATAGGTGGGATTAGTTATGTCAGTGTTAAGCGAGTGTGTGTTGAGGTTGACGAGGGAGGCTGGCCGTTCAGCCCTGAGTCTTAGCTAACCGACCCAACCAATTTAATGATCTCGCCACCTATTCCTGTCTACGCTCTAACCATACTCCTTTACACACACACACACACACACACACACACATATATATATATATATATATATATATATATATATATATATATATATATATATATATATGTAGGTTTGCGGCAGGGGTGTGTGATGTCTCCATGGTTGTTTAATTTGTTTATGGATGGGGTTGTAAAGGAGGTAAATGCAAGAGTCCTGGAAAGAGGGGCAAGTATGAAGTCTGTTGGGGATGAGAGAGCTTGGGAAGTGAGTCAATTGTTGTTCGCTGATGATACAGCGCTGGTGGCTGATTCATGTGAGAAACTGCAGAAGCTGGTGACTGAGTTTGGTAAAGTGTGTGGAAGAAGAAAGTTGAGAGTAAATGTGAATAAGAGCAAGGTTATTAGGTACAGTAGGGGTGAGGGTCAAGTCAATTGGGAGGTGAGTTTGAATGGAGAAAAACTGGAGGAAGTGAAGTGTTTTAGATATCTGGGAGTGGATCTGTCAGCGGATGGAACCATGGTAGCGGAAGTGGATCATAGGGTGGGGGAGGGGGCGAAAATTTTGGGAGCCTTGAAAAATGTGTGGAAGTCGAGAACATTATCTCGGAAAGCAAAAATGGGTATGTTTGAGGGAATAGTGGTTCCAACAATGCTGTATGGTTGCGAGGCGTGGGCTATGGATAGAGATGTGCGCAGGAGGATGGATGTGCTGGAAATGAGATGTTTGAGGACAATGTGTGGTGTGAGGTGGTTTGATCGAGTAAGTAACGTAAGGGTAAGAGAGATGTGTGGAAATAAAAAGAGCGTGGTTGAGAGAGCAGAAGAGGGTGTTTTGAAATGGTTTGGGCACATGGAGAGAATGAGTGAGGAGAGATTGACCAAGAGGATATATGTGTCGGAGGTGGAGGGAACGAGGAGAAGAGGGAGACCAAATTGGAGGTGGAAAGATGGAGTGAAAAAGATTTTGTGTGATCGGGGCCTGAACATGCAGGAGGGTGAAAGGAGGGCAAGAAATAGAGTGAATTGGAGTCATGTGGTATACAGGGGTTGACGTGCTGTCAGTGGATTGAAGCAAGGCATGTGAAGCGTCTGGGGCAAACCATGGAAAGCTGTGTAGGTATGTATATTTGCGTGTGGGGACGTGTGTATGTACATGTGTATGGGGGGGGGGGGGGGGCCATTTCTTTCGTCTGTTTCCTTGCGCTACCTCGCAAACGCGGGAGACAGCGACAAAGTATAAAAAAAAAAAAAAAAAAAAAAAAAAATATATGTATTATATATTCATACTGTTCGCCATTTCCCGCGTCAGCGAGGTAGCGTTAAGAACAGAGGACTGGGCCTTTGAGGGAATATCCTCACTTGGCCCCCTTCTCTGTTCCTTCTTTTGGAAAAAAAAAAAAATGAGAGGGGAGGATTTCCGGTCATACACCATCTGTCTGGCTCTACAACACCTACGTGGTCATATATCATCAGCATAAGAAAGCACTACTGCAAACATAAAAAAAAAATCCAAAAGCTAAAATATAAATAAGTGCAATGATATCGAACGTTAAAAGAATACATGATACGGCGTCTCAAAATAAAAAATAAAAATGTGAATAAAAACCTCATAAATATGAAGATAACTAACCTCTTACCAACAAATGTACCGGTAGACAAATGGTCAGCCTCCCCCCCACCCAAAAAAAAAAAAAAAAAAAAAAAAAAAAAATCCCCACATACAACGGGACATATGACAAAGCCACTGCGACACTGAAGGAATAACATGGCAACGACCTCGACAGCCCATAAAGAAAACCTGTGGCCAACAAGTATATATAAAAAGAAACGTCACAAAACGGCGCTATATGACTAGCCACTTCTCACACCAGAAGAGTACAAAGAAAGAGACGATTCGCAACAGTTGGCCATAAACAACGCACTTAATCGCATGAGCAAACGAGAAAGAAAACATAGCAAGATGGAAACAAAGTGACCACTCACATAGAAAGTGTCTCGCCCTACAAAGGCAGGATTTGAACAAAGGAACGAACCACGCGATCAGGGTATCTACAGAAGTTACACACACTACCACGGTGTTTAAAAAGGAAACCACTCACACGTATCACGATGTAAACGGACAACGAACAAAAGCCTAATTCATACAAAAGATCCTTTCACACTTAATGAATCTACACGAAAGGACAGGTTTCAATTGCTTGATGCAGAAAGAAGTAAAGAGGCGAAATAACCAAATCAAGGTATAAACAGCGCAAACCCCAGACAGAAGGATGTAAAAAATATCAACATGGCAAACAAATAAGACATGAACATATCCATACTCGTAGACATTAACTAAGCACAGCAAACACTCACATCGCTTCAAACATAACACCAACAGTTACACAACCTAAACTAACAGTACGTGAACAAAGGAAGAACAAACAGCGTATGTAAACCTAAGAAGGGTGAGGGCAGGCACACTACTACTGCGTGGACCAAACGGGTACTCAGGTCTTAAATAGAAGTCACCACACGCTGCCCTCCACGCGAGCGCCGTACCTAACCTACGGGCAAGGTATAAATGCCAGAAATACCATCGCCAGCAATACCCACTCATGATATACTAGTAATGCTAATAACGTATCAGCATACGAGAACATATCACCATCCAACATTAAGATAACACTAGAGCAATACATGTAACACAAAAAAACAAGCAACAAATCGATACGCAGCAGAAACATACCACCAAGATATCAATAACTCACAAGAAACAGACTGGCAATAAACCAGCAGGAAATAAGCAGTATTCCAGTAACACACTATCAGAAAATAATAGTAACATATCATCAACATGATGATACAAAACTTATCTTGTATATTACAATTTAGCAAATATTGGTATACGACTAAGGGCACCACTATGGAAGTTGAAATGGTACTATGGGGGGGGGGGGGGGGATTAATGCACTATGGTCCTTAGCACTGACTTAGAAACGGGATGGTATCCCCAGAAGAAGCCTCTATTGCCACAATTAATACGGTAGAATGGTGGGCATAATGACGACAAAGTGATAAGTTTAGAAACTAGGTCTGGTACCTTCAAGGGAGCATTTGACGTACACACTGTGCCTGTGCGAACTACTTTATTTTCACCCATTACCCCTTAAGTAAGATGGCGCGACACGTACGTATGATGGCTTGGTATTTGGCCGGACCTTTATGGGTTAGGTCACGGGCCAGACTATCATACCCAAAGGTTGTAACGCCGAGGAAAAGAGGTTAGAAATATATTTAAAGTACTAGTTCGTCACACGAATGAAACTGTGTATCAAAAACACAGTAGCAAACATCTGCTAGTAGCAAGGAATCCATAAAAAAAAAAACACACACACAAGAAATGTCATCATTGGGAGACCATACTAACCAGAGGAAACATATGAAGGTGAATTTGAAACTGTTCTTTTTTTAACTTTTAGTCATTAAGCGAGAAATTATCGAAACTATATTGGTGTGTGTATGCTTGCCACAAGACAGCTGAGATTTAACCGCTTAATCAGTCACTGAGAAATAAATCGAACATGATTATGCATATTTCACCTAAAGTCAACAGAAAACGGATTGTCTGTATTGCAGTGTACACCTGATAATTTCTTTGTTTTCGCATGATAACTGACGGATTAATGGACCATCACGACCACGCACGAGCGATCTACCATAAGCCATCAAAAGTATAGTAATCATGGAAGACGAATTAGGTACGCCAAAAGATATGCTGATTCAAGGTTGGTCATTCCCACTGGTCCCCCAGGCCTTAAGCGGACAATGATATGCAGGAAACCTGTCTTAAGAGTCGAAAAACACAAACAAAAATCATCTTTATACATAGCTTATTTATGACGCATCCCAGTTCACTAATCCGTAATATTTAAAATGAAAAATATTATATTACAAACGAGCAAAGGCTGTAGATTTCTAATTCTTGATAATGTTATCCTTGAGTTATGCCCTTGATAAAACGCGACCAAACACACCAGATGACTGGAAAAAAATCTAGTGTATATTATATACCGGTGTCAATGTTACACTTTATTTGGTCTTTCCAGTCTCTAATAAATAACACATTTAGATTTTACATCGTAATAACGTTCTCTATTGCGTACATTAACATAGTGACTGTTTCTCTGTACCATATGTTGTCTTTTACAATGTTCATGATATGCATTACATGCATGATCGTTAATACTACACACACACACACACACACACACACACACACACACACACACACATATATATATATATATATATATATATATATATATATATATATATATATATATATATATATATATATATATAAGTGCGTGGGTTGGGCCATTCTTTCGTCTGTTTCCTTGCGCTACCTCGCAAACGCGGGAGAAAGCGACAAAGTATAATAATAATATAATATAATAATAATATATATGTATATGCTTTTTGCTTTGTCGCTGTCTCCTCGTTAGCGAGGTAGCGCAAGGAAACAGACGAAAGAATGGCCCAACCCACGCACTTACATATGTATATATATAAACGTCACACAAGTTTTCTGTTGACTTTAGGTGAAATATGCATATATATATATATATATATATATATATATATATATATATATATATATATATATATATATATATATATACACCTCAAAAAGGAAAGCGAGAAGGTGGGTACCTGAGTGAATTCGAGTACAGGACTGCGAGTACATACTAAGATGGTGCCTTTGTGCATCATACGGGATGTTTGTTAATCGGTGCTGTGTAGACAAGTACTTGAGTGAATATTCTAAGAGCAATCAGAATCTGAGTGTATATACTGGGTGTAGGTATCTCCATTCACTGTACTGTATAAGTTGGTACTTGAGTGCATATGGCAAGTATAGATCAGAACTTAAGTGTCTATACCTAATGTGTCTGTCCCTAAGTGCAAATACTGAGTGATGGTTGGTATCTCAGTGTAATATTAAGTGCTGGTTGGTACACACACACACACACACACACACACACACACACACACACGTACTTCTCTTCCGTAAACGAGGAAGAACATTTTCAAGGGCCAGCTCCCGGCTTGGATGAGAGATGGGAACGCATCTGATAGTAAAGGCTTCCGAAATGAAATGAAGATAAACTGCGTTAAATGTACGCCACTGTACATTTGCTCATACAAATAAATGCTTATTCATATGTACTCATATACACATGCGCGGATACACTCACATGATTTCATCATACATTCACTTCTTGTGTGAAGGGAAGCACTGGGCGAGCACACCCCTACTGCGCTGCCAGGCACAAGAAACCTACTGACTGACTCCGTTATGTCACCAACGATTGGCTCCCTCAACATCATCCCACCAGACCTTCCCTTGAAACAGTGTATTTCAGTTCTATGAATATTTCCCCAATCCTGTTAAAAAAAAATAATTTAGTTTAGTGTGCTGCGAAAAACACACCTTCCATCTTGCAGCAATGATGCTGGAACGAGTGATATCAAAGCCAAGTTTCCTTAATAAAATTCTCTCTCGTACATGAACATCTGTATGTTAATACTAGGGGAAGAAGAGGAGAGAGTACAAGACTAGTGTCTGCATTACTGAGTTCCGAAGCAGGTGGTATCTGTGATGCATCACACCTGCGTCAAGTAACAGCTGTGGCCGCCGTCACCTGCATTGCCCCAACCCTCGGTGCTACTGTTGTCGCAGCATATCCCCCATACCGACACCCCAAAGGATTCGTTACCGTTACCACCAGCAAAGATTCAAATTTCTTGTCTCAAAATTGTTACATGCTAAGTTTTCAGCTAATTGCATGCAGTCTTGAATAGACTTTATGGTTACATAAATGTATGTTAATCATTCCATAGAAATGCCGTTGAATAACTTTTAGGTAAATCACCAAACTAGATAAATAGTAAACTCCAGAGGGACTTCCCTCATTAACGAAGTACAGACAATAAGTTATAATGACTCATTCTCAAAGGAACTTATATCCTAACCAACGGGATATTACTGACGTGCTCAGTTGTAAATGATGGATTGGTTATTACTAACGTGCTCAGTTGTAAATGATGGTGTTGGTTATTACTAACGTGCTCAGTTGTAAATGATGGTGTTGGCTATTACTAACGTGCTCAGTTGTAAATGATGGTGTTGGTTATTACTGACGTGCTCAGTTGTAAATGAGGGTGATGGTTATTACTGATGTGCTCAGTTATAAATGATGGTGTTCATAATGACGGGTGCAGACATCCAGTGGATGGCAGGCCTAGCTTACCCAAAGTTCTTATTACAGGTTCACAGTGACTCCAAAAGAATGAAAGCACAGGTAATATAATGATACTTATGACGTCAGTTCAATATAGCATGAAAAATATTCAAGTAAACTTGAATCACCCACAACTGAATAAAGGTTACCCTAATTAATATTGGAGAAATAAAAAAAAAGAATGATAGTTAAAGATGTAAACAATCATATATAAGGAACTTGGATAAAAAAAAAAAAAAGTCGACGGCCACGTATGTTTTACGAGGAATAATAGGTTGGTTAGGATTTATGGCAGCACGGCTGAAGGTGCTAACATGAAAATGACCTCGGAGGAAACGGAAACCTGCAACATATGTAATGCTGAAGGCAAAAGAAATGTCACTAGGAAATCTGGGTTATGATTCTTGGTCATGTAAAATGGAGGCGTGCTGTGCGAAAATCTAGTGTGAAGGGAGACGTCGTCCCAAATCACGATCTACGAAATGTCTTCAACTATTTTCTCATTCACATGACGTCTAAAGTACATACAACCATTCATTTCGCTGCCAGGCCATCATACCAGAGGGTCGCACTGTAGCGCTCCTGAGATTAACGAACTAGACAGAGGATCTTCAGTCACCATCCCTGATCAATAGCAATGAAGGTGAATAGCCGAATTATTTAGCAATCGACATTCAAGAGTCGGGTGAAGCAACATCCTTCAGCGGTTTCATTGTGGTGGAACTGACTACCTCCACACTCCACATGGTTGGTTATGACCAGAGTACGAAAGACACAAGCCTAATACTCTAGAAATTCCACTTTTCGAACGTGACAAATACCACGGTGTCTATCTTTAAAACGTTCAACATTCATGTAAAACACGAATACATACGGCATCATGCTGAGTGAGTCCTACCTCTACATGTGGAGAAAAGAGAAATGAGAAATGTCTACTTGCAACATGTTTGACAGCAGCCACGCTGAAATCAGTGCTCACACCACAGGCATTCCCTCCACCAACCTGCTCTTCAAATATTCATCTTACATGGCGTCAGATCTGGGTAATTCTGTTCGTCCCTTGCCTAATCTACCTGATACACCCTCTTGAAACAAGAGTAAAACAGAACTGTAGTTAGAAGTATGAACACATCCCTACACATATAAAAACGCTGACAAGAACAAACATACGTTATCAAAAAGAGTAAAATATTTTGAATGGCTAAATATATATTAGACCAGCCAAGATAGAATCCAGAATGAGACCGATAATGATATATGTGGCGTCTTTCATATGACGGAGAAGGGATCAGCTTTCACCTTACCTACAGGGCGGCCTTAGGCATGTGCGTTGGTTGAGGCAGAACACCTGGTGCGGAGCCACCCACCTTTTATGAAGCTACAAGCTCTATATTCCCTAAAAATTACTTTTCTAATTCATATTCACTGACCAAACTCACCGGCTAACTCACGGAGACAATAAACTGAAACAGAGGGTAATAAGACGAAACAGTTACTTGCATAATTCGCCCATGGTGTGTGACGTCATAGGAAGTAATGTACGTTTTCTTTTTAAAGAGGAATGTATAGAGAAAATGTATTTTTTCCACTTCGTTAGGAGAAACTATTGTATTAGCCCAGCCAACTACCATGAAAGTGATTTACTTCTAATTTCTTAACTCGCTATCCTACCTATACATGAATACATCCATTCATCTTACGTGAACTTTATCTCCTCGTTTTTGGTCGGGTGGCATCACAAAAAAGCTGAATGTAAGGCCGGCATGTTTATCGAGTGATAATTTATGCATCAAGAAAGGTCGAGTTGCCTTACGAAGGTCATCGGGACTGCAATATGGCAGAGGACAAGGGTGTATCTCCTTACCATTTAAAGGAGAGTCAACAGTTACTAGAACCATACAGTGTTAACGGTACAAAGTTAAGCTTGAAGATCTCGTGGTCAATCATTCATGTATTTTAGGTGCTTAATGGGCGTCAATAGTTTATACAGTCAGGGTGGTTACCCTAATGGTAGGTATAATGGGAAGTACAAAGTAGTAAGAGCGGGTTAGTAGTTAGCGGAGCATTCTTATTTCACCATGTGTCGGACTGTACCGTTGTGGGGTTGTACATGGTGCAGACTGAATAACGATCACAACGATAATACCAAAAGATTACATTTTCTGGATAATCGAAGGATATCATTCTAAAACACCTTACAATGAGACGACTGTATCGTTGTTTCCTTGGTACAATAGCAAAGTGCGATTTTGACATAAGAACAATCTAGCCTTTCAACAAAAACAACGGCAACTTTCCAGTCGCTTTCACCCAATAAAATCTTACCCCACCAAAACGTTCGCTCGGTTGTCGGTTACAGTAGGGTTTATATTTTACGATCTCAAACTAGGATGAAAGTTATGATCCTTCAATTACAATATACAACTTAAGATTGCACATGTAATACTGTATACATTAAAGTTACAGATTTCATAGATGAAATAAGGTGACAATTTTCGAAAGTCGCGATCAAATCGCTGAAACAAAAAATTAGGGAAATTATAACTTTACTATCTATACTGGCGAATATATTATCTGATTGGTCATGTCTGCGATATTTTTTTGTAGCTAAAGCTAGAGGGTCGATTTCCACAGGAAATGAATGAATCTACAGGCCAGTACTATCAGAAACATTATATTCAGGGAACGTATAATTATACGTGGATTCGTCCTTATCGGCAGAAACAATAGAAAAATACAGTACTTGTATTTTTGTAATTTTCATGGAACCACTTCATTTGTGGTGGACGAAAAAGTATTGCATTTTTTTTATTTTATGTAACAAATTCTTGTATGGCGGACAAAAAAGTTAAGTAATTTTGCTCTCTTATTTCTGAATATCTTTTAACCATTCTCACTTACAACAGTCGACTGCAAATCTTGAATGGATCACCCTTTAACAGAGAAAATACTCTTACACAAACAGCATCCAGACAGCTTTCTCCATCTTTATCAAGCTGTGTTGTCAATCCTCAAACTAGTTTCAGGTTAGTATTTTCAATGACGACAACGAAAAGCATGGAAAAAAGTCAGCATTTATCACTGCTAGAAAGGGACAATATGGGGGCATTTCCTACTTCACAATGCTATACATGAACGAACCCACGAGCTTCATCTACATACATTTATCTGCTGTGTCATTGATATTATTTGACTGAATAAAAAGATATAAAATACGCACATGTCCCTGTGTCGCTTAAGTTTGCCTCAATCAGTGAGCACGCCATCTAACCCAGGTGCAAAAAGTGTGACCACGTCGAAGTCCTAAGAGCCGTCTTACTGTTCCCTGGTCATTCCACAGACCTTCCTATCATTCTCTATATCAGAAATCTGCGATGTTACTGCACCAGCAGCTGTAGACCATAATCAAATTGACCGAAGCAGTTGTGTGCTTTGTGGAGAGCGGGTGGCCTATTTGGGATTGATCAAAGACACTGAAAGTGACGGTAAGATAGTTCTTTGCATCACTTCGGTAAAGCATACATACAAATAGAGATGAACCAAATCAAAAAGCCGATGAATTCTGTTCACATTTTCCTAGCAAAGAATGCGAATATCTAATATCTGAAGCATTATATCGTTCAAGCAGGCATTTTCCAAGGCAAAGCGAACTTAAGCAGGGTTCTACAAAGCCAAAATACCTAACCAAGCAAACCCAGTCCTCGCTTAGGTTTAGGTCGTTATGTTCATTTCGTATTAGTTAACCCATTTTATTTCATCATACAAACCGTGTTCTTTGTCGAATTTCAAATTTCACATGAGAATTACCAAAAAAAAAAAAAGAAGCTATAAGCACTTAATAGTAAAACATCCACCTATATCTGTAGAAAAAAATAATGGGAACTGACTGGATTTCAAGCGCTGTTAAATTAATCACCCAGTGCACTACACGGCACACCATTGTAAACCATTCACATGGAAAGGCTAGTTAGAATTACTGTATGCATTCAAGTATCCTTTCAACGGCTTGTGAGCCGACCAGAGATAATCAGGTCGACTTTTGTGCCAAACATTATTTAGGGGCGACCTGTGGGCCATGGTCGGCCTCTCCCATGGAGGGTATAATGACACCTCCATTTAACCCAGCCAGTAGCAAGTTAAACCAAAATACATACCTCTACTTCAGCTTTCGTACGTCTGCAGTCTGGTATGCTGCTTGTATACCAGGCATGGTGTGCTGTTATGACGTGCCACTTTGATTCTATTTCACAACCAAAAACCAAATGTTCCCGCCTTTGTTTACAATTGATGCCGAAGTCTGACTTGGGGATACGAGTGTACTCAAAATTTTGCACAAATGCAATTTCAACAAAGCTTATATATACATATACATAATATATATATATATATATATATATATATATATATATATATATATATATATATATTATATAAACAGAGAGCGAGAAATAATGAATTATTCAATATTGTTAGTTTCCCGGTAAGGCAGTACTCCTAAAAACAAGTTCATGAGCGTCAGATTTCCTATGTTTTTATCACATTATTATTCAGATGTTGAAAATTTACAAAACTAGTAATTCAGCAATTATTGATACTCGGTTACGTGTACGTGCTGGGTGACGCCTTATCCCCTTATCTTCTTTTTGAAACAGTTGTCCAAGTCTGCTTCTCGTATATGCTATCGCATATGCTTTCAAAACTCAGTCTCTGCTCTAAAGATGGTGTTTGTGTCTATTATTAAAGAAAAACTGCCATAGCTGGTCTTTTAGATCTTACATCTCCCAACTTTGATCTGGCTTAAAAATACTATAACCATCACAATCTTACTTTAATGTTTTCAATATTTCCCCCACACCACCTCCATGTGCGCTCTTTAACTATTTGACCTCTTACCATGAAGCACTGCTCTCTTCATATACATGCTGATATTCTCTAGACATGTGATTTCAAATGTACTCCACGCGGACTGGTTAGGCCTTACCTGGGATAATCCCAGTGGACCTGAGGCCTTTTCTTTTCCCTTATCGATCCAGAACAAATATATAAACCTAAATCAAACTCTTCATGTTTCCCAACTGAGAAAGGAATGCTGGAAATCCTTCCTTTCTGTATTACTTTCCAAATGAATGAACAGGTATTAAAGGAAGAAAAAAATATGTATATGTATGCAGCAAATATGTATATGTAATGAAGATGTTAGTAGCTCTGGTGGTATGAGCAGGATGAGAAGTATGACAGTGGCATAGATGGTGTTATCAAAGTGAAAGATAAATGTTTATTTCAGGTGGTATAAGCAATATGAATGACACTCTATTGGTTTTGGTTGTGTATGGATCATAGGATATTATGTTAATGGTTCTAATGGTATGAGCATATTCAAAGCCACATGTTAGAAGCTGAAGTAGTTCATCCAAGGTTAATTATCCTAACTGAGGAATAAAATAGCTTTATAAAATTAGTATATTTGTTAGGATTATGACTCAGTGGCCCATAAAGGACAATTAGCAAAGCGCTGATGTTTTGTTCTAGTGGTTGGGCTTCCGATGCTAAAATTAAACTGTTTGAAATTGAAGCATGTCATTCATACTTTTTCAAATGCAGAAATAAAATGGAAGATTCTTAAATCTACTGGAAATTTATAAAGTGGCTTCTCTTATGAAACTGATTTATTCACTACATGCTATTTACATGAACAATTCTCTAAACGACTGTTTTCTGTACATCGCATTTTTGTTTTCAACAAACTGTGACAATGCCTCATACAAGATGGTCTGTCCATACATGAACTGAAATAGGGATTACAAAAATACAACATAAAAATGGTTCAGGCTGTCCTAGATGAGACAAGCTGAAATGTGAACGATGATTGTCTGGCAATTACAATTCTCTTGGAATAGATTACTAGCTAAATATAATACCATATTTACAAAAAGGACCTGGGACCAGTTTTTACCAGCTGGGGCCACAGGCAGATTGGCACAGTGAAGAACAAATCACATTCACAGCTACACTGACTGCATATGGAAAAAGATACAACAGCCTTCTAGACTGAAACAGTGAAAAACCAAATGATAACATTCAATCATATATACATTATTACTTAACATCAACATCACACAAAACTGACCATTTTACCTAGGGACTGTGAAATGCTAAAAAGATACATTCTTGATACATGTTGCAGCTCTGGTTAGGTGCTTTCCATGAGACTAGCCCCACAGATCCTTATCCTAACCCACCCCTTATTACATGGTTCTGGTATTCAAGCTAATAAGAAACTAAATTCAATTGTTTTTTTACCGATTCAACTTTCAAAGATTCATAATGATACCATGAGTGGGTGGGTGTGGATGATGTGGGAGAGGATGCTTGGCAATGTGGATCTAAGTTCAAGCCCTTTCTTGTTTTGGGATTTTGGATTTTCTTTAAATGGTGATAAGGGGGAGGAGTTGAAAAATACAAGAGAATGCCAGAAGGAAAGTGGTTATTAGATGGTTTTACATAATATTAAATTAAGATAAAGTATGAGACATGTATAGCTGGTTGCTATCATATGGAATTATTTATTAGTGCATAAGAGGACATGTAGGTGGCTATAGTACTGTGTATTTACAGGCTTATGACAAAGTGTAAAATGAAATTTGCTGTGGAAGTTGGACCTAAAAAAAGAATGTTGGATGCAGGAGGGCAGATATGTTATTGAGAAACGACAGTCACAATATATTTTCTTAAGATGTGAAGATCTAAGGTTGTGTTATATCTATAAAAACTAATCAAAAATTACTTTGAAGGATGGAAGTTGCAGGTATTCATATACATAACTGGGGAATGTGGAAACAATAGTTTTTTGGTAGATGTATGGTGAAATGGGTTGGAAAATATCTTGGGATGGAAGCTGTGGTGATGAAGTATAGAGGGTAGCTCTGTTAATTGACGTGAAGAGATAAGGGCTGTGTGACTGGATCTGGGAGGCAAAATTTACCAGGAGAAAAAACAAATGTGTTGGGTATGCAAGTACTTAAAGAAAGAACATTGGTGGATATATGCTAGTTCAGGAGATATGTTCTTGCACAAATGAAAACAATGAAAGGAAAGTGTAGTTATTTATCCCCAGATGGCCACCTTGAGCTGCCCTGAGCATGGAATATATAATCACCAGGCAGTACAGCTAACTCAGACATTTTAAACTGTTTGTGCCAGTTCAGGATCATCATTCTAAAATGTGATGACAGACAACACTGGACAACTGAGCCTGCAACACTGCCATGGATGCGGCTGACAAGAGCAAAATTTCAAACAAAAGTATTTGTGAAATTCAAAAAAAACTGAAATTCTGCAAAAGCTTACAGGTCCCACACATAAAAAACTAAATATACAAAATGAATTTTGATCTCCAGGAGACCATATAAAATTAGCAATTTTCTCATAACTGCACACCACTGAGATAGGGATATTTCAACATTTAATGCCCTCCTACAGTAACTCACCTAGAGCTGAACAGTTCAGAGAGTGGCATCTCTTTCAAATAAAGGGACATTTTTCAGTTTACTACAAAATGAATATTCAGTAATGAATATCTGTAGGTTCAATTGGGTGTTGTACAGTACTCAAAATAAAGGAAAAAGGATCCATCCCAATTAAGGTTGATTTTGAAGTATTTTAGTTATTATGAGTATTACCACAGAAACTAACAATGGATAGCTCATTTCTTATTACTTAAAAGGTTGCCATCCCATCTCTAATATGTAATTCAAAAGTGATTCATCCTTTTACATTTTCAAGGTTTACAGACATGAACAAAGGTGTATTTGTATGACATATGTCCCTCCCCATGAAAGAGTTCCTTTTACAAACAGTTCTAATCTTGATTAGTTACATTTGCTTGAAGCTCAATATCCCCTTTGAAAAATTAAATCACGGGGTGGAAAGATGTCGTACAGAGTGATCTTGAAGACAATGTAGCCAGCCAAACACTATGCTCATACTCTGATTTTCTTTTCATAATTAAGGCAAATCTAGGAAATCTTGATTACTTGTGCATATAAACCACAGAAATATGGCAAAGTAAACATCATTCACTGATGGACTCGCTCACATATCACATCATACTGCTCTCTAAAAAGTACATTTCCTTTTATACTTTACATCATCGAAAGCCAGAAATATATCAGTACTAAGCAAAACTGACTGTCTGTGTAAATATTTATCTAATCAGTAAGAGAAAGGAGCTCTACACTTATAAGGGCACCAATCTCTTGAACGTTTTCTACTATCATACAACCTTTTAATTTCATGTATGCTGTCCACAGACACATCACTACTTATTTCATTCCATTCACCCACTACTCATATACCATACAAGTATTTTACACCATTTATAGTAAGTTTTTAGCTATGGTCTCTGGATGATCTACTTTTCGAACCTTTCAATGAACTGTTCACTGCTGATGTCATCAAATTGGTTTAACCATTGAATGCCAAGTGACTTGCAAAAAGTTGATTGCAATATGGACAAAAGACCAGGTTTTCCAATTTTCCTTTTCCAATCATAAATTGAATATAAACTGAAAAGTAAATGATACATAAATAGATAAGCTAACATACCATTAATGGCTGTGGTATAAAGCTTAAATTCATGATGATCCCCCCAGGAGCATGGTAGTAGAAATGGTGAAGGATGGTTCAGAATACCACACATCAAAATTTTTGTCTTCCAATGTACAATAAAATACAAGTAAAAGCAAAGGATATGTACAAACCATGAGCTAATATATTTTACAGGGCTGTGGTATTATGCTGAAGGTAATGTGTAGATCGCCTCAGGAAGTGATGGAGGAAAGATATTATATTGTGTATCATTCAAATTTTCTGTTTTCCTTTTTAATATAAAAGGAATACATGTAAAAATAAAGGCTTTGTATTAAAAAATGAATTAAGATATATCAAATAGCCACGGTATAATGCAGAAGTTAATGTGTAGATCCCCCTAGTGGGTGGTGGAGCAATGGTGCAAAAGGATGTGCATCACAGTCTGAAGCACCTCTGAGTCACTACTCATGCTGCTTTTGTTTGGCAGAAATCAAGGGTACACATTGTAACCATGCATTTGTTATTACACTGGTGCCCATCTCAAAGACAGCCGACAAAGATTATTACCAATATAACTCCTGATGCCCATCGGGCAGTCAACTGTGTATGCCTCCAACTGTTTAAGGGATAAAACTTGAAGATTGTGGTCGTCAACCCTTACTTTCTCTTCTGTCATGGACCAATCTGTGATCTCTAACTCTTCATTTGTAATTCTGCCCACTTAATTCTGGTACTATCTTTGCTGCTCTCTATTTGATCTCTAATCTTTCTTGGTACTTTTTTGAACGTGGTGACTAAATATGAGAAGTATATTCTAGTTCTGGCTTAAGACAGGCTAGGAACAATTTGCTGAATATTTCCTTACCCATGTATTTGAATGCAATTTTGATATTTGCCAGAAGACAGTCTATCTCCTTTACACTTCTCCTAAAATGAGGCTCTAATAACAGAATAGGTATAAAGTTGAATCCCAAAGGTATGTGTAAGATTATTATGATTACAATTTGTCTTTTATTAAGAGAGTTTAATGTGAGTGTCTGTGTGTGTGTGTGTGTAATTTCCTATTTGTACAGTATGGGAAATGAGTTTTACACTTGTGTGGCCCTATCTTCTGAACAATTTCTACTATCACACAACCTCTTGAATGCTGTCTGCATTGGCCATATCCTCAGTAAATCTGTTCCGATCATCCATCATTCTTAATACTATACAGGTATTTCTTTACATCCTCTTTACGAGTTGTTTCTTACTTAATTTCATATTATTTTTCCTCTGGTTCCTCTATCCCTACATGTCACAAAGTACTGTATACTGACTGTCCACTCTATCAATCTCTATTAAAAACTTAAAGGTTGTGATCAGGTCAACCCTAGCTTTTCTCTCTTACAAGATCGGTAAATTTACAGCTTATAGCCTTTCCCTGTAGCTTAGCCCTCATATTTCTGGTACCATCTTTGTTGCCACCCTCTGGACCTTCTCTATGAATTTTCTGTGCTTCTTTCGGTGTGATGACCAAACCTGAGAAGCATATTCTAGTTTTGGCCTTATACAGGATATGAATAACTTGCTAAATATTTCTTTATCCATATATTTGAAATCTATTCTGATATCTACCAGCAGACAGTTTGTCCCCTTAGCTATTCTCTAATAAGGGACTCTGCCGACAGGTTAGGGGCGATGTCTACTCCCGTCCCTCTCACACACAGAATCTTGAAGCATACTTCCTGTTAAGTATAATCAGATTGAGGCCATCCTTTGTTTTGTATCATCCTCTTTGCTTTACATTTGCTAGGGTTGAATTTGTGAGTGTGCTTGCACACACAAAAAAATGTCAAAATCGAGGTGGTTATTCTGGTGAACTGAGCTGTCACATATATTTTACAGTTAGATGCAATACATTTACTGGGCAATTCTGGTTGTTGAGTTTGCCAGTATTGTGATTAAAATTAGAAATTGGCAATGTCAATGGCAACCCTTTCAACAATCTGGACATTAAAGATAGCTTTCCCTGATCCTCCTGGTTAGAATTTTCATAAAGACAGCAGAGATAATCAGATTATACCAAACACTAATAATATCTAAAAGAATTGAAATTCATGAGGGCAAGTTTGTAAATATAACATAATGTCCTGCAAACACCCACGACGAAAGTAAAAGCTAATGTTCACCAGAATCCATTTGAAATAGTTATGTAAGGATGCTAATTTCACTATGAACTCTGTTTTCTTGCTGTAAAATAAAACAAGTTTTTATAAATGCTTTGTGTACATAAATCATGCCTAATTTAATATCATCATGTCCATTATCACTGATGGTAACAGCTTCTTCAGTTAATGAATTATGTAATTATTATCATGCTTAAGCAAGGATTAATTATCAGGGTATTCCTCAGTAAAACTGGTTTTAGTGTGAATATGTTTGAATTAAGAAACAATACAAACTGTTGCTCTTCAAATTGTGAATTGTCATTCTAGGAGTTACATCTTTTCATTGCTACTGCATGGCAAGATCCTATACATAAGGTGACATCTCAATCTAATTCTATGTGATTAGTCTACAATTCATAGTGTTGGCAGATTTTTCAGCTGTATTACATATGACTCATGAAAACCATGTACAGAATAATTAGCTATTGCGCATGCCTCATGTTTTAATATCAAGCTAAATTAACCCAATCACTGGGGGTGGGATATATATATGCCCCACTACTCTTTTCTGTTCACTGTGGCTGTGGCATATAATGTGCACCTTGGTAATTTTCTTTTATTCACTGCAACTGGGATGTATGTGTATGTATCTGTATGTATGTATATCCCAGTGAAGGTAGGTTTGTGGCAGGGATGTGTGATGTCCTCATGATTGTTTAATTTGTTTATGGATGGTGTGGTTAGGGAGGTAAATGCATAAATCTTGGAGAGAGGGGCAAGTATGCAGTCTGTTGGGGATGAGAGGCCCTGGTAAGTGAGTGAGTTGTTGTTTGCAAAGATACAGCACTGGTGGCTGATTTGAGTGAGAAATTGCAGAAGTTGGTGACCAAGTTTGGAAGTGTGTGAAAGGAGAAAGTCGAGAGTAAATGTGAATCAGAGCAAGCTTATTAGGTTCAGCAGGGTAGAGGGACAAGTTAGTTGGGATGTAAGTTTGAATGGAGAAAAATTGGAGGAAGTGAGTTACACGGTGGGGGAGGGGGTAAAGGTTCTGGGAGCAATGAAGGATGTGTGGAAGGAGAGAACATTATCTTGGAGAGCAAAAATGGGTATGTTTGAAGGAATAGTAGTTCCAACAATATCATATGGTTGCAAAGCATGGGCTATATATAATGTTGTACGGAGGAGAGACTGAGTGTGAACGAATCTGGCCTTTTATGTCTGTTCTCCTGGTGCTAACTCACTGAAGCAGTGGGGTAGCAATGCTGTTTCCTGTGGGGCGGGGTAGTGCCTGGAATGGATGAAGGCAAGCACGCATGAATATGTAAATGTGGGTATATGTATAAGTCTGTATATGTATATGTATGTATATGTGCATGTATGGGCGTTTATGTATATGTATGTTTTTGTGAGTGAATGGGCCGTTCTTCAGCTGTCTAAAACGACAAAGAGAAAGATATATGATAATATATGCCTGGCAAAAAAACCAATGGTATAAATAGCAACATTTTAAACCTGAAAGCAGCTGAGCAAAGTAGACACAAAAACATCATATCAAGAGTAATATCCAGATATGTACTGCAATGGCTTCAAACAGAAATGTATGAATGTACAGTAAGGAAGCTAGAATGCCTTTTAAAGCAATACCAGGAAAAGTAAATCTTTTAGCCCTCTATGCATTTTTAAGTAGAGTGATCAAAAACTTGACAAGAATATTCCAGTTTTGGCCTTAAGTATGATGTGAACTGCTTGCTTAATATTTCCTTATCCACAAATTTGAATGCAGTTCTAATATTTGCTGGCACAGAGTTGGTCTTAAATATTATCCTATTATCCTGTATATGTATGTTTTTGTGAGTGAATGGGCCGTTCTTCAGCTGTCTAAAACGACAAAGAGAAAGATATATGATAATATATGCCTGGCAAAAAAACCAATGGTATAAATAGCAACATTTTAAACCTGAAAGCAGCTGAGCAAAGTAGACACAAAAACATCATATCAAGAGTAATATCCAGATATGTACTGCAATGGCTTCAAACAGAAATGTATGAATGTACAGTAAGGAAGCTAGAATGCCTTTTAAAGCAATACCAGGAAAAGTAAATCTTTTAGCCCTCTATGCATTTTTAAGTAGAGTGATCAAAAACTTGACAAGAATATTCCAGTTTTGGCCTTAAGTATGATGTGAACTGCTTGCTTAATATTTCCTTATCCACAAATTTGAATGCAGTTCTAATATTTGCTGGCACAGAGTTGGTCTTAAATATTATCCTATTATCCTGGCAACAGGTTAGGAACAATTCTTTACTCCAAAGATTCCCTTACTTGCAGATTCCTGCAGCCTATTTCCTGTATAACTTACTCATATCAAGGCCTTACTTCACTGTGACCTATCCTAATTAAGGAACATTTGCTTGGATTGTGCATTAACCACCTATCACAGCCATTGTGGAGTCTGTCAAAGACCCCCTTTTTAAACTTGATGCAATCTTTCATCATTTTACTTACCTCATGACCTTTGGATTATTTGGTAAGTCATTCACATGAGCCAAGATGAGCAACGGTCCTAGAACAGAAACCTGTGGCACTTCGCTGATGACCTCTTTCCATTGTGAGACACTTCCTCTGACATGTGTTCTTTGTTCCCTTCCCATCAAGAATTATCTATATACTGATGGGGTATCCCTCATATTTCTGGCCTGATAATCCAATTTCTTATTTGTTGTATGACAAGTTCTTTTTGGCAATCCAGGTACAAAAAAATCCACCCAACCTTCCCTCTTGTCTAAGATCAGAGCTTTATTACAGAAATCTAAAAGGTTTGTTACACATGACCCCCTTTCGCTAAAACTGCGCTGTCTTTCACTTAAGTGATTTCTATTCCACATAAAATCAAGAGAATTTTACACTAATGGGACCTCATTGTTGGAAAATTCCCTACAGCCATACAACTTCATTGATTAATGTATGCTGTCTGTGTTAACCATGTCCTCATTCATCTCATTCCATTCTCCCAACACTTTTATTGTAACAAGTTCCAGTGGTCGCTCTATCCCTACATCTCTCTCGAACTGTTCATTACCTACATTATCAATTCCTATAAACCTGAAGAATGTGATCAGGTCATTCCTTACTCTTCTCCTTTTCAAGGTAAGCAAATCTGAGGCTTCTAGCCTTTCCCTGTAACATAGCTCTCTTACTTCTGGTACCATCTTTGTTACCCT
This sequence comes from Panulirus ornatus, assembly GCF_036320965.1. Taxonomy (NCBI): domain Eukaryota; kingdom Metazoa; phylum Arthropoda; class Malacostraca; order Decapoda; family Palinuridae; genus Panulirus; species Panulirus ornatus. The sequence continues at coordinate 24,734,182 of NC_092255.1, read as the reverse complement.
CTTCTGGACCTTCTCTATCAGCTCACTGTGCTTCTTTAGGTAACCTCATGTAGAATACAACAGCTTACTGAATGTGTGTGTTATCACTTATTTGTAGTTACCTATCTGAAGAGTAAGGGGGAGAGTTTTACACTCATAATGCCTTAACCTTTAAGCTTTTACTACTTATAACAAGATTTTGCCACTAGGCAGGGCCAGTGCATAGAGATCCCTGTTGGATGATTTATTGTAAAGGATTGAGTTATGTGAGGTATATGTTGTTAAGTGTTCTCAGGAAGCTGGAGGGTGTTTGTGTTTGTGGGCTACATGCCAACCTACAAACACAATCTCTCAAGCTTACAAATAACACTTAACAACAGGTGACAAACATAACTCCTGCCTAATGGCAAAATCTTATCACAGGTAAAGACAGCTCAAGAGATGCTCCAAGAGTGTGAAACTCCCCATACTGTATAAACAGGGTAGTTGTATATACCATACACATACGCATCTGAATCCAAAATAGTTGCATGGACCTTTGGATATATCTTTATATATTCTCAAGGAGAGTACAGAAATGTTTAAGCTACTGAAGATATTAAAATAATCTAGTAAGACAGGATTCTTTGCCAAGAAAATGGAAAAAAAACTATTTCTGTTTTTAATAGTGTGTGTGTGAGCGATCTATATTCATGTAACACGGGGAGATAGTATTACACACATGCCCTGTCTCTTAACCCTGAATATAGGTACCTAGTCTTTACCTATTTTGTATTTACTTATCTGCACAGTTTGGGAAAGTTCTACTTTCATGGGGCCCCAATCTCAAATAATTTCTCTTTATAATCATTAATTTGCTAAATTTCTCTGTGTATGTATATGCTTACACAAACATACATCTACATAATTATTGCTTACCCCAGGATTCCCTGCTATCTTTATGGGGTTCCAATAGTGCTCAAGAAGCTGGCACATCCATCAGATGGGACTGTATGTTATAAGATGCAATGATCTTGTGAGCACATCTATGTGAAGAGAGTGCAGGGCCACTGAGTGGAAAGTGTTCTGTGTCTTAACTGTAGGCATTAGGGGACTTGGGAGATGTTGAAACAAAGTCTGAAGTGTTATAGGGATGTGTGATTTCCCAATTATAGGTAGGAAATGTTGAAACAAAGTCTGAAGTGTTATAGGGATATGTGATTTCCCAATTATAGACAGGAAAGTAAGAATCATGTATTTTTGGGGTGTAAAGTTTCAAATGGATATATCTCTGGTTGGGTGGTGTTTAAAACTGAGTAGATCAGGCAGTTGTTTAGTGATTTCTGTGTGTATATGCACTGTGTATTGTGTTTGTTGGAGTTCAGGAAATCTGTGAAGAGAGGCAGGGTTAAGCTTTTCATTTCTGCTTAGGGGTTGGTGGTTAGTTATGGAGTAATCTAGAAGGGAGGAGTTGGATGGGAGGAGTGTAGTTCTATTATAAAGAACTGATTGCTGATCATGTTGAGGTGGGCCTGTTATGAGATGACCTATGTTACCATGTGTAGCTATTGAGCGTTTGTGGTTGCAAGGTACCAGTTATTATACTGAGAGGTCTTATTTTGTGTGGCTTGCAGCTCTGTTATGTACACTTTGTTTAGAGGGTGGACTCTACCAGCCAGGTGAAGCACAGGCTGCAGGGGAGTGAATGAACTGCTTGTAGAGAATGCTAGGCGATTTTCTTTTTTGTCCAAACACACACACACACAAATGCACATACATACATACACAATTTTTACAAACCTGTTTGCCATTTCTTGCATTAGTGAGGCAGTATCAGGAACAGATGAAGAAAGGCCTCATTTGCTAACATCCATTCTCTAACTGTTATGTGTGATGACCAGGCAACACAGACCTTTCTTATTTCTTTTTTTTTTTTTATCACTGCTGCCTCCTATGCTCTGGTTCAGTCCAATGACAACACATCACCCCATGTATGCCCCATCACTCCAATTCACTCTATCCTGCACACACCTTTCAACCATCTGTATGTATGGGCCCCGAGCACTCAATATCTTTTTCACTTCATCTCACACTCCATCAACATCTCAAACGAAGCTAGCAAAAAGCACACACCACAAGGGCATAAATCACACACCTTAAAAAGCAAAGAAACCAGCAAAGATAAAACCACTAACCATTTACAGAAATCAGAGAACATATCCATACTCTGAGCATCAATATCACTATCCTAACCAAAGAAAGCAAACTGACAACTGGTACTCCTATCTCATCACAGTGAACGACAAAACACACAGCAACTAACTCTGGCACACTTTAAAGATCTACACTTACTGCATCAAACCAGCCACCACTCACAAAGCACTTATGGCCCATTCCATGATATCCTTTCTCCCAAAGAGTACACAAACTCATAAGACACTTCAAAAAATCAGTCACACACCAACCTTGCCCCTAAACAGGAATATCCTCAAAAAGCTACACAAAATCCATCTATAAACAAGTATCCACCCTTCCCTACTCCAACTGATACAAGCAATGCTATTAAAACTTCAAAGAACTTTCTTGCTCCAAGTCATGAAAAAATATCAATTTTTCACATAAAACACTTCGGACCATTTGCAATCCAAGCACTTAAGAGGAACCTGAACTACTTTTGGCTATGCATCAAAATCCCTAGCATCTGGGAACTTGGCAACATAATATCAAACCTAAAATCCTCCAAACTATCCAACTCCCCCTCCTCCTACTGCCTTATATCACTTCTATCATCTGCATCCAAACTCTAACAAAAATTATCCACAACAGAATCAAACATAACACTCTCATCCAAATAACATGGCTTTAGACCCAAACACTCCACCACCATGCTACGCTTGATGTCACAGAAAATATCTTAGATGGCTTCAACTAAACACGGCCCCCTTCCTCCATCAACAAACCATTTGACACTGCCCCACAACACATCCTCAAAAAAAAGATACTTGATACCACCCTCCACAACCAGGACAAGAAGTTGATAGCCAACTTTATAGTTGGCTGCCATAGATGAGAGTCACTTACAATGGCTTCACCTCTAAAACAATTAAACTATACTATGGAGTTCCATAAGGAATTTCTCTTTCTTCAACCCTTTTCAATCTCCTCTTACACGACCTCACATTACTTTAAGTAAACCACGATATGAAGGTGCTTTCATTTGCTGATGACCTTACAATAACATCACAACACCCTGACACCACAGTGGCAAACATGCAGCGTGATATTACACTGCTGGAGCAATGGCTCATCCAAAACAATAAGTCTGCATATCTAGAGAGCTTTTCATCACTCTTTTAACTTCAGACAAACATGAATCCAACTCGCATCTTCCAGTCACCTAAATGGATAATCACTCCCATTTAAAAAAATACAAACCATTCACGAGATTACAAGTAGCACACAACATTCACTCCATACACCAAAAACATCAGCACAAAAGCAACACAAACTAAATGTCCAGGATCTGGACAAGAACACAAATCCCTCAACATCCTACAAAAACAATTCATCCGCTTTACTTTAAGCAATGCCCCACCTGTCTCCTCTTCCATTTTCTCAAAAGTAAATATGACTGCTGCAAACTACACTAAAATTGTGCACTTAAAACAATCACTGGCTGCATAGCAACCATAAAAACTCAACACTTACACACTGAAACGAAGATCCTCCCATTACAATCCCACCTCAACATATTCAGTACTGAATTCTGTGCAAGATTACTACACCTTTCTCACTCAAAGCACTCCATAACTATACACCAGTCCCTCAGACTGAAATAAAAAGCTTATCCCTGCCTCACACTTCAGTAACTTCCTCTCATAGATCCCCTATCCCTAACAACATACCACAGACAAAACTCCCATTACCTGAATTAACTTGACAAGCACTAAACAACTGCCCTTATAACTGTTTGAACTTCCATCCAACCAAAAATACACCCAGATGCCACACTTCCCAGAAAAATAAGTCACACTTTCCTGAGCTTTGGACTCCACCCATCTCTACAATGCTAACATATCCCAAGTTCCTTCATGCACATGATGCAATTACCATAATGAAGACACCTAGCACTTACTACTCCAATTCTCTGCACATACACATACATCCATCATTGCACTCTGTGATCAAGAGTCCTGACGGGTGGATTTGGTAGGCTTCCTGATTGCTGCAGGAGTCTCATAAAGATACAAGGGGCTCTTGGGGCAGAAAGTAAGAATATCCAAGTATTTCTTTTTCATACTTGTTTGTTGCATCTTGTGTCAGCGAGGTAGCTCCAGGAACTGACGAAGAAGTGGCCTCATTCACTCACATCCCATTGCTCTAGCTGTCATGTACAATGCACTGAAACCAAAGCCCCTATCCACAAACAGGTCCCACAAACCCTTCTGTGTTTTCCGCTAACCACTTCATATGTCCTTGTTCAGTTAAATTACCCCTTTATTCCACATTGCACTGTTTCACTCTCTCCCATGCATGCCTTACACCCTCATGCATGTTCAAACCCTAAGCATTAAAAACAATTTTCACTCTATCTTTTTATCTCCAATCTGATCTCCTTCTCCCCTATCCTCTCCACTTCTGACATGGGCATCCTCTTCATCAACTTTTCACTCATCCTCTCCATATTTCATAATCATTTCTCCATATCCTCTTCAGCCCTCTCAACCATAATCTTCATTTTCTTTTTTCAACAGCTGAGATGGTGCAAGAAATTAACTGAATGCACTAATCAAGGTCATCTCATTTCACTATATATACTTTTCTTTATACTTGATCAAAGTACATATACTATATATATACTATCCCTGGGGATAGGGGAGAAAGAATACTTCCCATGTATTCCTTGCATGTCATAAAAAGCAACTAAAAGGGGAGGGAGCAGGGGGCTGGAAATCCTCCCCTACAGTTTTTACTTTTCCAAAAGAAGAAACAGAGAAGGGAGCCAAGTGAGGATTATTCCTCTTACGCTCAGTCCTCTGTTCTTAATGCTACGTCGCTAATGCAGGAAATGGCAAATATGTATGAATATATTTATTTATTCATTTATTTTACTTTGTTGCTGTTTCCCGCATTAGCGAGGTAGCACAAGGAAACAAACGAAAGAATGGCCCAACCCACCTACATACACATGTATATACATACACGTCCACACATGCAAATATACATACCTAAACATCTCAATGTACACACACACATATATATATATATATATATATATATATATATATATATATATATATATATATATATATAAAGATATATATATATACCCATTTTTGCTTTCCGAGATAATGTTCTCGACTTCCACACATTCTTCATTGCTCCCAGAACTTTCGCCCCCTCCCCCACCCTATGCTTCACTTCTGCTTCCATGGTTCCATCCGTTGCCAAATCCACTCCCAGATATCTAAAACACTTCACTACCTCCAGTATTTCTCCATTCAAACTTACCTCCCAATTGACTTGTCCCTCAACCCTATTGTACCTAATAACCTTGCTCTTATTCACATTTACTCTCACTTTTCTTTTTTCACACACTTTACCAAACTCAGTCACCAGCTTCTGCAGTTTCTCACATGAATCAGCCACCAGCGCTGTATCATCAGCGAACAACAACTGACTCACTTCCCAAGCTCTCTCATCCACAACAGACTGCATACTTGCCCCTCTTTCCAAAACTCTTGCATTCACCTCCCTAACAACCCCATCCATAAACAAATTAAACAACCATGGAGATATCACACACCCCTGTCGCAAACTAACATTCACTGAGAACCAATCACTTTCCTCTCTTCCTACACATACACATGCCTTACATCCTTGATAAAAACTTTTCACTGCTTCTAACAACTTGCCTCCCACACCATATATTCTTAATACCTTCCACAGAGCATCTCTATCAACTCTATCATATGCCTTCTCCAGATCCATAAATCTTTCATACTATTCGCCATTTCCCGCCTCAGCGAGGTAGCGTTAAGAACAGAGGACTGGGCCTCCAAGGAAACATCCTCACCCGGCCCCCTTCTCTGTTCATTCCTTTGGAAAAATAAAAATAAATCCATAAATGCTACTTACAAATCCATTTGCTTTTCTAAGTAATTTTCACATACATTCTTCAGAGCAAACACCTGATCCACACATCCTCTACCACTTTTCACACTTGATCACAATTTCCCTCATTAGAAAGGTAGCACCAGGAACAGATGAAGAAAGGCTGCATCTGTTCACATCCATTTTCTAGCTGTTATGTGTAATGCACTGAAACCACAGCTCCCTACTCACAACCATGACCCACAGACCCTTCTATTTTTTTTCACATGTACACACACACAAATTCTTTCTAACCTGTTTGCCAATTCCAGCCTTAGCAAGGAGGCATCCTGCCCTCAAAGTCCCTAAAGTGAAGTTCCTGCTATGCTTACGAAGCCAGCCACATCTAGTGGGGAGGATGACAGGTCAATGTGGTGATGTATGCATGTCAAGGTGTGGAGATAATAGGGCAACTGAGGAGTGTGTTCTCAGCAAGAAAGGTCTTGTGGTATGTTTAACTGATGTTTGTAGTTTTGAAGCATTAGGCACAGTAAAGAGCACACATGGGAAAGGGACACTACAACATGCCTCTTGAGTGTTGTGTTAGATAAGTGTGTTTTGTCATTCTTGTGTTTATTGAGGGGAGGAGGGATCCATGTTTATAGGTTTCTGAAAAGTGACACAAATACAGCCAGTTTTATATTTCTACTTGGGGAATGGTGGTTGGCTATGGAGAGGTTTAGATAAGAGGGGTTTACTGCAGTTGCAAAGAACTAAATGCAGTTTTATGGGTTTGCAGCTTTTTTACATTAGCTTTTGCCTTTATAGGTGAAGAGACAGGTGAAGTAAAGTTTATAGGAGATGATGAAGTACTTGTACAGGATGTAAATGGATTATTTTCTTGTCAAATCTGATAAAAGTGTTCTGAGGAGATTTAATTTTTTTTGACCTTTCTACTGATGTTTGTGAAGTGGGGAGAGAATGTCATGTGCGCTGCATATGACGCCCAATATGGCTGGATTCTTTCTGAGTAGGAATGGTTAACCATTCAGGGTGATGAAAGGGGGCATGTTGGATTCATGTCTGTTTAGGGGTATTTGAGTAATGACAGACATCTGTGGTGATGCAAACATTCTCTTTTGGGTTCACCAATGGTTTAATTGTATGCTGTAGTGCTGCACATTTCTTGCTGATTGGGTAGTGTCAGCATGCTGTGATGTGACAGTGTGGACTTGTACATTTGAGAGTACTTTTACACCCTCAGTGAGATGACATGGAAGGTCATGAAGGAAGAGAATGAAGAGGGAAGAAGAAACTGTTTCATGGGGAACTCCATTGTAGTGCTTAAGGATTTTGGATGTGAAACCTTTGTGAATGACTCTAGCTTGGTGGCCAGCTACAAAGTTAGCTAACTATTTTTAATCGTTGTTGTGGAGCATGGTGTCAAGTACCTTTAGCATGAGGATGTATCTGAGGGTGATGTAGGATGCTTTGTTGATATTTACTGCCACTAATACTGTGCAGGAATGGGGTTGTGGTTAGTTAAACCAATCTAGAATATATTGTGTGAGGTCTGCAAGTAGTGTAGTTGTGAAATGATTGGATCTAAAATCATACTGTATAGATGAGTGGGATATTCTGGTGGAATCTGTTGTGAACAAGTATTTCGAGGAGTCCAGAGAATGAAGAGAGCGAGTGATATATGGTGTAAGAGAGGAGGGGATAGGATGAAGGAATACTAACTAAATATCTCCAGGAAGGTCAGTACAAGGGGAGGAATTAAGGGATGGAAACCCTATCCTCTTGTATCACTACTTTCCATAAGAGGAAACAGAGCATGTAACCAAGTGAGAATATTTCCTCCTAGGCTCAGTCATCTGTTCCTGTAACTACCTCATTGAGGTGAGAAATGGTGGAGGTAAGCAAGATTACACGTGTACATACATACATAATACACACACACACACACACACACACACACATATATATATATATATATATATATATATATATATATATATATATATATATATATATGCACTAATCTGAAAAATTACAGTACTTCTGTGATTTAGGAAAAAAAAAAAACTGTGTTGCAGAGTAGAACTAAGTGAACGGCTGGCTTTGCAGCTTTAGAGTAAAGAACCTAACACTGCTGTGTGTGATACAATGAAGGGTTGATTCATGATGTGAAGGAACAATTATTTACAGGGATGGTGCCAAAACAGGGGCCACAAGTCTTTTTCTTCAGCCACACTTTTGACACTGAGGTATTGGTGACTGCACTGGCACAGGCCCATCCTGGAGCTTAAATTTTGGTCCTGAATAGCTGATGAACACCCATGTATCAGTCACGATACTTTGGTATCAACTCCTGATATCCCATTACAACACTTTCTCGTAGAGGAAAGCATGATGTACATCTGATGGTGGGCATGTCCAGCACAGCATGTGGGTGTGGGTATCTAGGGTTGCAGCGGGTCACGTGACGCTCACCATGGCGGGGTGGGAGGAGTCTTGAGACCCAGATTCAGGTTTGTTGCTAGCACACTGGCCAGTCAACTGGTTCACACTAAGAGGATTATTGATGTCACGGGGATTAGTGCCCACTGGGGGCCGCTGAGGATGTGGGACCTGGGGCACCTGGTTCATCTGTAGAGGGGGAGCCTCCCCTGGCGTTAAAGGGGAAGCCAAGGAGGCTGGTGATGGCATGAGCAATGAGGGTGGCCCTGATGGTGATGCCAGAGAAGGCCCAGGTGAGGGCATCAGACTTGAGGATGCTGGGGAGGTGGCAGTGTGGTCTCCCACCAATGCTGTAGAGGGGGATGACATGTCTTGCAGATCATCATCATCATCGCTATCCTGCGAGGCATCTACACTGTCAGCTGACCCGGGCGCCACGTCCTCACCTTCCTCTCCTTCCATATACCGAATACATTTCTTCTTTCGCCTGTAGAAACAGCAAATGGTAAAGTACTTCCTAGTGACAGACTAATGTAAATCAATAAAAAAAGATACATGCGCGATATTAACGTAACAAAACGTCTACTCATGCAGCTACTGCCCACATCCTGTAAAAAAAGAAAAAAATCACATGCATCAAAAGCAAAAAAATTAAAAATTAAAATGATAATATGGCTGAAACATTACAAAGACTTCATTAATTGACTCTGGTTAGTATATTAGTAAAAGAAAGAAAAAGAGATAATTAATGGAAATAGTGTTACCTTTGTACACATAAACATGCGTAACAATGGATAATACAAACAAAACAAAACCTGTAAAATAAAAAAAAAGATGAATCACTACAAGACACTCACGTGATTACACTGCTTGTGATGGATATTGAATTGATAAATAAAACAGCCCTAATAGCAAAAATATGTTTCCTTTCCTTAAGTGTTCAAGATCCGTCACAGCAGGTCACAGCACAGTGAAGAGACTCACAGACTAGAGATTAACATAGGTAGGTTCAGAAGGAGAGGAGACACCACTGCTGCTGCCGTTGTTGTTGTTGTTGGTGTTGCTGTTGTTGGTTGTGCTGCTGCTGCTGCTGCTGGTGCTGGTACTTAAGTTAACGATGGAGTGTATGGGGGTACCTGGTGCGGGGCTGTAGCTAGGGCCCCCCGTGCCTACTTGGGAGGCTGCTGAAGGTGTCAGGGGGGTCAGAGTTGCAGGGTTAGCACCCTGAGTTAATGACACAATGACCGCCCCTGAGGTGGCTGCAGCAGCAGCAGCTGCAGCAGCCACACCTCCAGAGGCCCCAGCAGCCCCCAGCAGGGAAGAGGGAACCCCAGGGAGGCCCGCCCCCGATGCTAGCGACACCGCAGGGCTGCGGGCCCGGGAGAGAGACCAAGGTTAGAGACTAAGGGGCACCACCATCACCATACACACTGCCCTGGCTCAGAGCCTCACCGTCACCTGACTGCCATTGAACCCTGCTCCAGTAATCAGAAAATGTGTCAGTTTAAGGGTTAGCCATGCCTCAATGCACCCGCAGCTGTAACCATGCTGAGTGCACAGAGATGTTAATAGTGGCACATTTGCCCCTTCAGTCAGACTAACTTTGGTCTTGGGCACTCAAGCAAAAGTTCTCACCAATATACTTTGGGGACTATGAATTTAAGGTTTAAGATGAGGGAAGACACATTTTCTGATGCTGTTGAAGAAAGTGAAATTCAGAGTGGACGACAATGGGCGGGACAAAGTGCAGGGTGTGAGAGTGTGGGTGAGGCTGCTGGGGACAGTGGATGGACAACGAGCCCAAACTGAGTCCCCTTTCCACACTGTGCTCACAACCACTCTCACACACCCACCACAAATTTTAAGGCAAAAACATCTAATGGCACATAAAGATGGAACAGTGAGACCTTTTGCCAGGGTCCCTTTCACTCCTCAAGTGACTTATCATCCAAGATTTTCAAATGAAAGTATGACAAATGCTTCTTACAAATTAGAAATTATATTTCAATATGGCTCAACTTCTTAGTAGGAAAACATTAGAAAATAAGCATTATTAGAGAGGTGCTTAGGAATAAAATGCAATTACAGCTTCAGGCAAAATACCTCCTGAGCCAAATAACTACCGGGTATTCTTGGATGATAATTCCCCACTCATACACCCATCTACAACTAGACTTATCATAAGAGTTAGATTATAAGATACCAAAGCATGCACATTCATCAGTAATCTCCACATAGAAGTGGGTGAAGCTTGTTTTGCAATAAGCCACTGAAGCACATACATAACTCAATTAGCAAGATGAACAGGTAAAGGCAAGATGGTGCTAACTCATGTTAGAATTAGCAATTTATTAAATGTCAAACTGACATAAAATAAAATGCATTAACATGTACTTCACCACTATCCTGCAGCAGCACCTTCAGATGTGGGACAGCAAATGCATGACCTAAAACCTAATTACTGTCATCATCAATTCAGCTCCTAAAGATTCTTTCCTTTTAACATTACAAAAGATAACAGCCATAATACATTGAATCATGCTAAGTAGCACGCTACATGAAGAAGGCTAAGGAGAAAGGGAAGAAGAGTAAGAGCAGCAGTTGGTAAACACGATAAAGATCTGTGAAAAGGCTGAAAGAGGAGCTTACAATGAATGTAGTTCAGAGGAAAAAATAGTGTAAAATGTACAACAAAAAGACATATGGAATATGAAAAATCTGTGTAAAGTAATAAAATCTGACAAAATTATACACGGTGAAAATAGTATAAAAAGAAAGAAAATACATACTGTAGCTCAATCCATCAGATGATATTCTTTTAACTTAAAAACAAGCATAATAGGATCTAATTCTTGCTTCACACATCAACAACAAATCTGTGATCAAAACATATTGTCTGTCATACAGAAATTTGTCACATCTGATTGAGATGCAATTGGCCACAGTCATTAAATAATTATAAAATATCTAATTCTATGTCAGAAACAATTAAGGACTACTAATCAGAGAAGAGAGAGGGAAATTCAAAGATCCTATGGACAATGGACAACTATAAATAAAAAATGGTGAGAAAATGTTGAATGATGGTTTCCATTTATCTTTCTTCTGTAATATGAAAATAAAATGTAAGGCAGTGTGATTTATGAAATAAAAAATCCTTTGCAACTTTAAGGAATGTAGTAAATACTGTGTAAGAATTCTGTAAGTATAGTGCAGCCAATGAGGGTAATTCATTGTTTTATTTCTATATACAACAGTGTTTGTCACTTTACCAAGGTAGCATCAGGATCAGACAAAAGCCTCATACGCACACATTCACACTCTGATTGTCATGTATAATGCATAAAACAAGTGCCCATCATCTACAGCTAAATCCTGTACACAATTCCAAGGTATGACAACCAATTAAAATGCCCTAGTTAAGCCTACTAACAGCATGTCTCTTCCAGTGTACTACATTAATCCAATTTATGCTATCCCAAGCATAACCCTCATATGTTCAGATCTCATTACACCAAAGCCTCTCTCACTCAATCCTCCCATCTCCTTTTGGGTCTTTCTCTACCCCTTAATCAGTCTTTCTTCTCTGATCCTTCCTATATTTCTGAAACATTTCAGCACAATCTGGTCAGCTCTCTTAATCAGACTGCACTAACTTCAACATGTTTATCTCACACTGTCATTACATACATGATTCACCCATCTCACATCATATTTCCTCAGTCATTTCATTTCCAACACATCCACCCTTTTGCATTCAGGGTTCTAGATTCATCCATACAACACTGTAGCACTACTTTACCTTCAAACAAACCCATCTTTGCCCAAACCAATCTCTCCTTCTACACATTCCTCAACACACCCAGGACATAAACAGTTTTGCAAATTATTTAGTCTTTAACAATATAAAAAAAAAATCTTTTTGAGAGCACTACAATATTTGAAATCTCTATCTATCTATATCTCGGATGCCTGTTCCCATCAAGGCAGTGGCCACAGCAAAAGTTTCCTCTTATCCCTGTCCTTACATGCCTCCCTCACACAGACCAATATTTGAAGTAATGCCACAAAAGAGCCTGATATTTACTCACTAACTCTGTTCCCAATTCTAAAAGTTAGATCAGTTGAACACAACCATTCAAATAATTCATATATATCATTAAGCCATGCCCAGGATGTTAAAGGAAATATGAATATCCCAACTTAGATATCTAAGCACTTCATACTTTTTAACTTTATACATACACACACTGCTTCATATGCATCCAATCCAAAATCTTTCCTCTAGCATTCTTATTCATAATATCTCAAGCCCTTATCAATTCTCCCATTGTATTTACCCATCCCTGCAATAACCCACTTTTCCTTGTACCTTAAACTATTACTGATATATATATATATTTTTACCAACCTATCACCTGCCATACACTCAGTGATCATGCTACCCAAACAACTTTCAACATACCTTTCTGATGATTTCTACACACCGTACACTCTTCTCACAACTTTATTCTTTACCTATATTCCTACTTCCATCTATGCAATGAAAGTAACTATCTGAATCTTATTTCTCACCTATAGTGACCTGCACAGACATGGGTTTCACTTGAGTATCCTTGAGGTAAATACTTTATGCTCAATCTATGCTTAATATTTTCCCATTCAAAATAGCTTTCAGAACATCTTCAATTTTTCTCCCTTGTATGACACTACTTTAAAATTCACCGGCTACCATCCTTAATGAATTTTACTTTTATATGCCTAAACTCATTCAAAACTTATATTCCTTCAGAGAGTCATTCTATTCTCTTCAAAAACTGAGACAAAAAAAATCTTATCTTACTCATGTTTAATTCCAGCATATCTTAAATACACATACTTTTAACTATCTGAACATTCAATCCAGCTCTTTAATTCAGCTAATCACATCATCATCTGCTTACAATACATAAGGTCACTACAATTCTTTTCAATATGATTTAGCAATACTCAGCCATGATCTTGTTCTCACCTTATGTATGGCCCATTCATAAGAGGATTAAAGAGCTATGGCGACATCACACAAACTTGAGACACTTCCAGATATATCTCACTTATACCACTATTTACTCCCTAACTTTTATGAATTCCATTATAAATGCTCTTAACAACATTCAAATATCTCCCATTCATATCATACAAATTTAGAACCTGACAAAGAGCTTTCCTAACAACTATATCACGTGCCTATTCTAAATCCATGCATGCTGCATGCCATTTTTCTAATTTCTGAACAGTTTTTTTCCACTAAATGCAATAATTTGGTCTACATACCTTCTTCCCTTCCAAAATCACAATCAATCACAATTAAACTATACATTAAGCCCACTTATGCTAAGATTCATTCCACTTCAAAATCACTTTTACTCACATCAGCATCTTTATAAACAAGCAACTACTACCTTTGTATGGCTGTCAGGCACATTGCCAATTTTCCATGCTTCCAAGCACACTTTCCAGATAAATTCACAAGCAGTGTCAATGCCATTCTTCAACATCTTATTCACCATTACATCTATTCCTCAGCTTTTCTGTTCTGAAGAATTATTGCTTTTACCTCCTTTAAAATAAGCACTTCATTCCTATATCTATTCCCCTTTCTCCTTCCTTCCAATACTACTGCACCAACAGTCATACCCTTTCACCATCAGTTCTTTAAATTACTCTCTCCACCTCTTACAAGCTTCATTCCTTGTCATGAGCATTTGCCCACGTTTGTCTAGTATAATCTTACCCCCTATACATACATATTTTCCACATATACTTACTTCCTTCAAAAACACTTGATTCTTCTTTTAATTTTCATTCACTTGCTTCTGAGATTTTAATTCACTTTCCAATTATTCAGGTGTACAGGTTGTACCTTTCTAATCCGGCAATTCCTATGGTCTGACACGTTCTGAATCTGCTGCCATTAATTATCAGTTTGTGGATCTGCCACCAGGGCAGTGCTGTTAGCAGCACCAAGGCACTAAAATCTGTTTACACTGCAGCCAAGCTAATTAACTGTCCTGTTAATTTCTTACATTCAGCTGTATTCTAACCCTTCAGGATGTCATCCAAGAGACCAAGAGGTGCAGGTGGCGCTAGTGCTAATATGCGTAAGCATAAATTATCATATATGTTTGAAAAGGTGGAGTTACTGAAAAAATTAGATTAAGAAACTTCTGTAAAGACTTTGTGTGAGTACTATGAGAGCGGATCATCAACTGTGTATGACTTAGGGGTCAATTTGTGTTTTCCAGCATTTTCTGTGGTCTGGCAATAGCCAGGTCCCAAGGTTGCCATATCAGAGGTACAATGTACCATCTTTTTTACTATATTCAGGGTTTAAATTCTACAATTTTCTCTCTAACCATCACTGCTTACTGGAAGATTCAGTTTCTTCTTAAAAACACATTTTCCCCCTTAAAGGACTTTCCTAAATCTTTATTCCAGTAAGCTGCAACTCTCTCTCTCTACAAATTCCATAAATACAAAGCCACACAATTCTGTGGCATCCTTCAGTAATGAATTCTCAAACTACATCCACATCATCTTAACCTCACATTGTACTATCTTACTGGATTCATTTACCTTCTCATTTACTTTCTCTTAGAAATAAAGTCTTACACTTCATCCACTGACTTCTCTAGCTTTAGTCTTTCTGTTTTCTGATTCATATTTCTAGTCCTGTGCTACCTACAGTAAATAGCTAAATGATGTACTACAGCCTACCATCATATGACAAATCCCTTGACTGTTTATTACAATTATTATTGGAAAAAGTAATGCATGATATAATAATTCAGCATAACAATCAGAAACAGAAATTTGCAAAATAACAGAAATTATGTCTCTGTTAGTGCTTGTAAAGTCATGAGGAGGTGAATCAATTCTTAAAGTGAGATATAAAATTTTCCCATATATATATGTAAACTTATTCAATCTGTGCTTAATTTGAATAATGACAGACAAATGGAACAGGTTACAATTAACATGCAAAATCATTGAGTATACACATCAGAATGTAGAAAAAGTGATGTTAATATGCAAATCATACAATATGACACATATAACATAAACTGATAAAAACATGAAGACAACATCCATCAATACTAACATTATGGCTGACAAGAGTAATACAGAAGGTGGAAAAACACTTATGGACAGTAACATCACAATAAGAGATTACTGGCTTTATCAACTTTACAAGCACATCAAATTGCAACAAACTAAGACAACAATGCACATTTATTAATAGGAAAATTCTTTAATGGAGTTCATTTATTCCAAAATACTGAACCAAGTGGTCTCACATGCTCTTAGGGACCGAGTAAATAACAAGAGGTAATGAGACTGTTTCTAACCTATAATATGGGACAAAACATTCACACAGATCAAGACAAAATGAACTCTATTTCAAGTGATATATGAGACATCACATTTATTTTCCCAAAGAATTCAGGTGAAAGGTGAGACTCAAGAAGATGATCTTGCCAAATAGTAAACTACATAATGTGACGGTGACCAGGGCAACATTTCTGACTGATTATATATTAGTACATTCTGGATACCACATTGATCTTCAGTACAGATGTTAGTAAGCATGACAATATAAAGAAAATGATAATGAACTACAAAGACTAAAAGAAAGATATTCTGTGATATGGAAATCCTAAGCAAAGGGTTTGGAAGAATCTGAGATTATGGTGTTGCCATACCATACAGTGGAAAGGAAAAAATATGTGCAAATGACAGTAATAAATGTATGTAACGTTATGGAAATGTAAGGACCTTGTCAATTGAGAAGAAATATGTACATTATAATGAATAAGCTGTATATTTTTTCAAGAAAGGTGCCGACTAGGGAACTTCTGAGATAATTTGCAACTCTGAAGTCAAACCTTAATTTGAAATATAAAAAGCTTAATCTACACAATAATACTCACAAGTACAAAATATTGATACTAAACATATAGTTTCTTTGAAAAAAAATATTACACATATATCTATTTTATATTCATTATATTTAATCGCTGTTTCCTGCGTCAGTGAGGTAGCGCCAGGAAACAGACAAAGAATGGCCCATCCACCCACATACACACACATATACATAAATGCCCATACACCCACATATACATACATATCAACATACACTCATATACACACACATGATGACAGGCCTAGAATGGAGCATTCACTTCACATCTTGCTTTATGAATTATGCTGCTCCTCTCTGCTGCCATTTGCATAACATAATCACATATTCTGAGGTTCCATCCCTTCAGTTTTCCTTGTGAAATACCATTACATAAAATGGAAGCTAAAGTCACCTATCCATGTAACTGTCAGATCTGGTTTCTTTAATCTCTCTAGTAGTTCTTTAGTAAATATTTCTTTAAAGCAGATAGCTTGGTTTTTGATGGCTTGTATATCTATGTGCTCATTGTATTTGTCGCAGGGTTGTTTACTACAATCACTTAATTTCCATTTTTTTGCAGTTCATCTTTAGTATCTGCTTTCCTTCTAGTTTATCATGTACATATACTGCTACACTGTATTACATAATTTTGGTCTGTCTGTTCTGAATGTTTCAAAATGATCTAAGCTAGTTTCATCTCTCACTTTTTCATTGAGACACATTTTTACAATGTGGATCAGAACTGTGATGTTGTCCCAAATGTATTTATTGATGCTACTCACCTTGAATCTCGTGTTCTCACTAATCAGACTTTGCACATTCCAGCATAATATCTTCCATAGACCACTGTTCCTTTAGTTGTCCTCTACTGGATCTTATACTTTAGAAGTGTTCATTTTGTTGTTCAATATCTCATTTCAAGATAATGTATTCCTCATTTTCCAAGACTCCTCTGTTTAACTCATGCTGTATGTTTTCATTGCTGTTCTATTTCCATTTCTAGCACAATCTTCCAGATTTGGTAAAAGAAAAAAAAAAAAAATTCTATTCTTCATAAATTCTGGCTAATTATTGTTGTTTCTCATACGCTTATGGACCCCTGTTTTGATTAGCCCTATATGTCTCATATACTTGCTAATACTACTTCATGTCATCACTCCATTTTGGCCTTCTTTTCAATGCTAATATCTATATTCATACTCTGGCTATTCTTTGTTTATTTCTAGTAATGTATCTCCATTCATTCCTTTTTTCTTTATCTTTCTTCCAGGCCATGTTCATTCCAGCATTTCCTTCTCTGAAACTGGTTTTCATTATACAGTCTCCATATCTGTTTAGTTTTCCTGTACTTTTTTCTTCTCTTTCAATACTTGTTCACAGTTTCCTCAGTTAGTAATAAGAACAGATAAAGAAAGGCCTCATTTGCTCACATCCATTTTCTAGCCATCCTGGGCAATGCAGAGAAGAGTCCCCTATCCACATCAGGCCATACAGAACTTTCCATGGTTTCCCTTGGCTGCTTCATGTGCCTTGGTTCAGTCAATCAACAGCACGTATACCTGTACACACATCAATCCATTCCACTGTTTTCCTGTAAGTCTATAATATATTCTTTATTGACTATGATCAATCTGGGTTGCCTCATTAAAATGAAGATGATCTATTCCTGAGATGGACAACCTGATGACATATTAAAAGACTCTATAACTGGTCAGGACTTAACATATAATGTGGATGGTGAAGGAGGTCCAGGTCATGCACTTTATGCTTGTTAAAACTGTAACTGGCATTCTCTGGGCACAGACAACATAGGTGGAGATCCAAATCTCCCCATACTGATTGGTGCAAGTCACATTTCCCTAAACACAGGCAGTCAGGTAATCAAGGGGTACTTGGATTGCTGACTTCTCTGTGGAACATAATAATCAAGAGCTTCAACCTAAGTGTACTGAGAAGACAATTACTGCAATTGTGAAGGATGAGAATATGGTATCGATGACCACCCAGTTAGGACACCTACACAACAGACAGCTTGTTAAACTCATCACTTGATGATGTGATAAAGATGAAGATCATGACTGTATCAAAAACATCCCAATCTATCTTCAATTACAATCAGTTCAGGATAATACAACCGTGATCTGGGCTTGGAGGAACGTGGTTTGTGGAAAGGAGAAGAATCAAGTTATAGCTCTGGAAGAATAATTTACAGAAGTTGTAAATTCAAGGCTGTTTCCCTGGAAAACAGTCAGGGATTGTCAATAATGGGGCCAGAGAGCTTGGCATTGTGACACCAATGTCTGGTGGGTATCTACACAGGATGCTATGACTTTAGTTTATGCAAAAAAGATTATTCAATGAGAAAAGGTCCTCCCAGGTGTCTATACTGTGGAGGGACTCATGATACTTGGTAGATAGCTAGTGTATCCCAGAAGGCCTAAATGGGAAATTCGAGAAGACCACCATCAACAGTCTCATCAGGAAACCAAAAATGAAGTCAATCAGGATACTTAATGAAGCAGACTTTCCTTTACTACTGGAGAAAATCTTTGGCAAGGAAGAATGGAAGGACAGTAGTATGGTGAACTGCAAACTCAAGGCATCACAGAAAAATAGCAGTTTGGTGAACTGCAAGCCCAAAACACAAGAGAAGGATAGTGATGAAGTGAGCTGTAAGGCAAAAACCACAATAGAAAGATGGTGATGCAGTGAACTGCAAGCCAAAAACACAACAGAAGGATAGTGTAGTTGAGCTATGCAGCTCACCACAACACTATTCCAAGGAAACCAGATATTGATCACTCAGGTGACATGGCATCACCAATGCACACTTGTCCAAAATGCACTCAGGTACAGTCAAACAGTCTTCTTGACAGTCTGGTGACCCAAACTGAGACATCAGAAACTTACATCGAAGAGCAAGCTGTAGCCATGCAGTCCCAACACATGTCACTGTGAAGTGAAATGCATAAAGGATTTCGATATATGGAGAGGCTTTTCATAATCTAATGAGTGTAGTAAATGATTTCCATGTGATTATTATCAATCTGGTCCTACAGTACTCTACTGAAACTGACTCCAATACTGATGTTATGCAAGGACCCTCAAACAGTGGCTTAGACTAATGTTTTCTTATTGGCCTTTTAAGGGGGTCCCTCTTAATATATTTCAGTATTCCTTTTTTATTACATTCTTCTTTCTATATTCTGAATCTGCTGTTAACTCTTGTGAGGATGGGTATGTCAACTAGTTCCTTTCATTATGCACTGTAGTATTCATATGTAATATCTAATGAACTTGAAAAGCTTACAAGAGGCTATCTACATCACTGTCTACATGGATTCTCATGGTGTAGTGGCTAGCGTTCCTGACAGTGAAACATTCATGGGCCACCCAGGATTAAGTGCATGGGTTTGAATCCTGGTCATGGCAGTTGGTCCACAGTCAACCCAGTTGTTCATCCATCACTAGGGGTTGGTTGATAAAATGGGTACCTAGATCAGGCTAGGGTATACATATAGCATTACTGGGAAGGACTTGATTAGAGCCTCAGATGCCCATGCTGTCTTAGCTAACACACACACACATATATATATATATTTTTTTTTTCCAAAAGAAGGAACAGAGAAAGGGGCCAGGTGAGGATCTTCCCTCAGAGGCCCAGACCTTTGTTCTTAACGCTACCTTGCTAACGCGGGAAATGGCGAATAGTTATATTTTATTTTGCTTTGTCGCTGTCTCCTGCGTTAGCAAGGTAGCGCAAGGAAACAGACGAAAGAATGGCCCAACCCACCCACATACACGTCCACACACGCAAATATAAATACCTATACATCTCAATGTACACATATATATACACACACAGACATATACATATATATTCACATGTATATAATTCATAAATTCATACTATCTGCCTTTATTCATTCCCATCGCCACCTCGCCACACATGGAATAACATCCCCCTCCCCCCTCATGTGTGCGAGGCAGCGCTAGGAAAAGACAACAAAGGCCCCATTCGTTCACACTCAGTCTCTAGCTGTCATGTAATAATGCCTGAAACCACAGCTCCCTTACCACATCCAGGCCCGACAGAACTTTCCATGGTTTACCCCAGACGCTTAACACGCCCTGATTCAATCCACTGACAGCACGTCGACCCCGGTATACCACATCGATCCAATTCTTTCTATTCCTTGCACGCCTTTCACCCTCCTGTACGTTCAGGCCCCGATCACTCCAAATCTTTTTCACTCCATCTTTCCACCTCCAATTTGGTCTCTCACTTCTCCTCGTTCCCTCCACCTCCGACACATATATCCTCTTGGTCAATCTTTCCTCGCTCATTCTCTCCATGTGCCCAAACCATTTCAAAACACCCTCTTCTGCTCTCTCAACCACACTCAATATATATATATATATATATATATATATATATATATATATATATATATATATATTGAGAGTAAATGTGAATACGAGCAAGGTCATTAGGTACAGTAGGGTTGAGGGTCAAGTCAATTGGGAGGTAAGTTTGAATGGAGAAAAACTGGAGGAAGTGAAGTGTTTTAAATATCTAGGAGTGGATTTGGCAGCAGATGGAACCATGGAAGCAAAAGTGAAGCATAGGATGGGGGAGGGGGCGAAAATTCTGGGAGCCTTGAAGAATGTGTGGAAGTCGAGAACATTATCTCGGAAAGCAAAAAATGGGTATGTTTGAAGGAATAGTGGTTCCAACAATGTTGTATGGTTGCAAGGTGTGGGCTATGGATAGAGTTGTGCGCAGGAGGGTGGATATGCTGGAAATGAGATGTTTGAGGACAATATGTGGTGTGAGGTGGTTTGATCAAAT
This sequence comes from Panulirus ornatus, assembly GCF_036320965.1. Taxonomy (NCBI): domain Eukaryota; kingdom Metazoa; phylum Arthropoda; class Malacostraca; order Decapoda; family Palinuridae; genus Panulirus; species Panulirus ornatus. The sequence continues at coordinate 24,712,874 of NC_092255.1, read as the reverse complement.
AAGTAATAATAGGGTAAGAGAGATGTGTGGTAATAGAAGGAGTGTGGTTGAGAGAGCAGAAGAGGGTGTTTTGAAATGGTTTGGTCACATGCAGAGAATGAGTGAGGAAAGACTGACTAAGAGGATATACGTGTCAGAGGTGGAGGGAACAAGGAGAAGTGGGAGACCAAATTGGAGGTAGAAAGATGGAGAGAAAAAGATTTTGAGTGATCGGGGCTTGAACATGCAGGAGGGTGAAAGGCATGCAAGGAATAGAAAGAATTGGATTGATGTGGTGTATCGGGGTCGACGTGCTGTCAATGGATTGAACCAGGGCATGTGAAGCGTCTGGGGTAAACCATGGAAAGTTCTGTGGGGCCAGGATGTGGAAAGGGAGCTGTGGTTTTGGTGCATTATTACATGACAGCTAGAGACTGAGTGTGAACGAATGGGGCCTTTGTTGTCTTTTCCTAGCGCTACCTCGCACACATGAGAGGGGAGGGGGTTGTTATTCCATGTGTGGCGAGGTGGCGATGGGAATGAATAAAGGCAGATAGTATGAATTTATGAATTATATACATGTGAATATATATGTATATGTCTGTGTGTGTATATATATGTATACATTGAGATGTATAGGTATGTATATTTGTGTGTGTGAACGAGTATGTATATACATGTGTATGTGGGTGGGTTGGGCCATTCTTTCGTCTGTTTCCTTGCGCTACCTTGTTAATGCGGGAGACAGCGACAAAGCAAATAAATAAATAAATAAACATATATATATATGGCAGTTGAGGGTATAATTAGTGTACATGGGGTGTTCAGTGTTGAAAATGGAAATGGTGAAGAGCTTGTAGATTTGTGCTGAAAAAAGAATGGTGATTGGGAACACCTGGTTTAAAACGAGGGATATACATAGGTATATGTATGTAAGTAGGAGAGATGGTTAGAGAGCGTTATTGGATAATGTGTTAACTGATAGGCGCGTGAAAGAGAGACTTTTGGATGTTAATGTGCAGAGAGGGGCAACTGGAAGGATGTCTGATCATTATCTTGTGGAGGCGAAGGTGAAGGTATATAGAGGATTTCAGAAAAGAAGAGAGAATGTTGGGGTGAAGAGAGTGGTGAGCGTAAGTGAGCATGGAAAGGAGACTTGTGTGAGGAAGTACCAGGAGAGATTGAGTGCAGAATGGAAAAAGGTGAGAGCAAATGATGTAAGAGGAGTGGGGGAGGAATGGGATGTATTTAAGGAAGCAGTGATGGCTTGCACAAAAGATGCCTGAGGCATGAGAAAGGTGGGAGGTGGGCAGATTAGAAAGGGTAGTGAGTGGTGGGATGAAGAAGTAAAAATGTTAGGGAAAGAGGAGAGAGGCATTTGGACGATTTTTGCAGGGAAATAGTGCAAATGACAGGGAGATGTATAAAAGAGAGGCAAGAGGTCAAAAGAAAGGTGCAAGAGGTGAAAAAGAGGGCAAATGAGAGGGGATGAGAGAGTATCATAATATTTTAGGGAGAATAAAAAGATGTTTTGGAAAGAGGTATATGAATTGTGTAAGACAAGAGAACAAATGGGAACATCAGTGAAGGGGGCAAATGGGGAGGTAATAACAAGTAGTGGTGAAGTGAGAGGGAGATGGAGTGAGTATTTTGAAGGTTTGTTGAAGGTGTTTGATGATAGAGTGGCAGATATAGGGTGTTTTGGTCGAGGTGTTGTGTGAAGTTAGAGAGTAAGGGAGAATGATTTGGTAAACAGAGAAAAGGTAATGAAAGCTTTGCAGAAGATGAAAGCAGGCAAGGCAGTGGGTTTGGATAGTATTGCTGTGGAATTTATCAAAAAAGGGTGTGACTGTGTTGTTGAGTGGTTGGTGAGGATATTCAATGTATGTATGTTTCATGGTGAAGTGCCTGAGGATTGGCAGGAAGCATGTATAGTGCTGCTGTACAAAGGCAAAGGGGGTTAAGGCAAGTGTTCAAATTACTGAGGTATAAGTTTGTTGAGTATTCCTGGGAAATTGTATGGGAGGGTATTGATTGAGAGGGTCAAGGCATGTACAGAGCAAAAGATTGGGGAGGAGCAGTGTGGTTTACCCCAGACGCTTCACAAGTTCTGGCTCAATCCACTGACAGCACATAGACCCCGGTATACCACATCGTTCCAATTCACTCTATTCCTTGCACACCTTTCACCCTCCTGTATGTTCAGGCCCCACTTGCTCAAAATCTTTTTCACTCCATCCTTCCACCTCCAATTTGGTCCCCCACTTCTCCTCATTCCCTCCACCTCTGTAACATATATCCTCTTTGTCAATCTTTCCTCACTCATTCTCTTCATGTAACCAAACCATTTCAATACACCCTCTTCTGCTCTCTCAACCACACTTTTTATCACCACACACCTCTCTTACTCTTTCATTACTTACTCGATCAAACCACCTCACATTGTCCTCAAACATCTCACTTCCAACATATCCACCCTTCTCTGCACAACCCTACCTATAGCCCATGCCTTGCAACCATTTAACATTGTTGGAACCACTATTCCTTCAAACCTATCCATTTTTGCTCTCCAAGGTAACCTTCTCGCCTTCCACACATCCTTCAACGCTCCCAGAACGTTAGCCCCCTCCCCCACCCTGTGACTCTCTTCGGCTTCCATGGTTCCATCCGCTGCTTCCTCCACTTCCAGATATCTAAAACACTTCACTTCCTCCAGTTTTTCTCCATTCAAACTTACCTCCCAATGACTTGTCCCTCAACCTTACTGAACCTAATAACCTTGCTCTTATTCACATTTCCTCTCAGCTTTCTTCTTTCACACACTTTACCAGACTCAGTCACCACCTTCTGCAGTTTCTCCCCCGAATCAGCCACCAGTGCTGTATCATCAGCGAACAACAACTGACTTACTTCCCAAACCCTCTCATCCACAACAGACTGCATAATTGCCCCTCCCTCCAAAACTCTTGCATTCACCTCCCTAACAACCCCATTCATAAACAAATTAAACAACCATGGAGACATCACGCACCCCTGCCACAAACCGACATTCACTGGGAACCAATCATTTCCTCTCTTACTAATTGTAAATATGATAAAAACTTTTCACTGCTTCTAGCAACTTATCTCCCACACCATATACTCTCAATACCTTCCACAGAGTATCTATATCAACTCTATCATATGCCTTCTCCAGATCCATAAATGCTACATACAAATCCATTTGTTTTTCTAAGTATTTCTCAAATACATTCTTCAAAGCAAACACCTGATCTACACATCCTCTACCACTTATGAAACCACACTGCTCCTTCCCAATCTGATGCTCTGTACATGCCTTGACCCTCTCAATCAATACCCTCCCATATAATTTCCCAGGAATGCTCAACAAACTTATACCTCTGTAATTTGAACACTCACCTTTATCCCCTTTGCCTTTGTACAATAGCACTATGCATGCATTCTGCCAATCCTCAGGCACTTTACCATGAACCATACATACAATGAATATCCTCACCAGCCACTCAACAACATAGACACCCCCTTTTTCAATAAATTCCACTGCAATACTATCCAAACCCACTGCCTTGCAGGCTTTCATCATCCGCAAAACTTTCACTACCTCTTCTCTGTTTACCAAATCATTCTCCCTTACCCTCTCACTTCACACACCACCTCGACCAAAACACCCTATATCTGCCACTCTATCATCAAACACCTTCAACAAACCTTCAAAACACTCACTCCATCTCCTTTTCACTTCACCACTACTTGTTATTACCTCCCCATTAGCCCCCTTCACCAATGTTCCCATTTGTTCTCTTGTCTTACGAAATTTATTTACCTTCTTCTAAAACATCTTTTTATACTCCCTAAAATATAAACCTGCACAGCCACTTGCAACTGGTATTAACATAATGGCATTCCCTTTCTCTTGGTAATAAACATTTGAAATGTGAATCCGAATGTCTCTAATGATCTTTATTTTTCTCTCTCCTTCCTTCACTGCCAATGCTACCAATTATGGTTCTTGGACTTTCTATATACTCCATTGCTATTAAATTCCATTTCTCATTTTTCTTATATATTTGGATTTCATTCAACATAAGCAGATTCCTGTCTGAGTAAGGTCTTAGTAAGGTTTTGAGGGTGTATATACATATCTGATGTCACTATGGCTATTCAAATGTGTTTAGGGAGAGAGAGAGATGAGGAGGGAAGGTCATTTCCTGTTTGCTGATGACAATGCTGGTGGCAGATTTGAGTGAGAAACTGCTTTAGTCACCTGAGTTTGGGAAAGTATGTGAAAGGAGAAAGTTGCAAGTAAATCTGAATAAATGGATGGTTATTAGGTTTACCAGAGCAGAAAAACAGGTTACTTGGAGTGTGAAGTTGAATACAGAGAAGAAGTGAAATGTTTTAGATACTTAGGAGATGACACAGATGGCAACAAATGGAACCATGGGAGCGGAAGTGAGCCATAGGATGGGTGAGGGGGCAAAGCATTTGGATACATTATGGAAAGTCTTGAAAGAAAAGTCACTGCATGTAAGGGCCTAGATGGATATATGGGGTCCCTACATGACTAAGAACAGAAGAGAGTACATGTGGTGGAAATGAAATGTATAAGGACAATATGTGGTGGGAGGAGGGATGATCAAGATGACCGATTAACAAATTATAGGTAAGAGATGGGTGTGGTATCAAAAAGAGTATGCTTGAGATATGAAGAGGGTGTGCTGGAATGGTTGGACAGATGAAGAGGATGACTAAGAGGACATACATGTTGGGAGTGGAACGAACGAAGAAAAGGGTTGGGGGAAGACCAAAGAGGGGATGGATGCATGGAGTGAAAAACACTTGAGTGTTCAGGTATGAACATGCAGGAATGAGTGAGGTGAGCAATAGAATGATACAACTGACGTGCTGTAAATGGGCTGAACCAGGGCATATGAAGCAGTCAGGGGAAACCAAAGAAAGGTCTGTAGGCCCTGACTGTGGAAAGGGAACTCTAATTCCAGTGAATTACACAAGACATATACATAAATGGTTGTGAGGAAATCAAGCCATCTCTTTATCTGATCCTGTTGCTCCCTTGATAATGCAGGTCACGATGAACAAGTTTGTCATTTCCCATGTAAGCAATGTAGTTTCATGAACATATGAAGAAATATCTTCAGTCATTCAAATTCAATCTGTAACTTTTATGCATCCTGCACTGAAACCAGAGCCCCCTATCCACAGCCAGGACCCACAAACCTATGCGTGGTTTCATATGTCTTGGTTTAACCCAGTGAGAGGATATCCTCCCCTGTATACCACATCACTCAAATTTGCTCCATCCCTGCCATGTCTCACAATCTCTTGCATGATCAGGCCCTAAACACATGTCCTTAGTCATTCTGTTCTATTCATCTACCACACCCATACCCTAAAAGTACTTCTTTACATATATTTTACCAATTTTTTTGCTTAATTTCACATTATGTTCTCTGGTTGCTCTATCCTCACATCTCTTGAAGAACTGTTCACCGTTCATGTCACTGTTTTAAAAATGTTTGTGATCTGGTCACCCCTCACTCTTATCTTTTCCACTGTGAGGAAATTTAAAGCCTCTATCCTTTCCCCTGTAACTCAGTTCTCTTAATTCTAGTCCATCACTGTCTTCCTCTGAACCTTCTCTGTTAGTTCTTTGTGCTTCTCTACGTGCAGTGACCAACCTCAAGAGGCATATTCAAGTTTTGACCTAAAACAGGATACGAACAGCTTGTTAAGCATTTCTTCACTCATATACATGAAAGTAACTTTAATATATGGAAAAAACAGTTTGTCTCTTTAACTATCCTCTTAATAAGGGAAACTGGCAACAGCTTAGGGATAATGTCAATTCCTAAGTCCTCCTCACGGACATAATCCTGAAGATCATTTTCAGCAATAAAATAATCATACTGAGGCCTTCTTTCACTTTGTTCCATTTCATTTCTATATATTTGCATGGGCTGAATTTCAGCAACAATATATCAGACCAACTTTGGAGTTTGTTTGGGTCTCCTTGTAACTGATGCAATCCTACTCACTGTCCATTTCCTCTATGACTTTTGTATCAAGATGATCAAGAGGAGTAAAGATTCCAGAATAGAACCCTGTAGCACTCCGCTGGTCACCTTGACCCATTTGGAGAAGGCTCCTCTGATATGTGCCCTTTGTTCCTTTCCAGTGTAATAATCATCTATCCACTGAAGGAGTTTTCCACCTCATTCCTACCTGGTGATCCAGTTTCTAATCTACCAACCATGCAGTATAGTTTCAAATCCTTTTTTCAGTCCAGATACAAACAATCCAGTCCCTTTTGTCTATGGCAGAGCTCACTCTAAAGCAGAATTTTTTTTTGTTCAGCCAAACCAATCAACTGACAACAAAGTAAACTAATTCCCTCATTAGTCATTTTGAGAATGGCAAATAAGGCAGGGGATGGAGCATGGACAAAATCTACAGCAAAAACAGCAGCCAGACCAATTGAGAGATTGACTTAAGGTGTATGACAGGAGGAGTAAACCCCTAATGACCACCCTACTGTAATGGCCACCTGTGTGAAGTGCACACATTGCATATGTTCATGATGTGGCCCTGTTTCCTATCCTTTTTACCCAGATGAATTGAACTTTTTTTTCACTTTCCTTCTATCTTTTTGGCAACTATCAAAATACTTTGATTTTTTCTTATGGGTGTGGGGTCCCTATAAGCATGGAACCTGCAGCATTTGCTAATGATGCCATTAAGCAAATCTGGCACAGACCCATCTCTCAAATGTTTTCTTTCCATATTTGATCACCATTTTCATTGTTAGTGTGGTAGCGACAGGAACAGATGAAGAAAGGCAGCATCCAATCTTTAACTGTCATCCCTAATGCTCTGAAACCATGGTTCCCTACCTACAACCAGCCCCCATAGACTTTCCATGGATTACCCCAGATGCTGCACATGCCCTGGTTCAGTTCACTGACAGCATGTTGACCCCTGTATACCATATAGTTCCAATTCAATCCATTCAGTGCATGCCTTTCACCCTCCTGCATTTTCAGGCCCCAACTGCTCAAAATATTTTTTTCACTCTATCCTTCCATCTCCACTTCGCCCCCCCCCCCTTCTCCTTTTTTCCTAAACTTCTGACACATTCATCCTCTCTGTAAACCTTCCCTCACTCTTTCTCCCCAAATGTCCACACCACTTCAGCATACTCATTTCAGTCCTAACAACCACACTCTTTTTATTACCATACCTCCCTCCTAGCCTTTCATTACTTAGACGCCGCACATGCACTCATTCAGTCCATCGACAGCACATCAACTCCTGTATACAACATTGTTCCAATTCACTCTATTCCATGCATGCCTTTCACCCTCCTGCATGTTCAAGCCCCTGATAACTTAAAATCTTTTTCACTACATCCCTCCATCTCCACTTCAGTCTTCCCATTCTACTTGTTCCCTCCACTTCTGACACAGATATCCTCTGTCAACATTTCCTCACTTATTCTCTCTATATGTCCTAACCATTTCAGCACATCCTCTTCAGCTCCCTCAACCATTCTCTTAATTACCCCACCTCCCTCTTGCCCTTTCTTTACTTACTGGATCAAAACACATCAAGCCACATTCTGTCCTTAAACATTCCATTTCCAACACACTCATCCTTCTCCACACAGTCTCCAATGTTGTAAATGTCATTTCAACATATTACAATATCCATTACAGGCACTTAACACTTACTCCTCCACTGACCTAGAGTGACATGCACCCATCATCACACCTTATGGCCTATGCCTGGTTGAAGTTTAAAGTGGCCAGCTTCTTAAGCTCTGCAGAAGCTCCCAAGACATCTTCAAGTTACAAAATATGGTGGGTGAGAGAGATAGCAACAATGAGGTAGTGGGATTCAGGTATATGGTTTTGACTTGGAGAATATATTAAAAAAAAATTGATGCAGATATGAGAGTATATGGTACATACAGAGAAATGCTAAAGTATAACCCTTGTTATGTGTTATCTGTTGAAGGGGAAAACTTTCAGTTGTTAATGAAAATAGTTTACATTTTGAATGAGAGTTGAGGAAGACAGAAAGGTTTCTCCTTAGCAAATATAGTTACCCAAGTAAAGGGCCGTGGGAGTTTACTATATGTCATAACAGTGATATTAAATGGTACTGCATTACAGTAGAGGGTGAAACTGTTCAGGAACTTTTAAGAGTTGCTGGGACATAAGCAAGATAAGACTTACCTGCAAGGTTTACACCATTGGCTCTGTTGCTCCAGTCCATATCTCGCACGACATTTCTTCATATTAGCTGAGGATGAGTATTATAGTTAGACACTTTCAGCTCCCAATTATACTCCTATATCTCACGTTACTGTTTAAATCATGACCTTTTCCATTTTCACAGATAATGACAACTCAAAACATGCTAATAGCAAATAGATTGTATATATCTTAAGAGTAAAAAATTCATGCATTGAGAGCAATGTAATTCAAAGCAGATTCCGACTTTTATAGTCATGTTCATCTGCAGTGTTATTTTCATAACATCTTCATTTGACTCTCCCAGTGGCAATGTAGTGAAGCAACATGACAGTGACAAAACCAAATGATGGCATCAACCTGCCGGCTTAAAAGATGCTACTGAAAATAACAGTGGAGATTCACGAGGCATTCGCTCGTGACTAAGATGACTAATGTCAGCAAGTAGTTAACATTCAGCCTAATAAGATGGTATGGAAAAATATAATGGGTAATTGTAATAATCAAAATGGCAGAAACATTCGGCAACAGTCCAATTAAGCAACGTCCACCAATTAAGAAAAGAGAAATATGAATGTATATGCAAACAGGCAGCAAAAAGACAAAAGCAAACATAAAATAACATTCAAGTAAAAGTTGACAATAATAAGTAAGTTAAGAGTGAAGCTAATGAGTAAAATTGGAACCTTAACAGGCAGACAAACGAGTGGTTGGGGTGATCTGGGTCCAAACTTCAGCTTGCACTACCTCCTGCTAGGGACACAGCAAGAGGAGTAGCAGCAGCAGGATGGACGGGTCCCCCAACACACCTCGCAGCCAACCATGATTGGATATGAGTTGCTTAAGAGGAAAGGCTTTTGTGTGCGGCAGTTAGCTACCTCCATCTTGGGTTTTGTCACGGTTACGCTTCTTCTTTTTCCCCTGCGAGTAATTTTGGCGTGAGGACCACCCTGGGTACATCTGCATGTGAAGCTGGCGTTCTTTGCGCGCCAATTCATAGTACTTGGCCTGTTCTTCGCGGCTTAGCGCATGCCACTGCAGGGAAAGTTAAATGAAGATTAGTGATTGCCAACCCTTGATAAGGGTACTTGGCATCAGGGCTGGGCTACCGGGAGCAGCTGCTGTGTCAGTGACAACTTCCATAAAACAGTATCAGCAAAATATTGCATGCTTGCAAGTCTAACCAAACTCATTTCTTCCATATGTCAATTGAGAAATGAGTGTCAGGAAAGCCTAAGCACAAACAATGATTGTTGATGCTGCTGGAAGAGTCTTTAACACAACCCCTCCATCTATGCCCAGCCCTTACATGAGAGAACAATAAGTCATTTTCCTCTACCTCCATCACCAGTCTTCTCTTTCTTTCTTTTCTTCTTTTTCATCATGCCATAGTTATCCCGCGCGTTCCATCCTGGATACATCTGCATGTGTAGTTGTCTCTCCCGCCGTGCCATTTCATAATACTTCGCCTGCTCCTCTTTGCTCAGCGCATGCCACTAAAGCCAATACACAATCAATAACGATTAGATTTGGCAGTGGAACCCATCTTTTACCTTATTCATTATCACTAAAAAACATTATTAATCCATTTCTCCGTTATAAGAGGCCAGGGTAATTTTTTCTAGACCCCAATTTACTGATGTGAAGGTGTGCCTGGCTGCAGTTCCCATACACAAACACACACACTGTTGGCTGGGCAGAGCAAGTCTGCATAACCACTACTACCATTAGGAGAGTAATGATCCACATTAAAAAATATATAAAACAACTATTCCAATATAAAAAACATATGTAAGGAATAATAAAATACGTAAGTGAAGCATGCAGACAAACCTTTCTTCCCAGAATCTGGTTGATGGCAGCACTTTCCTTGAGTGTGCACTCTGCTACTACCTTGGCTCTCATCTCCTTCATGTACAACATGAAGGCATTCAGAGGTTTCTTGATATGTGGTTTCTTGTCTGCAAGACCACCAATGCTGCTGTTAACACTACCTTTATGTTACAAAATATTCTTACCCTTAACCATGAGTAAAAAGCATACCTTCTGTTTTAGTAATCTAAAATCAATACAGCTAACCAATCACATCCACACATCTTTTAGTGTCATCACTGATCTGGCACACATGGATTTACTTAAGGCCATGATGCAATACAAAGCAAACATGATTTGGGATTATGTATAAAATCTTTGTTAATTATGGACTGTAAGAACAGCAATACCTACCTGACTGGCACAACTCTCATCTAATGCCCTATATTCTTTTATGTATCACCTTCCAAATACTTAACTTTCCAACCATATTCATATAGATGTATCATGAAATTGGTCTGTTCAATATTGATGAAAAAAAAGTTAGCCACTGAGCACTATACTATAGGGCCATCATTGAAAAATGAAGGATCATCTCTGCTTTAAAGAAATAGCAGTATTCTAACTGTTTTATATATATCTATTCCCTCCTCCAGCCAGTGCCCATGTTGAGGGTAAGGTAAGTGAAACTGCATCAGTGGTTCATTGGGTGTGAGGACTGCATAGATTTATTTGCTCTCTCTATCTCCTGTTCCAGCTTCTGGTAGTACTTTATCTTTTATCTATTCAAGAGATGACCACACCAGGTATTTCTATGATTAACTTTTGCCTATGAAATCTACAATCCTGTACTGCTAGCAAAATGGGACTAAAGAAAAAAAGTTAAAAGAGATTTGCTTACAAAAAAGAAACTGTCAAACAAATAATTAAAAAAAAATAGAAACATCCTTAATAATAAATTAAAGCCCAATTAAACATTACTGATAAGAAGAAATAACTTTTTTATATAACATTCTAGAGCAAAATCTACATAACAATAAAAATCTCTGTAATCATGTAACCTACAAAAACTGTATTAGGACTAGAGGTGTTCTTGATATCCTTTACTAATTTTACAGCTCTCATTCCATAAATAAAAGAATAACTGGTGACTGAAAACTTTTAGTACTTGTTTCTTATAATATATGGCCAATCAAAGTCATTTAAAGAACATAAGTATTTTAGCTTAAAAGTGATGATATAGTTCTGTTCATGATGTCACTATTCTGATTTTGAAATTTTCTTCTTCATTCACATCTTAGAACCAAGCTGCAGGTGTCGTTCCTCTGATGTTTGAGGCCAAAACGTAAAGGAATGCACTCCCCCTGAGATCCTGGCTTACTTGGTACACTTTGTGGTAGATACATCTTTAGTTTGTTCATAGAACAGACATCTCAAATATCTTATCCACAATATTCTAATGCTAATGCTCAAAGGCACTGTGTTTATGGATTTCCATGTAACACTGATGAGTATGAATCAGTTATACAATCCAGACTTGAATACTATTCTGCTTTGAATCACTTTCCCAGGCAAGGGGTCATTCACAGCCTTCACTGTCAAAATAAAAAAATACAGAATTGGCTGAAATTACTTAAACTCTTCTCAATAGCACAGATGATAAACACATACTTGTCTGAATAATTCACATATGGAAAATTTTGGAAGGCATAGTCCCAAGTCTTAATCAAAATATAATTCCTTACTGGTCTGGCATGTAAAATAACATCAATAAGATCCAGACATGCATCAGATATAAGAAAAAAGTTTTATGACCAATCTCATGAAAATCTTACACTATCTGTCTGGAGTTATGGATGAAAAGTAAGATATTGAATAACACATGACAAATTTCTATAAAGTGTACCTGATAAGCCAGGTGTTCAGCATCATGTCAGAGCAAGAAATTCTCCTAAACACAATCTATAATTTTTTTCTCTATTATTCTCATTCCATATGCAAATCCAGGACTTTCCTGCTGATCAACTTAAAAATCCCCATTGTAAGTTCTTTCATCTCAAAAGATGGAATTGTTACTGCTTCTGGTACTATCCTGATTGGGCCTTTGGCATTTTCATCAGGCAACTGATTTGGTTCATTGCATCTCTTTGAAAAGTTATAATACAACATTACAGTCACCTATACACATACATACATGTTCACATACATACATACATAAATGCACACATTAAATGCCACTCATAGTGTGTGTGTGTGTGTGTGTGTGTGTGTAAACATACCAACAAATTACATGAAGATAATACATCACTTCCTTCATTTCCTAATATTTGATTTGTGCCGGTATCCCCAGCATATTTATCGTGCACCCCATGCTCATTCTGTTAGCCTTAACACGAAAGGATTACAGAGGTCACAGAGGGTCTTAGTCAGACCCCTAACACACTTCAGAAAACCATAATATAGTTACTCATTTACCTTGCTTTATGGGTATTCTGCTTAACTTGTTGGTATGATTCACTCACAAACTTGGAGTACTTTAAACTGCTTAAACATAGAATTATAAGGTAATTCCTAGTTATAATTACCTATGGTCAGACAAACGATAAAGAAAGACTGATATAAACATAAAGTACAAAGCAGAAAATGATCTACTTACCACCATTCTTAGTTTCTATCATTTGTGTTTTATCACCTGATGGCAAGCTTGGTTTCTGGTCCAATGTGTGGTGTCTGTAAAGAACAAGAAATGCTTCTGTGATGATACTAAAATAAATCTCATTACTAAGCTCAACTTCATCAACCCAAGGATGTGTTATACTAATATACCTTGAATAAAACTCACAATACAGCCACAATACACAAGATAATTTCATATTTTGACTGGGTTTGCAGTTGCAGAACTCACTTTATGTTTGCCACAATCCTGACTCTAAATTCTTTGGACTTGGATTTCAACTCTTATTTCCTCTACAGTGTATTTAGAGAAGACTCAGAAGTTAAATATTTGCATATATGGTCTATTGAAAAATATATTTGCCATTTATCATTCTTCTATCATTAAGTTTTCTAACCAACATGCCATGTCAAAATTTTTACTTTCTTCCCGTCACACATAAAATCATCTGAAGTTACACATCCATTCAGTCTTACACAGGTAGAGTCAGGTATTCTTGATATGACTTTTTAAATTCATCATTTGCAACGGGTTTGAAAGTGACAACCTGGATAATGAGACCCATTAAAACCTGGAGCAAAACACATTGATGAAAACACTGAAATCATTTGCATTTTCACACATGAAATACTTTAGTCTTGGCAATTCTTTACACACACACACAGACACACCCATCAGCACTGTAATCTTACATTTCATACCTGTATCAATAACAAGGATTGACTCTGGATTCTTTATCTTCAACGGTTTATTACAATGCCATACTCGCTTTTTTGTGGAAGGTGAGAATCTTATCTCGGAGAGAGCAAAAATGGGTATGTCTGAATGAATAGTGGTTTCAACAATGTTATATGGTTGTGATGCATGGGCGATAGATAGAGCTGTGTGAAGGAGGGTGGCTGTGTTGGAAATGAGATGTTTGAGGATAATATGTGGTGTGAGGTGGTTTGATCGAGTAAATAATGAAAGGGTAAGTGAGATGCGTGGTAATAGTGTGGTTGAGAGAGCAGAAGAGGATGTATTGAAATGGTTTGGTCATATGGAGAGAATGAGTGAGGAAAGATTGACAAAGATGATATATAAGTCAGAGGTGGAGGGAACGAGGAGAAGTGGGAGACCAAATTGGAGGTGGAAGGATGGAGTGAAAAAGAGTTTGAGCGATCGATCGATCGAGGCCTGAATATACAGGAGGGTGAAAGGCATGCAAGGAATAGAGTGAATTGAAACGATGTGGTATACTGGGGTCGACGTGCTGTCAATGGATTGAACCAGGGCATGTGAAGTGCCTGGTGTAAACCATGGAAAGTTTTGTGGGGGCTGGATGTGGAAAGGGAGCTGTGGTTTCGGTGCATTGCACATAACAGCTAGAGACTGAGTGTGAACGAATGTGGCCTATGTTGTCATTTCCTGGCGCTACCTCGCGTGCACCCGGGGGGGGGGGGGTCATTTCATGAGTGGCGGGGTGGCATTAGGAATGGATGAAGGCATCATGTATGAATATGTACATGCGTATATATGTATATGTATGTGTATGTATATGTATGTATACGTTGAAATGTATAGGTATGTATATGTGCGTGTGTGGGCGTTTATGTATACCCGTGTATGTGGGTGGGTTGGGCCATTCTTTCGTCTGTTTCCTTGCGCTACCTCGCTAACGTGGGAGACAGCGTCAATGTATAATAGATTAATAAATAACATTCTTATATACATCCACTGTACGTACATTTCTAAACAAGCCTGGGGCACAATTTCAATGCGTGCCTTAGGCGCTCTTTCCCCTAGATTCGCCTAGGTGTGGTCCTAGCTATGCCAGCAGCAGTGAGCTGTGGCTGGCTCGATGACTGTCTCTGTGATTGCATATATTTCCCCTCATATCACACATTCTTCACTACCACCACAACTATGATTACCAAGCTACCAAAGCCATAATATCTCCTTATAACTTACTATGATATCTTCATTACTACCACCGTTAAGCTGCCACTGCCATGATATCTTCATTAATACAAATGGGTTACCAGTCATGATATCTTAACCATTAAAAGGCTACTACCCCCATGATATCTTCATCACTACCACAACTACGTTACCATTGCCATGATATCTTCTTCACTACCACCCTCATGATACCTTCACTACCACTAAGAGGCAACCACTGCCATCATATCCACAATACTACACAACTAGACTACACTGCCATGATATCTTCTATCACTTACACCACAACTATGATCATGAGTTCCATGGACATCATCATCACCAACAACAACCATACCTGCGAAAGCACGACATCCACGTCACCCACCGCCACCTTCATGGTCGCTGGGAGGCACAAGGCAGAGGCTGAGCAAACATACTAAATGAGAAAGTAAAACTCTTCCTTAATTACGACACTCCCCTCCTCTAGAAATCCCCCCCCCCCACTTCCACCCCTACTGACTATTAATATTTCTTCCTTTTCTGCCCTTCAGCTTGAACTCTGCCGAGTTACACGAGCCTTCTTCGTTTCATTAACATTAATCTTACTTTTCCTGATGTCAGTTATAGTTTCAACTGTACCTATGATTATATTTCCGCTTCTAATATTTGCATTATTCGAACGATCTCCTAACCCTTGTTGATCCTGGTATATATCTCATATTTCGTTTCAAATTTCTTTCCCACATCTTTTTAATTCTAAGTTTATCTGTTGACAAAGTGTAGGTGGAGGAATGAGCTGGGTGTAGACATGCAGGTAAAGTTACTGAAGTGGGTGTGAGGCCATATACGTGGAAGAAAGAAGTGGGATTAAGGAGACGACGATATGGGTGTGGACATACAGGTGGAGGAATGAGTAGGGCATGGACATAAAGGTGGAAGCATGAGACGGGTGAGGCAGGACGGATGTGGATGCCGCGTGGGGGTGTGGGTGGAGGAAGTGGTGTCGTCGACATCAACGCTGATACAACCCCTCCCGGCAGGGCGGGCGGCTGCTGGGTGGCTGGCGTCGCTCCCCGGTAAAGGGTTACGGCGGTAATCCAAGACGCGCGCCGCCCGGGGATACGGATATATTGACTCTCAATAAACACTGAAGTCACCGGCCTGTAAGATCTGGTTAAATGATTACCCCCACTCCAAAATCAGAGCCACTTGCACGTGTACGTGTTTTATGTACACATTAAACAATGCCATACATTTTAATGAACCACCTCTGTCACGCGCTATGGAAGACATTAATACCAGGACATTTTCCTTGATCTTCCTGTATTTAGTAAAACAACTGTTCTTCCTTCTCCTGAACATCCAAGTCTACATTTTTGAGTAGAGTATACTTTCATGGCTCAATCATTACAGTTACGAGCCCTAGGAAGATCTTAAAGCCGAACCCATATATTGGCAGTCTTTAGCAACTCTAAATTTCAACACCATCCATGAACACATAAGATTACATAAATATTATCCAAATAATTTAGAAATGTAGTTTGATATGGATGGAACTTAATGTTATCAAAGAAACATTCAACAGCTAAATTTCTTTCTGGTAAGGTTCACAAACAAGTATTTCAACACCCGTCAACATAAACATGATATAAAAAAAAAGAGTATAAGTATTTTGTTAAATTATTTACTTTATTTTAGTAACCCTTTAAAAGAAAAAAAATCATTTTCTACGATCCGGACGCAGGAAAGTTTTCTTTAACGCCGCAGTGTCTCGACGTTCAATAATTAGGCAGAATCTAAAAGGTAGACAAAATAAAAAACGGGACTTGTTTTCTCAGACATACAGAGCTACTGGGACGTGACTAATCAGAAGGCCAAACTCCCCCTTTCATCACGGATCACTTGTGTGGCACACTACTGTTTCAGCCTTCCAAGTTTTATTTCAACATACGCACGTACATACATACATACAGATACACTACAATTTAGAATCTTTATACATCATATAAAAAGACATTCAACACATAACATCGTCTAGGTAAACTGTCTAACTCTGGGTGACATTTATTAAATTATTTTTACAGGACACTTTAATTTACACGGGATGAAATTCTAATTAGCCCGAACGTCCCCCCTCAACGTGGTTTCTATGGTTTCTTAATGAGAGAATTCGCTTATTATCCCACAAGAAGGTGTGACACGTATCCTCCTCTGACGTAAAAAGAATTCAGGGCTTTTTTTTCTCTTCCACATGTTTACCATGAGAAATTTACTGAGGAAAAATTTAATTTAAAACAATAAAAACTGAGTTATGAAAAAGTGTGCATTACTTCTACGTAACTGGTGATAAGATAAACAATAACACCGTATGACTGTTAACTACAGGCTAAAAAGAGAGTTTTACCCTCATGTTGTCCCGTACCGTCTGTATTACTGATGACACTAATAATACAATTATTATTATCATTAATACTATAAACGTTCTTATCGAAAAATTCAAGGTTTATTTAGTCAGAAAATACAAAATCATAAGTACATATATACATTAGGGACACTGGGATACGTCAGAGAAAGTGTATCATAAAACAGACTACAATCAATAAACCTAAATTCTACGATGTTGAGACATGATTGTTCTAGTAAGGGTATGACCGAGCACGGATGGGATGGGTGAGCTTTCGGTCTTAAACTACAACTCTAGGACAAGGGATCTCTGGGGGCCAAAATGTGACGGTGGCGAGATGGTGCAGTAGCTTGTTCTCGAACTGTTGGACGAGGTCTAAGTGACGGTTGGGGAGATTCGAGGTGGACGGACGTGATAAGCGCCTCTTTGACAGCTGATGAGAGGCTGAGGGAGGTGTTATATGCCCCTTTCCTGTGCATTTACAAGCAGACCCTGTTATATGATGGAGAGGGAGGAAGACCAAGCGGGGGAGGCAAAGGTATGGCTTGGTGAGGTTTGCAAGAATGAAAGTATAGATGTTCCGGCATTCAGTCGCAAGGAATCCAAGCGTTCTAATTCTACAGGGAATACGTTTGTGATTACCTATTTGTACAGTAAAGGGAGAGAGTCTTACAATCGCGGGGCCCTATCTCTATGATCAAACACCTTTTGAAACTTTTGTATGCTGTCCGCAGGTACTACTCTATTCTTTATTCTAATTGCGATATTCCTACATCTTTCAAAGACCTGCGCACTATTACTATCAAGCTGATTTAAAAACAAGTAGTTCGCAATCGGTCACCTCTCACTCTCCTTTCTTACATACGGAACAAATTCAAGGCATCTTAGCCTTTCCCTGTAATCACCTCTTCTTATTTCTAGTACCGTCTTTGCCCTCCGCTGGACCTTCTCTATTAGCTCTTGTGCTTCTTTTGGTGCGGTTTACCAAACTTGAGAAGCGTATTCCAGTTTCGACCTTATATAGGTCGTGTTTATGTACATGTGTGCGACACACATGTATACAGACCGACTTATTTTGAAGTGGTGTAAGAGGGAGAACTTACCTGTGGCTGTTGTATTTGAAACTTAAGTGTAGGAGGTACTTACCTACGTCTGGCGTAAGTATTAGAAGTGTAGTGTGAGATACTCACCTGTGGGTAACGTAAGTATTAAGACGTGTTGAAATAGTGAGGTACTTCCCTGGACTTGTCTAAAGTAACAGGAATGTAGTTTTGAAGGAAAACGGTGCGCCTGTTGCTGTCGTATTAAGAAGGTAGTGTGAGGTACTTACCAACAGCCGTTCGAAAGTATTAAGGTTGTGTGAGGTACTTACCTGTGGTCTTCGTAAGTGTTAAGATGGTAGTGTGAGGTACTTACCTGTGGTCGTCGTAAGTGTTAAGGTTGCGTGAGGTACTTACCTGTGGTTGTCGTGCGAGGTGTTTGGCAGCTCTGCCTTGGGTGAGGCGACCAGGGGGTGGGTGAGGGGCGGGGTGAGGCCCGGGTGAGGGTGCATCAGCCCGCTCGGCGAGAACCTGTAACCGTTAAAACAAACTTCACTTAACTTCATTAAACTTCATGGCAAAAATCAATAAATAAGGATAAAATTAACTATATGTATAATATACAAACTGTTTTTACTAATCACAACATATAATGACTTTATGATTTATAATAGTAAGTAAATCTACTTCACTGTATCAAAGGCTTGCATATAAACAAACACCATCATAATGCAAAGGCTAAACCAGTAAGTGGCAGGGAGTTTCTTCAATCCTGGTTAGGCATCTACACACATGTGCCTTAAACACACTATCTGTATTACTCATTACACTTCAGGTAACTATCATAGAATGAGAACACAATGTACCAAGTTGTTCAAGTCTCGATAATAAGTCTACAATTCTTTTTAAGGTAGATTAGTGTGGTTAAGTTAGGGCAAAAAACAAAATCTTCAGTGATTAGCGTTACAGTACTGGAGCTTAAAATGTCGTTAATTTAGGTTTGACTCTTTTTTTTCTTTAAGGTGGCTGACATGACATGTGCAAATGCGTGCCCCAGTGATGGCATCCTATTTGAAAGTTGAGAAACATAAATGAGAGAGAAAGAGAAGAAAAGGGCAGTAAGGTAAGGTTATCTTCGCTTTTATACGCAGTATGTTCAGACGGAAATATCTCTTTCCTGCCTATAACGTATTTACCACTTCTTCACATCAATACATCCAACATGTCCTTCATAACTTTCCTTCATTTCAGATTATCAAGGCAAAAGAGTTGCGTTCAATCAGCAATGGACTGACAGACAGTGGGGGGTGAATAAGGATGTTAGCAGCAGCTGGAGGCTGCACACTGTGGCAGCAAGAGCACTTACTACATCTATCACACCTTCCCTAACGCAGACACTTTGCAGGGGGGGGGGGGGGATTATTTTAAAACTAGCATATGGAAAGTCTGAAACGATGCTCTACGGCAATAATGATGAAACCCACCATCTAACACTGGTCATCCATGAGCTCTAAAGTGATGTCTGACTGTATATGGTAAACAAGAATGAATCTGTGACAGTATTATGTTACAATATTACGAAATGCAGTGTAAGACCTGTCAACAACAGGCATGCTTTTGGTCTGTCGCCAGGCCGGCGCCAATGTCTACCGCGAAAAATTAGGCACTGGCTTTAAACTGGTCGGTTCAGTCACAAGAACACGGTTAGGATTAAATGAAATATTCATCTACACATCACTGGGAAGTTCTTCAAACCCTCATGTTGCAAGTCTGGAGAGGAAGCCACGTGAAAAGTTCCAGCCCCATCACACAGTGCCACTCATCTCTCTCATGCGACCTACTAGGAGTCCTTGCTTAACTGTAAGAACTAGACTAAATGGGTCGCAATCCGAGACATACGGAGGTAGACCAAGACTTACTGTGAACATTACTGAACTCACCAAAGGCTACATATCAATGTTATTCGCACATGTGATGCCTCTACGTTCTGACTTGGCAGCAATACTATGAGCTGACCTTCTTTTCTTGCAAAATGTGCCTTTTGAACGCTACTTCCACCTGTATCTAGGAGTGTGCCCTCAGTGAAATGTTGAAAAAGTGATTCCCAGAGTTCGGAGGGTACAGACATTTTCTGCCATGGACGTTTCCCTCTCAGGCATGTTCCCTCAAGCATTCTCCTACTTTAAATTACAGTACGACATTTCCTCTTTAAAACCGTACACATCTAGTACGTACCTGTAGCATTAACTTTTTTTTTTTTTACAACTATGACACGTGAATCATATCTCCCCTAATTCCACCGAAAGACCAATTATCTTTCAGTTTCCAAGATTAAGCTTGATCATATGACGTGCAAGGTTTAAAAGAAATCTATCCTCCCATGGGTCTTTTTATGTTGAAGTGAAGTTGCAATGCTCATGGATGAACCGTATGAACAGTGTTCGTGCAATGACCATGAATCACAGTATGTGGGTCAATCATGCAGATATCTAGACTGCGACAGGACAGCATCTGTGTTAGCAAGGTTATAGGTTTACTAAGAAAGCAGAAAATGCAGCCAGATTCACAGACAGATGAACACTATAAGATCAATACTACTGGTGACCTATGCATTACATACCTATATTCCTATATTCCATATGAGGTGGTGGGGGGATGGGGTGTGGACTAGTGTCTTCCAACTCCACTCTGTATGTGGCATTTGTTATGGGGAATACGGCCGGGAGTGGAAAAATATCCTAGGAAATCCCGTCCTACATTCGAATATGATGATGCCTCTTTGAATATCTAATTAAATGTTAGCAGCCTCATCCGACAGTCCAAGTATGTATAACGAGTATATAACATTGTGTACATAAAATGACTTCAACAGAAAGAGAAGAGAGAACTAATGCGATGGGTTAGAAGACAGGAAAAGCTATAAATAAGACAATGAATCCTGGACTCAAGTGATGATGTTTTTATACGTTCTATATACCGAAGGAGTAAACGTTTTACGATACCAGTAATATTGTTCTTGTTAGTTTAGTTTAGTTTGGGTTAGGGTTAGGTTACTGGGTTAGACGAAAAGTAGTTTAGTAATCTACGTTGATATCGGAGCTTTATTATCACAATTAGGTCCGAGTACCTTAGATAAAAAAAAAAAAAAAAAACATGGTATCGTAACATTATCTTGTCCATACTTAAAATCTGGCGTCATGTTACAAGTTACATTTTAGTGCAACTTCGGAGAAAGTGTTCGGCACAGTAGCTTAGTTTTAAGTGTGTGAGTGCCTTATGAATCATTGCGCTGCTTTACGTTAGGCCAATGTGCAGAAGTTTATCCGCACAAAAATGATAAATGTACGGTTTCTTGACAAACCTAATTGTTTAGCTTCTTCCAGAAAAAACAAAATACACTTTAATGTCAGTAATTCAACATTTACTTTCACTGTATATTCTTCGGAGGAGCGTTAGTTTCGACGTATTACAAAATTTATTTTGGCCACTGCAACTGCTACCCCGTCTATGACTTGAGTAAACATTCTAAGTTTACAAAGTTAGTTATTAATCCAATAGTCTGGAATTTTTGTATTATTACCTGGTGGCTCAACTAAAAACATTATTTGAAGTAGAAAAGTGTAGTTTGTTTCCCTAACACTGTATTCGGTAAAGGAAGTGACCTGCAAAATCATAACATAGCCTAACTATCCATACAACACAACCTAACTGTACCCATCACCTAATTGTGGAATCAAAGTCGGCTACGTACCCGCTGTCTAATTACCTGAGTACGTAAAGAGAAACACATTACAATTACATTTCACCACCGACATGTGGTACAGATCTATGCATACATAGTCCCGGTTGAAGCTGAAGTTCCACAAAGAGACATGGAAATCTGGAACGGTGTCCAGTTTCCCCTTGAATTACTTAAAAAAAAATAATTTTGGAGGTTCGTCTTTACTGTGTTACATATGCTTAGATGCTCCTCTGATCAGTCCAGCTTTTTTGACGCCGCGACCTTAACTACAATTCAAAACTTCACTGTTTTAGGAGAATTTGTCCCCTATGTTAATGAATTTCTCCATAGTTTGTTCTGTCATATGTACAGCCGGTACTGCGCTGAACAGTCACGGGACTAGATGTTCACCCTATCATCTCCTACTGTACCTTTCTGATATGTAATACAATTACATGGCCGTCCTCAGATATCATAGTACTTTTCTTAAAGCTTCCCAGTACAACACATTTGAACTGATAATTTCTATTTCCACATGTCAATATCGACTTGGGCCTGGTGAAACTAAGCTGTACGGTTGGTGATATAGCTATAAGATACAAAAGAAGGGAAATAATAAAAAATGGAGAGGGTTACCAAAAAATAAGGACAAAAGAAAAAATATACATAAATAATTCATAAACATGTTAATCCGTCAGAATTTGTGACTTTAAAAAGGTAATGTATAAAAATCGTATGTTAGATACAATGTGAATATAAGTAATATGAGATTCTGTTTAAATTAAGATGTGTATATGTGTGTGTGTGTTTGTGTGTGTGTGTGTGTGTAGTGTCGTGAGTGCGTGTGTATGCTGAACGTGTGTGTGTGTGTGTGTGGTGTGTGTGTGTGTGTGGCACTAACCTGGGCAGGGTGGTAGCTGTGGAGAGGGAGAGTGGTGAGGAAGGGTAGGTGGTACCGCAGAACGGGGCGGTGGAGGTAAGCGGGTGGTGGAGCATGCGGGCAGTGGGCCTGCAAATAAAACAACACACATACCAACATCAACCAACCAGCTCACTACTGCTGCCACCCTCACCCGCCTACACTCACTAGGGGAGGGGTGGGAGGGCCATCACTACCTAGCCTACAGCACATGTATCATGCTTTGCCTGAGGCCTACATCATGCTCTTGTTGAAGCCTATACATCATGCTTCTGTTGAATCCTGCCTCACATCTATCATGCTTCCATGGAAGCCTAATTCACATTTTTTTCATGCTCCTAAGGAAATCTACTTCATAATGCTCATGCTCACGTTTTCATGAAGCCTACATTACATTTTTCATGCTCCCGTTGTAGCCTGCATTACATTTTTAATGTTGTTGAAGCCTACCTCACAATTATCATGCTCCATCTTTCTTGAAACCTACAACATATTTTTCATGCTGTTGTTGAAGCTTACTCGACACCTCATGCTAATGCTGAGGCCTATATCACACATCTTTTGTTAACATGAAGCTAAGGCAATACACATGTTGAAATATACTTCATTTTTTTCAGGGTTCTGATGAGGCCCACGCGTTTCTTACGCTACTGATAAAGGCATCCCCCTCGTGCTTCTATTCTTTTCGAAGCCTAAATCATACTTCTGAGGCTTAGGTTTTCTTGAAGCCTACTACACCTTGCTCACATGAAGGCCTACACCACACCTGACATGCTCCTTGCGTACTTGAGCCTCAAGAACCCAGATCATTCCTTATGCTCCTGTCCAAGTCCATTTCATATCTTGCACCTGATGAAGCCGACATATAATTTTCATACTCCTGTTGAAGCCTATAAATAATTCTCCTGCTCCTGCTGAAGTCTACATATAATCTTCATGATCTTGTTTGAAGTCTATATCACATCTGCCATGTTCTTTTCAACGCCTACCACATCAAACCTTCCAAGCTCACTTTCTCTTGAAACCTACATCTCACTAAAGTGGAAGCCTACATCACTTCTCTTGCCCCGATGAAGCCTAGATCAAATTCTCAAGTCTCCTGTTGATTCCTACCTCATATTCTTCATTCTCATTCTCTCTTGAAGCCTATACACTCCACCAGCTCATATCTTACTTCACAATCTTCGTGTTCTTGTTATGTCTGAAGCCTACATAAATGAATTATAAGCCATTTCCTATGCACCTGTTTGAAACCTATATGAGAATTCTTATCCTTCTAGTCTACGCTACATCGCGTTCTTCTAAAGAAACGTCCACTATAATTGTGCGTTCCTGTTGAAGTCAACATCAACATTCTTATGCTCCTGCTACAGCTTATGTGACACCTCATGCATCTGTTTTGCTAAAGCTCACATCATGTATTTCAGCGTCCACGTAACACCTCACATGCTCCTGCTGAACCCTACGTCACACTTCTCATGCTCCTATTAAGACCTACATCACACTCCTCATGCTCCTTATTCTGTTGAAATCTACAACACATTTCTCATGCACGTGATGAAACATACAACACATTTACTCATGCTCCTGCTGAAGTTGATCACATTCATCATGTTCTTGTTGAAGCTTACATCCCACTTCTCATGCTCCTGTTGAATCCTAGATCCAAATTCTCATGCTCCTGTTGAAGCCTAGATCCCACGTCTCATGCTCCTGTTGAAGCCTACATCCCACTTCTCATGCTCCTGTTGAAGCCTACAACCTATCTCTTACGCTCCTGTTGAAACCTAAATCCTACTTCTCATGCTCCTAATGAAGCATACATCCCACTTCACATGCTCTTGGTGAAGCCTACATCACAATTCACATGCTCTTGGTGAAGCCTACATTCAACTTCTCATGCTCCTGTTGCAGCCTACCTCATGTTCCTCAAGCTGTACATATGAAGCTTACGTAATGCTTCTGCTGATGCCCAAAACAATTCACATGCTCTTTAAGAAACCCGAGATCACTTCTCATGCTCCTGTTGAAGCCTATAATACATCTCACGCTCCTGTAGAATTCTACAGCACACTTTACTTGCTCCTGCTGAAGCCTAAATCATGTTCCTGTTAAAGCCTACATTACACCTCACATGCTCCTCATAAAACCTACATCACACATCTCATGCTCCTGTTGAAGCCTACATCACACATCTCATGCTCCTGTTGAAGCCTACATCACACGTATGCTCTTGGTCTGTTAACAGTAGCAACTTCCTCGTATGTTTTCTCATCCAGTTTTTTAAAGTCGTCGGTGGCCATGTTTTTTCTTTTTTTTAAACGTGTTTCCCCTACAATCACAATTAACATGTTTAGCTAAATTTGTTAAAATTCATGCTGAAGAGTCTCGGGACCTTAATTTCACTTTTTCTGGCCTACTGAGCACAAAAACATGCTAATGAATTTTGGTTTCTGGAATTTTTGAAGAGGATAAGGAGCGGAAACGTAGCAATGGATAACGGGGACTTCTATCATAGAGGAAAATGAAAGGAGAAACTGCAATGGATAACAGGAAGTTCTATTATGGAGGATAAGGAACGGAGACTTTGCATTGGCTAACGGGAAGTTCTACCATACAGAATGGAGACGTAGCGATGGACGACAGGGAGCTCTTAACATACATGTGCAGCACATCCTGCACGCCTCACCGTAACTCATACAAACCACAGGAAGGAAGGATTTCGGTAATTCAAAGTGGACGGGGGTCGTGGAAGGCACGCACGACGTTACGACCCCTGAGCACGAAGGTACGACTCCCTGAGCACGAAGGTACGACCCCCTGAGCACGAAGGTACGACCCCCTGAGCACGATGTTACGACCCCTGAGCACGATGTTACGATCCCTGAGCATGACGTTACGACCCCTGAGCACGACGGTACGACGCTTGAGTATAATGGCTAGGCCAGGCCATCATACCTAAGGGTAGTGCTCAAGGATCTTATCGTCCTGCTCAAGGGTCGTAGCGTCGTGCGCAAAGGGTTAATGGGAGAGGAGGGCCCAATGAGGATCATGAGGAAACATGAGAAACAGGATATCTGATGTGAAGTAAGAGTGGGAAAGCTAAGCTGAAAAAAAACTGGAACCACGAACGTACGTTGAACGAGATTAGGAAGGTCTTCGTGACGAAAAACGTTAGGAAAGCCAGGCGAACGTTAGACACTCCGAAAGAACGGCAGGGAACGGTTCGGTAGAGGACCAAGCCCTTCAATGGTTGCTACAAGTCCCCACAATAGGATTACAGGGTTAACCTATGATGTAAACATTCAGAATTACAGGTATGGTTTACCTTCCAAGGTTACCCGTGGTGTAAACCTTCAGCAAAAGAAACACAAGTTCTGTACACCATCTTCCAGGAAGTATACTCAAAACTGTATAAATGTTCTTCTCTTTTGTCCTCTTATACTTTTGCCCATCAATGTTGTAGCGACAAGTTAACTAAGGTGTAGTAGACCCATAGCAATCACTCCAATAGGCACAACAAGAGGAAGACCCCAGTAATGATTGTAATAACATGTAAACGAAGATGTAGACCCAAAGTACACTCATAGTGATGACTCCGATAACATGTAAACCAACGCGTAAATTCACAGTAATAACTAAGAACACGTAAACCAATATTTCTCATAAAGAATAAAGACATTTTTGAGTATCACCAATCACTCTCTTGTAAACCCTTCCGAAGATCACATCCATCGAGACAACATTACCAATACTAACAACATTAACTCCACAAAACTTCAAAAAGTTTACGAAGTTAAGAAGAGAATGAAACAGTGTTGATGACACTGGTTCTCCATGCCTGGAGTGTACACACAGGAGGTGTAGTGAGAGAGAGAGAGAGAGAGAGAGAGAGAGAGAGAGAGAGAGAGAGAGAGAGAGAGAGAGAGAGAGAGAGAGAGAGAGAGAGAGAGAGAAGAGTGAGGACAGGATGGTGGGTATAGGATGGTATAAAGACTTCCTATGTTGCGCGACACCTACACTCGCATACGATTCTTAGCTGTTAAGTAAAGCTACGAGAAATTTCATTCTCTCCAGCTACAAGGTAATACACACAAACTGTGAGGGCCTTACTGATGGGAAATACCCTTTAAATAACGTCAAGTACAGAGCCATATCTATCACCAGAAACATGCGAAATGACAAACAAATACAAAGAATTCTCTCGAGCTCCACAGAGTGAATAAGGAAAAAGACTTGGCTATATAATAATCCCCAACGACCTAAGCCAAGTGAGGAGTTCGTACAAGGGATGACCATAAGTTTTTTAGGCTTCACAAGTAAGGCATTCGAATCTAAGTTTAGAAACTAATTCTGACTCTTTAGAATTCACTGCTGCGTCCCCACCTCGAACACTCTGCTCACTTTGGGGTCGCCCTACTTGGAAACCACAGAACAGAACAGTTTAGCCCGGCGACCTACCTAACACGATCCCCGGGCTCGTGAACCTAAGCCTGCGAGAGCCGTTCCAATGTCCTAAAAGTCATGTAGCTCAGGAAAAGTTAAGAGAAGATCAAATATAAGTAGTCAGGAGTTCCTGAAGGTTGCGACATCCTTAATCTGGGCGTTGTCTAGCTGGTCATCAGTCTGACTCCAGTCACTGTAATGGACGCAAAATGTGAGGCAGGTACAGAACGTCCTTCAACAGGATCGCCAACATATGGAATGATCTTCCAGCTGGAGCAGTTACAAACATCACCAGAGGTAAATCTAAAGACAGACCAGGCCGATACCTCGCCTCAAGCCCACGAGTAACGCTATTTGAGCCTCAACAGATTTATAATAAATAATAATAATGATAATAATAATAATGACAATAATAATAATAATAATAATAATAATAATAATAACAACAATAATAATAATAACAATAATAATAATAATAGCAATAACAATAATAATAATAGTAATAATAATAATAATAATAATAATAATAATAATAATAATAATAATAATAATAATAATAACAATAATAATAATTTAAAGTTTACAGGCATTTATCCTTAAGTTGTGTATTTCTTTTTCGTTTGTTTCCACATCAAACAATGTGTTTCTGATCTCTTCCTCCACCATACACAGCCTGGACGGGCGTCAGTATGGGCTGTGTGAGTCGAACCTCCTGACAATGTCAGGGGAGGAGGATGACGTGCGACTAAACCATCTGGGAAAATAAAATCGTCTGTGACGAACTGTTTTTCCGTGCAGAAAAGAGCCAGTTCAGGTGAGGTTGGGAGCGGTGACCCACTGTGTGTGTGTGTGTGTGTGTGTGTGCGGAGGTCATGACCTACAGAGCCCGAGACAGACAGGCTGGTGGGCGGGCGGGTGTGGTCACCAAGATTGTATTCACCAGCAGCTGGTAATGAGCCTCTCCACCATACCCTCCGCTACCCACATCCATACTCAGCCACCCGTCCCTTCTTAAACCTCCCCCCGGTGCCTTGCCCACGTCCCACCGACCACCTTGCCTCACCCCCTGACAATACAAGCATCTGGAGAGCTTTCTCCTATCTTCAGTAGAAGTACCGAGACACCCTAGACGGCGAGGCTGAGGCCACCATGGGCATGACTCTGGAGAAGTCATGTACACGGGAGAGAGGGGCCGCCGTCTGGGGGGTGTAAGGCTCGGGTTGGGAGGACCAGCTGTCGAAGGTGAGTGAACCCCCCAACATCGCTAGGGCACGGGGGTTGGGGTCCACCACTGGCGGAGGGCCGGGGATGGCTAGGGCGGGGTCGGGGGAACAGTAGTGGGGTCAAATCGACAACCCCGACTACCCAGAGGCTACACAATTGGGGTCTTAAGTAGGGAGAGTACGGTGGGGAGGGGAAGGCTGCTCCGACTTCAACAGCGACAGCAACAATGGCCTCAACCTATACAATGCCAAGCGTTACTGTAGCTCTTCGTTCACTTAAATGGTCAACACCGATAACTGTACAGCTTCTACCCAGAAATACCCGCTCATCTGCAAGGTAATGGTCCTTATGCTACATCTAAAGGTATATAAAGGTATATATAGGTATATCTTGAGACTGTATACTAACATCCTGCAGTAACCTATGGTCTGGTGTTAAGGATGTTTACATGGGTCCGGTAGCTGCTACGCTCTAATGCCGTCGTCTGCCCAAGTAAACACGACACACATTCATGTGACGACATACATATATTCCACGTCTCGTTATGTTGTTCAGTCGAGACGACCTGGCCTAGAAAGAGGTCAACTCCATGATCATGACAATTATTCGACCTTTACCCTGGCACTGAAGGTCACACTGCCCGTCATGTGGCACACACCAGATCCTCTCGGATCAATGTGATCAGCAGTCAAAACTGGAGTTATGGCCGCGACGCGATATATGAATGGGTAGAGAGAGAAAGCGAGTCTTATTCAAAACCCAGAGGCCTCGCTGCACTGGAGGGAAAGACTTGTTCCCTACAGACGAAGACACGGGGGAAAAACAGGCCACAACACCTGCCCTGCTCCTAGGCTTGAGGTGTACTACCATCTGGACACACGAAAGAAACTTTTAAGTATCCAAAAATGTACGTGGGACACGAGAGGGGCACCGGAAAATGCTGCCAAGATGTTGAAAGATCAGGTGCATGCTTGTGGGGAAATACTGGCCACATTGCATACATGAAATCATATGCTATAACACCTGTGAAGTACAGGCATATATAATGACACAGACATAAAATTCAGGGACAAAAAAAGTCAGTCAAAGACGATTCGCTACTCATCAACTTTGTCCAGAGAGTTCAAAGCTAACTACCACAACTGGTGATAAGGAATCGCCGACTGTAATGCTGGCTGTGAATCAGAAGTCTGCGCGTAGGTAGGATTGCCCCACTACTCTACACAAACTGGCGTCCCACATGATCAGACGGGATAAACGTATTTACATCATCACATCAGTCAAGGAGAGGGGTAGGTGGAGGGAGGGGCATCGGTGTGGGCAAGACGCTCACCACATCAGGGATCACGAACGGCAAATACAACTTTAACCCCCCCCCCCACCCCCCTAGAGGAGCGGCAGAAAGAAGCTTTAACGTAATTGGCGGAGAGTCCAACGTCAGCATCCATTCTTACGTCAGGCGTGCAGGCAGGGGTTACATGTGTGGCGGGCAGGGAGGAACAAGAAGGATGGATCCATTCTATTCCTCCCACTTAATAAACGATCGAATCCCTGCGGTGCGTGAGGAGGGGGGGGGGGGGTCAAGTCCCTAAGCACTACCTGCTGGGGTGGAGGAAGATCAGTGTCCAATGCAACCATATTCAATCTAAATTATCTTACCTCATAATATCCATATCTAGAGCAACAGGCAACACCACAACATACACAGATGCTGATAATTGTCTAGACATGAGAGAACTTGGGAGAACCGGGCAATGTTCAAATCGAAATTTATTCTTAGAAAGATTTCCGGGCCACATATGTGGTTTGATCAACACTGGCCAGCGGTTTAGAGAGAAAGTGGAAAACACACACGGAGACTATGCTACTGGAGGGCTTAGTGGGGAAGCCAGGGCTTCTCAACACCTGCCAGGGACACTGACTACAGCAGGAGGACCAGGCTGCTTGATACTGGTGGAGGGAGGCACTGGACGAAGACATTACTGGTGGGGATGGTAGTACTAATGGAGGCAGATACTGTGGAGGCGATGGTGGAGGTGATTCTGAGGAAGAAAGTACCAGTGAGTGAAGAAGATGGTGAAGGAGGTGGAGGTGCTAAGGGAGCTTAATCTTAGCTCAGGTGATGTGTAGACTAAGCCAGCTTACCTGGTCCTTCCTCCAGCAACTGCTGGAGAGGTGGAAGACCAGGAGGAAGAGAAGGAGGAGGAGGAGGAAAAGACCGCTTATTCTTTTTCTTCTTATTTCTAACAGTTTTGTACTTAAAAAATCCTGTGCCTTATTAGCGCACCTGACATATCTCTCTCCAACCATCCCCTTCCGTTCGCTGTTCTGTTGCCTCCTCCCTCTGTTTACCGGGTATCATCTTGGCCCCAGCTCATGTGAAGTGTCTGCGTTTCTCCTAACCCACAGGATCTGCACCCAGGACACGCGATCGGCTGTTGCTTCCCGTAGCTTCAGTGTGGAGACCAACCACACGAGAATGAGTCTTTATGGTGACTCATTTCCTCACAGAGCGAAGCTGTGAAACTCCCATCATTCTGCCGCCATTCCCTCTTTCTATAATCTTTCCATTTCCAAAGATCGGGTCAACGAATACACAAGGAGCTCTAATTAATCTCACTGTAATTTTTTCCTTTCTTTTCGAGAAGCTCATAATAACTATACCTTTTTCGACCTAAATGACATCGATTAAAACATGCTTTTTGCCCTTATCAGAGGAAAAACAAAGGGGGCAGTGTGGAGAGAAAGAGAGAGAGAGAGAGAGAGAGAGAGAGAGAGAGAGAGAGAGAGAGAGAGAGAGAGAGAGGCTAGGTGGGGAGGCAGGAACTCACCAGGCGGTGGCCATCTGGGCGGTGAAGTCGGCCCCAAGCGGGTAGGGGTACTGGCCCGAAGCCGCGAACGGGTACACAGGGGGCCGGAGACCTGCAACACAAACACAAGACCTTTACTGCAACACGTATAAACCCGTACAGTACTGCAACACAAACAGAAGGTCAATATTGCAACTTATATATAAACCCATAATCTACTGTGACACAAATACTGAATCTTTACTGAAACACAGAAGAACAATATTGCAACTTAAGTAAACCCATAATTTACTGTAACACAAATCCTGAATCTTTACTGTAACACAAACCGGACAATATTGCAACTTATGTGAACTCATAATTTACTGTAACACCAATGTAGAACATTGCAACACATATAAATCTATAAAGTACTGCAACACAAAACACAAGATCAATATTGCACGATAAATATATCCATGAATTACTGTAACACAAATGCAGAATCTTTATTGCAACATGCTGAAACTCGTCAAGTACAGCTGAAAAAACTATAAACATTATTGTATGAAAAAAAATATAAACACCATCATTGTGACACAAACATAAAACATCATAAAACCATTGAACCATTATTTCAAACCTAGATATAAAACTATTAACACCTTATATATATATAAACCCACAAAACTATAAACACCTGAACACTGTCACTGCAAAGACGAGATCAAGCCATTATATAATCAGTGATCCTTGTTGTCTTCAAACACAAGAAAAGGAATATGTGCCTCAGCTACGGGCCAGATGATGTCATCCAATATTCAAGGAAAATAATAACTAAAGAAAAATGACACACTGAATAAAGATGAGCTAAAACAGCAAACACAGATGCACCAGAAACACTTTAGCATCATCCTTGGCGTATTCATTCCCTCGTACAGCGAGATGTAGAATAACACGTTGTCGAGTGATAGTGTGACTTAAACACAGGGAAAAATATATAACAATAAGAGAGTTCTCTAGTGTACAGTGCATACCAACATTTCGATGGTGTTCCTAGTTCTTATAACATCATAAACGTCCACACAACACCTACACAGCCCTGATCGCTTGCAGCACAAAACCTTCTCTGTTACGGTACAGCCAAAACAGTGATCCATGCATATCCCATGCCATCACTGCTCACTGTTAACCCTTTCACAAGATCAATGTTTAACCTCCCCATGGTCACTGTTTAACCTCCACACGGTCACTGTTTAACTTCCATACGGTCACTGTTTCACGTCCACACGGTCACTGTTTCACGTCCAATGGTCACTGTTTATCGTCGACTGTATTACTGTTTAACCTTCGAATGGTCACTGTGCAGCTTCCGCATGGTTACCGTTTAACCTTCACATGGTCACTGTTAACCTCCACATGATCACTGTTGAAACTCAACATGGTAACCGTTTATCCTCCATAAAGTCACTGTTTAACCTCCAAAGGTCACTGTTAACATGCACAAGGTCACCATCTAACTTACACTCGTCACTGTTTAAACTCCCACTGATCACTGATTAACCTTCAATGGTCACTGTTTAACCCAAACTGGTTAACTTCCACAAGATCACTGTTTAACCTCCACATAGCCACTGTTGAACTTTCACATGGTCACTGTTGAACTTTAACATATCCACACACTAACCTCGACATGATCACTGTTTCAACTTCCACATGGTCATTTTAAATTCCACATAATCACTTCATAACTTCCATATGGTCACTTTAAATTCCACATAATCACTTCATAACTTCCACATGATCACAACTTAAATTCCATATGGTTACTTTAAAGTCCACATAATCACTGCTTAAGTTCCACATGATCGCAACTTAAACTTCCACATGAACACTTTAGATTCCACATGATCACCGGCTTAACTTTCATATGGTCACGTTAAATTCCACGTGTTCACTGCTTAACTTCCACATGGTCACTGTTTAACTTCCACATAGTTACACGTCTTGCAATTATAACAAAATCTTACCCTGAGTTTTTCTAAGTTTGTCTTGTTTATTTCTTCAGTAGTCCTTCATTATATATATATATATATATATATATATATATATATATATATATATATATATATATATATATATATATATAATACAAAATATCTAAATACTCTATTTACTTATCATAACTGGCAAATTTGCTTCCATCAACCGAAAATCAACAATCACTGATGAATCGTAGTTGACTGTAACAACACAATTCCACAGACACCCTCACTCTCCCTCGGGAACCTTAAATCCAGATTCTCGTACGTTTTGCAGGACACCAGGAAATCCACGGGGAGGTTCTGACCCCTCTTGAGAAATGTGACACCGGATTTCCAGGCTCTCAAAAGCCACCGGTACCTGGTACGCTGCTTACCCGGCTAACGTCGTCACTGGTACCGGCTGAAATACGAGATCTAAGACAAAAAGATGCAGCTAAAAAAAAGGAGAAAAAAGAAGAAGTGTAATTTCGTGTGGTACATCTCATGATGAAAAGCTTACTGTGGTAAGAGTGGTCGCCTTGCATCCTCTTCCTTATCCTTCCCTAACGATGGTTTCGGAGGTGTACCATCCCTACAGCTACGCCGTCGCGATGTTCCTCTGTTCCGTCAGGCTGTTGGAGGCCGGACAAGTTACTTGACCCAGACATGCCGACTTGGTGGGTACGTACGATCTGTAGGTGGCTGCTGAGGCCCGTCTTAAAAGTATTCAACCATGCACACACAGAGCATTTATTGTGGCTGCAGGATATGTACTTTCTGGATCTATAACATTCACAATGTGTCAGTGGTATTTAAGGAGTCATTCCATACCTGTCGTGCCAATAAAGAGTCATTTTGGAGGATAACATGGGAACCAGGCCTTCCAGGACAGTCTGCGTTCCCGACAGCACAGCCTCGGTGCTCCCACTCGTTCCCAGTGTTCCTGATTCTTAACGGCACCAATGTGGGCGAGGGAAGATCTCTGAATACATTTAGCACTCCGATAGGTATAAATACAGAGTAGTACTGTGTTCGGCAGAGTACAAACCTTCAAAAGCGTCATCACTGGTGTTGTTTCTCCTCTTGAAGGATGAGTAGGATCCAGCCTGCCATTATTTTTGCTAGAGGCACCTGTTGCTCTGTTGTGCCCGCTGGACGTAAGGTCATTACACACTATTACCTCGGGGTCTTCCTCGCTGCTCTCCCGAACTATGACGGTTTCCGTGTCTGTCCGGTATTCTGTAAACTTTTTATTGCTTCACATCTTCCGTAAAAGCGTAGTTAACATTTTTCATCATTAAAGAGCTGATTATCAGTTTCTTTTTTTCTAGTCTCGTTGCGTCTTTTAATGGTAAGATCAGTCTTGTCTTATCTACAAAGGATGATATGAATCTGGCTTGTGTTTGCGTCTATGTCACGTATGAGAATGAGAGGCGGTACAGTCCCCTGAGAGAACAGAGCTTGGGAGCGATGGAAACTGCCCGATTCAAACCGTGTGACCTGTTCGTCAACATCCTCCTTCTGGAGTGAGGTTATAGGAGTCAGTTTCGCTGACGTTCTGGGATCATGCCAGAGTTCAGGCTCTCTTTACAGATGACACTTGGTGTCCGAGCTAATGCTGAGGAGGAGAGGAGGGTTCCAGGAGTCTGGTCCCGGTGAGGAATGCCTCTCCATGGCCTTATTCAGGTCTTGTGGGGGGTTGAAGAATGCAGCCGATGTGTAACGTGGCTGGTCCACTGCTTCGGAAGAAGTCGTTTAGGTTGTCTAAATCACAAATACATAGGAATACAGAGGAATTCAAACAAGAAACCATTGGGTCCTTTCGAGGGTGTTTGTGAACATCTTTAGCTCACTGACCACTGGTTTATCCCTGGTTATCCATGTGTGTGTGTGTGTGTGCGCTCTCCTGGTCTTGGTGGACGATGGGATCGTGTGGTTCTCGATATCCAAACTGTGTATCAACAAGAAGTAATCTGGGTTTTTCTCCTCTCTCTCTCTCTCTCTCTCTCTCTGATGGCTCCTCCTCCTCCTTCTCCTTCCTTTTCCTTGCCTCTCGCACGATTACAGTTTATAGTCCACGCCTTTCACATCATTTGTCGAGTTGCTTTCCCTTTGTTGGCTGAGCTGTGACTTTTTTTTTCCTCCAAGAAGGTCTGCAACTCATCTCCATCTCCTGTAAAGGTCGCTACCTTGCTCGTTCCAGTTTCGACATTTTCTGACCTTTTTCCTGGGCCGGTATGTGTCTCTGGCGCATTGCAAACATTTCACACAGCTCCTCTGATGATCCGTTACCCACGAGCGATTCCCACTGTATTGCAGACAGGTCACTGTTTATTTCCTCCCCATCTTTTTAACGCTTGCAGCTGAAACTGAATTTCAGAATTCACGGCAGTGTGTGTGTGTTACGACGAGATGATGTTTTAGTATCTGAACTCGTCTCTTCCTATCACTGGGTTGTGATCTTAGAACAGCGTATCTGAGATGGTGACCTCGCATACCAGGTCTACATGATTCGTCAAAAGCAATTCCGGTGTAATACTTGTTCTATAAGTTCAGCTGTCTGCTAACACGGAGAACTCGTCGAACAGTCTAATTTGTTCATTTTTTTTTTTTGCAGTTGTTCATCTGAACTGCGCGGGGGGGGGGGGGGGGGGGGTGATAGTCTACAATCATTCTTTCCTTAGCAAATATAACTGTAATTGGATAATTGTTGCCAAGGTTACCTAGAACAACCATGAATTTCTTATTCTATGAATTCTTGTGATGTTGCATCCCTTGGCTGGCAGATGACTGCCACAACTAACTTAAGTGTGTTCGGTCTTAATAATCAACACGTGAACTACACCATGAGAGGGATTTCGTGGCTCAGTTATTCTTCAACACACAGCTCTCGTGTCAGTCATGTACACGATGTAGTTCGGTAATGTACTTCATGTAATGCTCTGTGAAGGTTTCAAAGCTTCAAATTCTGTATTTATTTCCGTCTATAACCACTTAAAATGGAGATTTCCTCAGTTCTGTGTCATTTATAAGTCCCCGTTAGTGGGACACGTGAAGGCCATCACATATCGTGTTGCAAGTTCGTTTAACGATATTTCTTAGATGTTTACCATTGTTCTGCCTTAGTTCGACCGCCGTGGTGGTGTGTGTGTGTGTGTGTTGTGTGTGTGTGTGTGTGTGTGTGTGTGTGTGTGTGTGTGTGTGTGTGTGGTGCTCGGAAGCAAGTTTACGGATGCTTCATCAAGTTGGACAGGGCAGCCCGGAGCCCCGTTCCTCCTCACGGCTGACATTCGGCCTTCGTTTTCTTCTCCAGGTCTGTATCTACAGACACACGTGTCGCGGGCTGCCCTGCCTGGTCTCCCGTCCTACTGCATGCACAGGCGTGGGTCTTGATCACCCCCATACTGTTCCTCCCACGTGACGACCCCCCCTCACAGCACCGGTCAAAAGATCTCTCCTATGATAATGATGAACACATCTCAGGGCGGCAGCACCTACACCTCTCCTCGACATAGCATTTGCCTTCTTTAGGCATGTATAGGTATTATTATGGGTGCTGGTGTCTATAGTGTCCCCCTTCCAATCTGCCAAACCTACGGCTTATCAATGCACAGTATTTGCATACTTGGGGCTATGCGCTGTTTCCGCAGGGGTGAGTGTAGATTTAAGCACCTAGAGAATGTTGTAATATGTGCGCGCGTGTGTGTGTGTGTGTGTGTGTGTGTGTGTGTGTGTGAGTGTGTGTGTGTGTGTGTGTGTGTGTGATGAACTATTCCAACAATAAGGAAAGGGAAAGGGACATTTACACGTCTGGGATCCCGTGTGTGTGTGTGTGTGTGTGTGTGTGTGGTGGAGGTGACAGGTCCTCGCCCCGCACGTCACACGGCGTCACATGGCGCCATCGCAAGCCTCATGCCAACTGCTAATCAAGCGAGCGTCTAAAAATGGTGGCGAGACACACAACAGTGTGGGATATTGATTTGACAAACAGGTCCGCCGCCACGCCCGTAAACTTGGGTACACACGCAGATTTACCACGCTCGCTGCTCCTAAGGCTGTCATTATTGCTGTTAAATTGTCAGGAAGACAGCGGCGCCAGGTCACAATATACATTATGGAATTATAATTCGAAATAACACGGAATTACGGCGTATGACGTCACGACGACAAGCACACCGCGGTGCTGGCGATAATAAGTTCATGCAGGCATTTCACTGGTTGTAACTGACACACACACACACACACACACACACACACGTCCGAGTAAATGTAGAGAAATGAAGATTAGACGGTGAAAGAAGGCCAAGATAAGAGTATCATCTTACAGGCAACAAACTGCATGAATTTGATTGTAAGAGAGACTTTGGGGGGTCGCTATTATAACTAGCCTTTCACCAGAGACCCACCTTGCCGGAATGGTGAACGAGACAAAGTGTCTGATGGCAAATGTCTGAATCGAATTCAAGTCTATGCATAATGAAACAGTCGGCAAAGTATTCACGTCAATATATCAGGGTAAAGCTAAAATGGTCCTCAAGTTTGGTCAAGGCGCTTAAAGAAGCACAAAGAACTAGTGTAGGATATCCACAGGAGGGCATCAAGCATGGTAATCTGAATGAAGAAAGGCGAGTCACAGGGTGAGTGAGGCTAGAGGCCTCAAATCTTCCCACTATGCAAAAGAGAAGAGTGAGGGGTGACCTGACCACATCCTTTGTTTCTAAACGACTCGATGACGTCAAGTGCGAACAGCTCTTCGAAAGATGTAGGGATATGACAACAAGGGCCCATAACACGACATTAAAGGCGAAACTTCTACGAGAGAATAAAGTGTAATAAGTTGTAGTATAAAGAAACTACAAAAAGATGAAACCTCACCCTCCCCGTACGGTACAAATGGATAATCACACACACACACACACACGAAGTCCTAAACATTCATATACTTCACGTTTTCCTTTCGTTCCTGTGACGGGGGAGGGGGTGGGGGGGGGGGGGCGCTTGTGTCTACCCTCCCACTCGGGTATGGGGTCTGGTCGTGTGAGGGGCCACAGCACACGTCCCTACCTCAACCACTCCAGCAGCAGCCTGGGATGATCAGGCACGCTGCAGATATCTATCCCAACCTCGGGGATTTTTCCTCTGGTTGGTCCATAATATTTCCTATTTTCGTGGGTTCTCGAATTTTTTCCCCCTCAGACTGCTGACAGTTTTTTTTCCTCTAGAGTTCGCTGGTACAACGCGGACCAGCGTCCGACACCGAATGTTTACAATATTTTCACCCACCGGACGCACGGCGCCGTCCGTCCTGGTCAAACGTTGTCACGCATACCTCCACACATCTCTCTCTCTCTCTCTCTCTCTCTCTCTCTCTCTCTCTCTCTCTCTCTCTCTCTCTCCACTACGGAAACAATCTGGTGTGCACAGTGGCCACCATTCCTCCCAGTATTTACTTGGTGGGTACTGTGATACACGAGTCTCACCCAGCTGAATCCAGCAGCTGTCACATCACTAATCTTAAAAATGTAATGTTGGAACACGACACAGTCATCTCGTCTGGGGCATGTAAGGACTTCTGAAAAGTCACCATGCCTGTTCATGCCTGCCTCACTGTAAGAGTTCACAAGACTCATCTTCGGCAGCATCTTAATAGCAGTATCAACTCTGTTGTGGTTTCTTGGGATGGTCCTGTGGAACAATTGCTTCTCGATCCTTGACGCTCATATCCCGTGGTATACTGATGTCTCTCTCTCGTGTATCTGGAACTAATATTACTTTCTTATTTCCGCTCTAGCGATCAAGTGGACGACTTGGAAAAATAAATCATTTTAGTCTCCCATCACGAGCTACGTATTTCCACATTCTGGCATCGCCTGGATATCACGGCATGAAGCTCTGGTTTGTTCCTCGATGCATACGAGAAATGAAAATGACGCCCAGCAGAGATGGCGGACAGTCCCCCGGGGAAGAGAAATTTGAACCCAAGATACGTCATCGTTCACCAGGTTTAAGAAAAAATGTATCATGTGTACGTTACGGTCACACGTCCGTTTTCTTACTTTACCTGGTGTCTTATTTTCCTTCCATGTTCTTTGCCATAACTTTTTGAAATATCGTGTCTTATATTATTTTTTTCCAGTCTGTGTTCTGTTTCCAGGAGCCTTAAAACTTTACGACAGTGACCCCGCAGATGCGACAGGCATGGCATGTCATGCTAGGAGACTGTATAACCCCGGGTTGTGCATATAATCCATTCTATACGCTATATCGCTTTACCTCTCAGTCCCGCCTAAACATTTAGGTTATGTGAAGTCACCACTACTACTGGTCGATAGGTTTTTTGAGTCAATATGCATCTTTTATGATGTCGTGGGGGCTGTGTGAGGGGTATCAAACCTTTTTCAATTAATATCATACTAATGTGTCCATGCTGCTGAAATTATGTAGGTATTTCCAATGAGAGTCACAAGACGCTGCCCCTGAGGTAAAGACGACCAGGGGGAAGACGAGGCCAACCGTTCGTCTTAAAGATGATTACCTTTGTATGAAGAGATAACACACATAGGGAGCACAGGTTTCATAATGAGAGCCAGACAAATGGCTTGATAAGGCTGTTGCCCGCTACTTACACGGTGAGAGCAGTGAAAATGCACATCAGAAAGGACCTGCCAGCCGAACTGCAAACAATCCTAACACAGAATTGTGCATTGGCTGTATTTACAACCATAATATATACATATATATATATATATATATATATATATATATATATATATATATATATATATATATATATATATATATATCCCAAGGAGGTAACTTCCCAGTTGTCGATGCACCAACTTAACTCTATCATGAAGTACAGAATAAAACCAGAATTTTCATTTATTGTTTCTACACAGACATCTTGGAATATCTCCACTGGTTCTAACATTACTGGAAGACCTTTAGCATAACAACCCTACATGTGGCGAACAATGGTGTTTAACATCAACGAAAATACACAAGGCATTGCTTAACTTACATGCAAACATTTTTTCACAATGTTACGCAAAAAATAATATCAACATCACTAGCTTAAGTTACAACACCTTACATAGTTTAATGACTTAAAATCAAATTAACAACATGTTCTAATCATTCTAATATTCAACACGAAAGATAATCTGTGTTTCGTACATATTCTTTATGTTCAACACATAAAACATATATAATTTGTGTTTAATAAATACTCATCCCATCTACCAAGGTCTCTACTGGACATTACATCCTTTGGACATCTTGAACACGACCGTATGACCCTTGGGTATGATGGGATGACCTTTGACCCAACCCTCAAGGATTAGGTCAGAAGCCAGACCACCGTACCCATTAGAGGTCCCGTTGTGCTCCAGCAAATCACCAGAACCATGCAAATCTCCAGCGTGACCCACTAAACTATCACACTCAAACTCCTTTACCTGTACTCCATCGTCG
The DNA here is from genome assembly GCF_036320965.1 of Panulirus ornatus. Lineage (NCBI taxonomy): Eukaryota > Metazoa > Arthropoda > Malacostraca > Decapoda > Palinuridae > Panulirus > Panulirus ornatus. Next base: position 24,672,152 of record NC_092255.1, on the reverse strand, counting down.
ACTGTTCTGGAACGTTCATTAAGATCATTATCTCATTAGTATTTAAGTCTACGGCTACCTACACAGTGCACGGTACATGACAGTGTCAGACTGACCAGCTTTGGGGTCTAGTTGGTAGGGCGGGATGCCCATGTGTGCTGGCGGGGGTTGGCCCAGGGTCTGTCCATTGTGGTACAGGGAGAAGAGAGACCCGCTCGCCGGACCAGCTCCCAGACCCATCTTCTCCGCCGCCTGCAACAACGGAAAAAAAAAATAATCCCATCATCAAAGGCCAAAAGCAGCTGAGAAGGGAGGGGAAAAATGGAGACCAACTGCAGGTCATTTAATCATTGCAAGTAGAGACTAATGCAGTGTGTTCAATTAACGGTGAGGTAAAAATGCCGTAGGAGAGCCAATGGGATTTTAGGGAATTGAACACACTGCACGAGTCCATTAGGGTGATCAAAGTGTTATTAAGAGCATACACAATATACCAGAGTAACAAATCATGTTGATTTGGGTCTTACACACACACACACACACACACACACACACACACACACACACACACATACACACACACACGCACACACACACACATTAAATGTATATGTACTGACAGACACATATTTATCACGAAGGAACATAATCCAACACTCATCAGTGTGTTTGAAGTGACCAGCCTACGACCCTTGAACACGATGTTACGACCATCGAACAACATGATACGACCCTTTGGGTATGATGCCCCGACCTCTGACCTGACCCACGAAGATCAGGTCGAAGTCCTGGCTATTATACCCGGGGGTCGTACCCTCCTGCTCATGGCGTTAATTCGGATATAACACTAAAAGAACCTATCATTATCATTACAATAACAGCAACAACAAAAACTACAATAGTAATAATGACAATAATAATAATGTATAAATAAATAAATAAATGAGCCTACTTCTCCAAGTCGCAGGAAATATACACGTCCCCTCTGCCTGACCTTGACCACTTGATCTCCCGTAACATGTCCTCACTTCCCCTTTCCGTTCCCGTTACTTCCTGACCTTCTCTTAACCTCGGAGTTCCAGTAGAAAGGGGAGGATCGGCATGATGGCCGGTCTAAATGTCGTTGCTACCTAAAGGTGGCTACACGCGGACAATAAGCATATTGCCTGACTCGCGGTTGAAACCGTTTCATTAGGGCAGTAGTACCCCATTTTTATCAGAGGAGATATTGGGTTGTTGGCTAAATAGCTCCTGTAAGCAATTATTTTTTTTTTCTAAAGGTCTGGAACGGTATTGAGGTTCCGTGAGCTATTACCGTGCTGCACAGCGTTGCAGGCGTGAATGTGTGTACCTCTGGATGATCCAAGAGAGAGAGAGAGAGAGAGAGAGAGAGAGAGAGAGAGAGAGAGAGAGAGAGAGAGAGAGAGAGAGAGAGAGAGAGAGAGAGATTGAAACCTGGACCCTTGCCAGTTCCAGGAAGGTTAGGTTCTTGCAATTACTCTCTCCGTTGGCCAGGCCATCCTCCTGACCACCTCGGCAATACACGAATGACGCCCACTACCTCACAAGGTATACTAGACGCCCACTACCTCACAAGGTATACTAGACGCCCACTACCTCACAAGGTATACTAGACGCCCACTACCTCACAAGGTATACTAGACGCCCACTACCTCACAAGGTATACTAGACGCCCACTACCTCACAAGGTATACTAGACGCCCACTACCTCAAGGTATACTAGACGCCCACTACCTCAAGGTATAACATACGCCCACTACCTCAAGGTATAATATACGCCCACTACCTCACAAGGTATACTAGACGCCTACTATCTCACAAAGTACACAAGGGCTTTATTTTTCTCACCCCTCCCCCCAAAGCGTCAGAGCCACACACACCTCATGACCTAATTACTACGCATTACACTAACACTTCCCAGACGCGCTAAAAAAATTTCGCGAGGAACAGCAAAATTCTTATTCAAAATTAAAGAGGCGAAGCTTAGCTCGTGTTCTTGGAAGTTTTACAGCTTCGGGGCTTTGCTACAGTTCCCGTGTGTTTAGTTAATTGTGAATTTAGGATGATCTTTCTCTTAGGATGTGATGATACGAGAATGAGGTGTACGAGGGTCAGAGGACTCAGCGCCGCTGGTGGGAGTCTGGATTCAACAGGGCTGGGGTAATGGCACACACGCTCGGACGGTACACTGTTTGTTGCCTGCTTGAATGTTTGAACTGTGTTACGAGAGTCAAGCTGCTGCTGCTGCTGCAGGCCAGACCTACCTACACCTGCCTGGAAGTTCATCACCCCTTCAGTTCCCTGAAGGGAAGCGGAACTCGTGTGCTCCCCATCACATGAGGAAAGGGGTGAACCAAAGGCGTTTATGTCAGCCCTTCCTTCGGTGAAGGGATGGGACTCGTGTGCTCACATGAGAAAGGGAAGATCCCACAGTGTCTAACTGCCCTTCCGTCGGTGAAGGGGAGGGGGATTCATGTCTTCCCTTCACATGAGGTACCGGGGTGATCCCCTGGAGTGTATCAACCCGTCCAGCCGTCTGGGTAGAAACTCATAAGTTTCCCCTCACACGAGGCACCCCGGCCGCCCCCTCCTCCCCCCCAGTGCCTCCTCATTTACTCATTTCCCTGGGTAATTCTGGCTTGTAGAATCACAATTGAAATCCGAGTGGCGCGTCGCCCGTCGCCTGCTGAATACACCACCATCAGCGCCACCATCTTCCTCTGGTCCCTTGTCCCCCTGAACACCACCTCCTCGGTCCTCCTCCTCCTTCTCCTCTCCCTCTCCTCTTCCTCCATCCAATTTCCTTCCTCTCCTCTTCCTGACATGTCTGGCCTCATCCTCCTCCTCCTCCCGTCTCCCCGGCCCAGGAGGAGGGTTCCTTCCACCGTAATCACACCACTTACGCCACATTTAAGTCGACGACGAATCACCATTTCACATAAGCATCCAATTGACGTCGTCGTCGTCTGCCACGAGAGGCTGGGATGCCCTCCTCCTCTAGGCGGACAAGAGAAGGACATCCCAACACCACACCGCGTCCTCTACCACACCATCAGTCAAAATCCCCCTAAGGGAGCAGGAGAAAGGACACCACACCGTTACCACAACCACCACATCAGACTCCTAACTTCACCTATGTCTACCTTCGTCGGTGTCGGAGACCCATCTCTACCCCCTGCAGGTGGGTCTCTAAAGAAAGCGTCAAGGAGCAACGTTTAATCAACCAGGCTGTTGGTGCCAGCGTGACGTACCCGTCACAGCTTGGCTGATCAGTCAGTCAGACTCCGAAGGAACGTTTCACATCTCCATTTCCCCAGATGGCTCGCCGATCATCTTTCATACTACTCAGTTGGTAATGAATAACCTCGAACCCGGGTACTGAAGGGACTGAATAATGCTCGTGTCACTCCAGCTTTCCACTGGTACTTTCCCAATATCAGTCAGCAGTAATTTCCTATGGGGATGAGGGGCCACGGCTTCCAATATTGTCCGTCTACTACTCCTTTCCTACACCGTACGTCGATTCTAGCGTTCGTCTGTGCCTCTACAGTGTGGCCTTGGACGAAACTGTACTAATATGAGTGAGCAGTAAGGCTATTTGAATTCGCAGTCCGCAGGCCTACGTACCATTTCAGCCTGGCTCATTAGGTATACTTTAAACACGTAATCAATCAGTTCTTGAACTTTTTCATGTACGGTCCATAATATTTCTAATATTTGCAGACAGCTAGTTGAACAGCCGCAGCCTCGCGATGTCTACACACTTTTATTTTTTTATCAGCGTACTAACGGCATCTTTGTTTACACTGGTGGTATTTTCCTGTATAATGTTCATGTGTCTTATGGAGGCTAGATCTTCCAGTATACTTTTCATGTGAGTTTCACGATATTCAAGGTCAAGTGAGAGAGGGTGTGTGTGCAAAATAGGCTGCAGTTGGTTTGCTCCAGACGCTATAGGTAAGGCAATTAGGAGAAAAGAAAAAATAAGTGCGTGTGTGTGTGTGTGTGTGTGTGTGTGTGTGTGTGTGTGTTGGGGGGGAGGCACAGACTAAACCCACTGACTTAAATCTCTGCCACAGTTACGACTCTAGTAGACCAAGCCCATATCAGCTGTAAGTGATCTTCGCGCAATGTTCTAAAACTGACAATTTCATCCACATCCAAAATAGGCTCTGGCTCTGGAACACTGACACTATTCTGAGGCTTCTGTCTCACTCAAGAATTAGAGTAAGGAGGAGCAGAGGTGCGGAAGAGAGAGAGAAGAAATGTGTGGTAGAAGTACTGGATATCGCCATCCTATGGACTCGTCTGCTAGCAGGAGGCAGCAGAACCAGCCCAGCTTCTACTGGTTATTTCCCCTCACTCTGTCCAACTGAGGAGGAGGAAGGAAAATATCTCAACATAGGAATCTGGTCGTGGCCGGGGTTCTAGAAGTGTGTAGCTAGGAAGAGTAGCGAGATCTATTGCCGCGCGTCGCCTCAACTGGGTCTACAACGTCCAAATAACTCAAGCGAAGAGTGACTCTGTTTCCCCTCCACATGAATATGATGATGCAATGACTGAAGCCACGATTATAATCACTCAGATATATACACATGAGATATAAAGACCACATACACATATTATAGTGACTACACACACTAATGTTCTTGATCTATGAACTAACAGAGGAACTGGAGGTAAACCTGAATATGTTTGTGGATGATGACAATATCATGAGGGAATGAAAAGGGCAGAGGATTTTATCGATGGAGCTTAAACAAACACCAAAATTAATCTGAAACGTGGCTGATGAAATTCAACCTGAGTAAATGTACTGACGACTGAGCACAGTGAAAGAGAACTTCAGAATATTATCATCTGACAAGAAGTAAACCGAAGGAATGTGTGTGTGTGTGTGTGTGTGTGTGTGTGTGTCAGAGGAACTTGGAATTCGACATTCCTCCTAACCTGACGCTTGTGTCCAACATTACGAGAAATGGTCAAACTGTCCATATCTTATGTTAAGACAAAACTAGAAAATGATTCTCGAGTTTGGTCATTTAACACACACGAAAAACGAACAAAATGGGTCAAGATGAAGGCAACAAAGATGGGACTAGAGTTAAGCGAGATGAGCCACAGCAAGGGATTATAGTCCACAGTATAAGACAGACGAGTAAGGAGTGACTTAAGCACAACCTTCAAGTTTCAAAAACCGGGTTGACGATGTCAACAACGGTAAACAGTTCTACGAAAGATGCAAAAATAAAACAACCAGAGGCCATAAGAAATTATACAAGAAACTTGTCAGGAAAAATGTAAAGTGATTTTATTGTATGCGAGGACTACTGAGCACTACTGGACTAAGTGATGAAATTGTGAAGGCTGAGAAAACGCAAAAGTTTAAAAAAAAAAAAGTTGTATGATAGTAGAGAAAGTTTAAGAGATCCCCCCCCCCTCCCCCTTTCCTGAGTGCAGACCACCCTCCCCGTACCGTACAAATAGGTAATTACACAAGTCACGTGTCCACCCCACCACGCAACGACCCCTGAGTATGACCCTACTAGTGTGTGATGGTCTCAGCTCTGACCAAGACCCATGAGGCTCAGCAACATACAACAGCAGCCAGTCGACCAGCGTCGTCTGTATGCCCCACCCGGCCCAGCACGACCACCCAGTCGACCGAAAACAGCTGACTCGAGCAAGGGCGATCCACTTTTCGTGCCCCTTGCCCGGCGTCCGTCCACCTGGCTAAGAAGACCCGAACGATATGGACAAGAGTGATCCACTCGGCCGAGGATGAAACGTTCGGCTGATGACCCCGCGGCCAAGGACGACCCACACGGCCAAGGAGGACCAACTCAGCCGAGGACGACCCCACGCGGAGAACCTACGTCATTCGACTGAGGAAGGAAGGTTCACCGGTCCTCCTCGACTCTTGGCCAAAAGCTGGAGAACGGACGGAGCCACTCGGCCGAGGACAGTGGGGGCCGAGGGGTGGTGTAGGAGGGAGGATGGTGGTGCCGGGGAGGTGGGGGAGTGGCGCCCTCGACCGAGCAGGATATATAAAATGCTGGGAAACTGTTAACTAGGTATCGATCTGTTGGCGACGAGGTCGGAGCGAGAGGGTGCTCGGCCCGGAGAATCCCTAAAAGGTCCTTTGGCCCGAACAAAGTAAAGAGGTAGGCTGCATTAGCGAACAAAGCCGACACCAGCACCACCATTTGGCCAACTCCCAGTAATACATGCAAATCCTGGATAACGTTTTGGGACAGTGTCGGGACGTGTGCTGGGGTGGGGGGGCATCCCACGTCACCGAGGGGAAAGGGGTACCAACCCAAGGCTGGTGACTCCTGACTGGTGGTAACCCAAGCGTTCTGAGCGGGTACCACCCCGAACCAGGCGGCTCCTGACGACACGTACTCCTGGCAGTGAGGAAGGTCCCATCGGAAGCCTGACGGGGCTCGATACGATGGGGGTACGACGACGGAGTAGGATGCCCAGGATAGCGAGATAGATACTGCAGCAGGTCTGACTTGCGATGACGGGATAGGCAACAGGAATGGAATGGTGTGGGATAGAGGACGAAAAGAATGGAGATCAAATGGATGACTAAGGATAGGAGAGACAGCTGACAGAAGGCGGGATGGATGACTAAGATGGTTGGATGAATGGATGGAACGGGCAGACCTGACGGAGGGGAGGGTGAAATGGACGGTGGCATTATTGAATGGAACAGAGGAACGTGGTGATGGGGATGGAGTGTACACACAGAGGTTCAGCAGCTGACCGAGAGAGAAAACACCACATGACAAACCATCTGGTTTGGGTGCCAGCAAGTCTCTCGAACCGCGAGAACTTTGGAGACAGTTCGAGACATTGCTGGTGATGCGTTCTGCTGGGCCGGACACTCCGGAGACCTGCGTCGTGGCACTCCGAGGTGGTGCACACAGACGATGAAGACTTGACTGGTCTGCGGCCAAGGAGTTCGTAAACAATCCAATTTCTTAAGGTGATGAAAGCCTTCATCCGAAGATGGCAGGCTCTGGACCTGGCTGGAACGTTGCCACACCTCAACCCTCTCATACACACACACACTGTGGCAAAACATGGAGCAGCAACAGAAGGGACACACTTGGTGTTAACACTAACCAGTATCCACAATGTTGCGATAACTCCATGAAGAACACCCGGTTCTCCATGGACGAGACTGACTCTGCTTTACAAACATAAACCCGAGGTATCAGACTGAGGACAGATATCAGCCTATGGGACCCCGGGATATGGGATACGACATGCTATTTCTGTAAGGTTATGGCGTGGAAACACAGGGTTTTAATCCTGGTATTCTGGCAAGCAAAACCGGCGTGGCAACGCACATACACACACCTACTAACGTCAGGATAATAGATAAATACGACACCAAACATACACATTTTAACAGAGCAATTATATGCTATCCAACAAACCTCTACACCATACATCTTTTACATCTTCACAGTGCATAACTTGTGTGTGTTTCTCTCAATCTCACCTACCCAGGCCGACCTCTTCCCCTCCATATCCACCCCATTCAAAAAAAAATGAGTGAAGGGTAAGAACTCGTGACCGTTTAGCGTGAGGGAGAGGTGAACAGCAACAAAGGACCCAGGTACTGTAGGGGGGTAAGTACTTCCTCACTCACCTCAGATTCATTAAACTAAGAACTCATCAGAGCCAGTCTCTCTCTCTCTCTCTCTCTCCTGATGACCCAACGTATCATGGTAGACACGTGGAGAAAAGACATAAAAAGATGAGGTAAATCTAGAGCGTTGTGTTCGATGCAGCGAAGAGCGGAGGCTGTAGGAAGAGGACGAGGCACCGCATTAAGTCAACCATATGAAACAGAATCCTCAGCAGGTGGAGGGGGGTTTCTAGGGGTAGTGGTGTGTGTGTGTGTGGTAGCTGTGGGTGAGACCGTGGGGGGGAGGATTACTGTGGGGAGAGGAGGACTGGGGCATGGGAGGATTAAGGAGAGACTGTGGGGTGAAGGGGGGGTGGGGGGATGGGGGGAAGTAATTAAGGTTTACAAGCTGGGTGAAGGGCCGCTCACCCTCTTGTAAACCATCATAATCCATGTGTGACACACTGTACACTGCCTCGGTCACCTTGTACCACACCGTTCCCTCCTCTTACCCGACACGAAACCTCTACAATATTCTCTCTACATCCTTACTTTACCTTCCAAGTTTTAGAGATAAATAATACACACACACACACACACACACACATTTTTTTTTTTTTCATACGATTCGCCATTTCCCGCATTTGCGAGGTAGCGCCAAGAACAGAGGACTGGGCCTTAGAGGGAAAATCCTCCCTGGCCCCCTTCTCTGTTCCTTCTTTTGGAAAATTAAAAAAAAAACGAGAGGGGAGGATTTCCACCCACCCGCTCCCTCCCCTTTTAGTCGCCTTCTACGACACGCAGGGAATACGTGGGAAGTATTCTTTCTCCCCTATCCCCAGGGATACACACACACACACACACACACACACACACATATATATATATATATATATATATATATATATATATATATATATATATATATATATATATATATATATATATATATTTCCTTAAAATCCACTGTATCACCCCAGTGAGAAATATGACTGAGAGGCAAATCTACTTGGGGCATTGCGAAGGACCAATCAGGACAGGACAATACGATTAATGTGTTGGCTGAACCTACCACATGTCCACAGGAGGGCCCTACCACCACTACTAGCACCACCAACGGCAAGCTGCCACCATCGGGAGGTTATACCACCATCACCAGCACTTATCACCACAACAATCAACCAATAGTAAGGTTATAATCATAACACCTTCCCATTCATTCATTCTTATCATTCACTTTCACACACACACACACACACACACACACGCACACATAAACACACACAAATAACCCGGGCCGGGTCAATAAATCCGTTCATGAAGCTTTTTAAAACCAGGTTTATCAGAGGTCAGGAGGGGGTCTGGAGCGGATCCCCTCACAATCAATAGAGAACAAATGCCACATGAATAAGATATGGCAGCCAGATATTATCTTGAAGGTCTGCTAGGACGCGCACCCGCCCCAGCACAGATGGTGGGCCTCAACACTTCTCCCGACAACAGCGCCACGCTAAAGCTTACGACACCACCCAGCTTGTGCTACACCGAACAGCTTGCTACATCCAGCTTGCGCTACACCGAACAGCTTGCTATACCCAGCTTGCGCTACACCGAACAGCTTGCTACATCCAGCTTGCGCTACACCGAACAGCTTGCTACACCCAGCTTGCGCTACACCGAACAGCTTGCTACATTCAGCTTGCGCTACACCGAACAGCTTGCTATACCCAGCTTGGACTACACCAAAAACAGATAACCAAACCATTTCACACACAGCTTACTACACCCAGCTTAGACTACGGCAAACACAGCTTACTCCGACCATTTCAGACTCCCGCAAAAACATCACACACAGCCTAAAACCATCAAGACAACGGCACACATACATATGGATAGTGACCCAACTTGTAACGTGTGTGTGTGTGTGTGTGTGTGTGTGTGTGTGTGTGTGTGTGTGTGTTTATGTATGTATGTAGTAAAAACATGTGGCGCTCAGCCCGCCTCTGTAAACTGACACATATATTACTCTAATGTCCATATATATATGGGTACTGACCCAACCTCTCGTGTGTGTTACGCCCTTACAGTCTGTAAGAGCTGACGTAAATAAAGGTGTTACCCAAAAACTATACTTTATATATATATATATATATATATATATATATATATATATATATATATATATATATATATGTGTGTGTGTGTGTGTGTGTGTGTTACCAGACTCCGCCTGCTTGAGGCTACATTGCGGCTCATCGCCAGTTGACGAAAGTAAGTATACCCTCAAAGGAGAACTTATCGCTTCGAAGGAGACCATCCTGTTCTTCCTACTGAGCGTAGCGCAGCCTTGGAGGCGCAGGAACCCCTGGAAAAGGGGTCCTGGCTTGTGCGTCGGAGGGGGAAGGGGAGAGGGAGTGAGGGAGTGAGGGAGGGTGGTCGTATGAGGAGGGCCTTTTCTCGTGACCACGTCTGGTAATCATGGAGTAAACAGAGCGATTTCCTAAGAACTCTTCGGGGGGGAAGCGAGCCTAACCAAACCTGCCTCACCCCACATCCCCTGAGAACCCCCCCAGACCTCGTGCCTCCACATACGATAGTCTGAGGGAACCGAGACGACAGCGGCCTCGCTAATTCCAAAAGTTTTGTGACAACGTTTTTCAAAACACTATCATCTACATGCAACGCAACCCTTGTTTCTATTCCATAATCACATGTATTCGTTTGTTAAATATATTGGTATAAACAGAGAGATTAATAATCACTGAAAACACCAAGCGTTTCAGTAAGCAGCAAATCTTATACCCACATCAAACCCTTCAAGTCTGTGGAAGAATGCCATGGTCGGGGTTTGATCTTCAGCCCAGGAGCATTACTGGAACACAACACCAGCAGGAGAAGCACATCTCATTCAGCTCAGGCATGACTTCCTCGGAGATTTACATCCAAAATTCAGTAACTTTTTCCTTTCTCTCGTAACATATTTGTCCGCTTCCGTTAACTGTAGAAACTTTCCTTCAAAACAGGGCGTGGCGAAAGGAAAGGAAAGGATATAGCCGCTATGTGTATCTCTTTCTATTCGGGTGTATATATTTTTTTTCATACTATTCGCCATTTCCCGCGTTAGCGAGGTAGCGTTAAGAACAGAGGACTGAGCCTTTGAGGGAATAGCCTCACTTGGCCCCCTTCTCTGTTCTCTGACCCCAGGAATATCTCTAGTGCCTCAGACCAGCCGGCATCCCGAGGACGGGTAGCCCTTCGTGACCCAGGTGATCGCTTGGCGCTAACGTTCACAGGATGAGCCTGGGGTGCATAATAAAGGATCCGGCGGCGGAGGCAAAATCTATCCGTAGGCCTTCAGGCCACGGCCTCCAGCGGCCTGGACGACCAGAGAAGCCACTTGACGACCTGCTTGGTCCCAGACCGAGCTGTGAGGAGGGGGGGTCAAGACCTCAGGGACCATCGTCAGGTATACTTAGGGTGAGGTAAGTTCCAGGCATGGTCGTCTCCAGGTGGCCACGGGGGAGGAAGGAACAGGTTACAGGAGGAGGAGGAGGGGAGGTGGGTCGTGATGTGGGCGGTTCGAGAGCCCCATCCCCTCTCCTGCAGAACCACAATGAGGAACCGGTTACGGGGAAGGGGGTGTTGTGACGAGGTGGTTACCGTCCCCACCATGCGACAAGAACCGGTTCTGGTCTGGGAGGGCGATGAGAGGCGCGTCTTTGCACGAGGTGCTTTACGACGGCTTCTTAGCCTCAGTCTCAGAACCACGAAGAACACCTGTGTCTGGATCACGACGAGGAGGAGGATGAGGAGGGATACGCTACACTACATAAACAACAGGTCGCCCTCACTCCCCCGGTTCCCCTAGAACCACAAGAACCGGTAAGAACCGGTCCCGAGGGTGGGAGGAGGGGGGGGGAAGGAAGAAGTAAAAGGGTTCGAGCGCCCCTCCGTACCATCCGGCGGCGAACCAAGGCAAGAACCGGTTCCTGGACTGATGATGAGGGGCGCCGTGGAGTGGTGGGCTCGGGTGGTAGTGGGGGGCCAAGGGAGGGGAGGGCCTGGCGAGCGTGGCCGGGGCTGGAGACATAATGGCGGGTGGAGAGCCCTCGGCAGAAGTAGGGATGACTGTCGCTCCTCCTCCTCCTGCTGCTTCTCCTCCTTCAGCAGAAGGCGACGATCCCCGCGGCAGCAGCAGCAGCGTCTAGCACTCACCACCTCCCGCCACACTTAGACCAATGAAAGACCTCGGCCCACGACACACACACACACACACACACACACACACACACATAAAATGAGGAAGGCAAGAAAAATGATGATAAACAGAGGGAGGAAGACGAGGAAACACAGTACACGAACATCGGGAAAGACTCGTGAAATTTACCAGGGTAACGGAGGGAACGACGGAGGGAAAAGGAAATAAATATGGAGCTCATGATGACACAAAGAAAGATACACATAGGACAGTCAGAGAGAGAGAGAGAGAGAGAGAGAGAGAGAGAGAGAGAGAGAGAGAGAGAGAGAGAGAGAGAGAGAGAGAGAGGTACGTGCACGCGCGTACGTGTATGTGGTGAGTGTGTGTGTACTTAGGGAAGGGTTGTGTGTGTGTGTGTGTGTGTGTGTGTGTTTTTCTGAGTGCGAGTTTGTAATCTGGGTTTGATGCGTGCTTACGCGTACACGTGCAGGTCGTGCCCACGTGTCCTACACCGGCTGAACCCCCGCTGAACACAACCCAGGACAAGAGCAACACCGTAACAAGTAAAGAAGTGAAGCGTACGGCTTAATATAACGAGATAAAGCAGTGGGAGTATTAACACAGGGGGAGGGGGGAAGGAAAGAGCGAGACGGCAACTGCGTCAGCGAGTCGACCGTCCTCCACCATCCTGGAATATAAACATTACATAACTCACAGTAGAAGTGACATACTGGGTAGAAAAACATTAATAATACATGCACTGGAGATTAGGCCGGGGGAGATGAAATGTTTGGTAGTAAATGTGAGCGGCCGAGTTGGGGGAGCGGTGGGTTTTATGGCCTCGTCTGTGATGTATAGTTAAGTAGTGGGACAATTAATGCCCTTTACGCTCGGGGTCAGGTCAGACGGGGTCAGACGGGCCCAACTAACATGAAAGAAGACACGGGCAAATTCTTTATAAAGGCCTGCTAAATTTTTGAGGCTTCAATTTACAGCGTAACGCTCGAGGCTTCAATATTTCATATAGGGCAGAGCGGACGCCATCCTAACATCAACACTCATCTGTCTTGGTGACATTTCATCCCTCACAATTAAGGCAACTTTATGCCATGATTTTCGCCCGTCTCTATCACTTGGATCCACAGTCAACACTGGCATACGGCATCACCACCTCACTTGAGTCGCGAATATCACAAGAATGTTCGTGTAATATTGCTTAAATACTGAGGCACACATGGTTAGAATAAATACCATTCAGGATATGGTGAATGCCTTCAGAATGGGTCCTTCAAGTAATAAGACTCGAGCACTGCGTAGCCAACTCGAAGAATATACTACCGTTATGGGGACTACACAAACGTATCGTACCTACATTAGGGTAATATATCGCACGGAGAAAATCATACGGGACTCTACAAGTCCAGCCTGGGAGCTGGTAAGAATGATACCAGAAAACAATAACTTCAAATGGGTCCCGAAATTAATCTCAGGAATATATAGGAACGAAAAATAACACGCATCAATAAAGTACCACACCAGGGTAAACATACGCTGGCCAACCAAGGAGAAGGTAAATGCGATGCAGAAAAAGGCTGCCATCTCCAAATGGGTATCTTAATCTATATGGTAATAATGGTGTGTGTGTGTGTGTGTGTGTGTGTGTGTGTGTGTGTGTGTGTGTGTGTGTGCGTGTGTGTGTGTCCCTCCGTCTGTGTAAAAAAAAAATTGACCTTCGACCTTATCCACTGGAGGTTTGGTCAAAGGTTAACGGTATTAAGGATATGCTGTGATGGGGGTGTGTAATGAAGATGGCAGTACAGTGACGATGTCGTGAAGACAAAGGTGTAATGAAAATGAAAGGCATAAGTTGAGCGTAGTGAAGATGGTCTACTTAAAATGAAAGGCATAAGTTGAGGCGGAGTGAAGATGGTGTACTTAAAATGATAGTGTAGTGAAGACGGATCTAATAAAAACGAGACTACGATGAATATAGAGGTGTAGTGAAGATGTAGTTCAGTAAAGATTAGGGTCTAATCTGGTGAAAATGGGGATGTGGTAAAGATGGTGCTTGACATGCTTTTCAGAACGATCCAGGCTAGGTTCAAGCATTATGTGAGCTATTAGAGGAATAGGCTACTGTTTTGTTCATCCTAGGAACGACACAGACCACATAAGTTATTACACTGGTATAAATGTAGGGACGTATGAATGTGTATTCGTGGAGTAGACCATCCTGGGAGAACCACTCACATCCACCCACCTCCTAGGGTCGTGGAGACCATCTTGGGAGAACCACCAACTCCCAGCCGCCTACCATGGTAGAGGAGACCATCCTGGGAGAACCACTAACCCTTAGCCACCCCCATGGTTGAGGAGACCAACCTGGGAGATATCAACCACTCACCACTCCCACCATTCACAAACTCGATAATATGCCACCCACTCCCACGATACTCCCATGTTAATACTACACTAATTTTGAACCTATAAGCCCATGTTCAAGCACTCGAGCTCATACCACACCGATAGGTCTAACCCACACCAACTGGCCACCCACTTATCTAACCCACACCAACTGGCCACCCACTTATCTAACCCACACCAAGAGGCCGCCCACTTATCTAACCCACACCAAGAGGCCGCCCACTTATCTAACCCACACCAACTGGCCACCCACTTATCTAACCCACACCAAGAGGCCGCCCACTTATCTAACCCACACCAAGAGGCCGCCCACTTATCTAACCCACACCAACTGGCCACCCACTTATCTAACCCACACCAACTGGCCGCCCACTTATCTAACCCACACCAAGAGGCCGCCCACTTATCTAACCCACACCAAGAGGCCGCCCACTGGCCTATCCCACCCCAATAGGCCGCCCACTGGCCTATCCCACCCCAACAGGCCGCCCACCCCGGGAGGCAAACGTAATAACCAATGCCAAGCTGGCGACCCTGACATTCCTCGTCCGCGCCTCAACGACAGAAAATTAAAAAATATGGAAAAAGCCATTTGAAGATTTTATTGCAGAGTGAAGTGCGCCAGTGATTGCTGGAGGGGCGAGGGCGAAAGGGGCGTAACGCGCACTGCCCAACCGTCGGGGGAGCGCTCGTGAGGGGATGGGGAGAGAGAGAGAGGGGCGAGAGGCGACCACGACGAAGAAGAAGAGGAGGAAGTGAGAAGGAGGAGATGGAGGAGGAGGAGGAGGAGGAGGAGGAGGAGGAGGAGGAGGAGGAAGAAAAAGGAACGAGGCGACAACGGAATAGAGTGATGTATCAACTATCAGATTCCAAAACATTTAAATGTGTAGCAAGTTCAAAAAAAAAAAAAAAATAGTTCTTTTCCCCTTCGCTGTTAAGTAAACATCAAAGATGAACGTTAATTGCCGGACTTCATGTGAACCACACACACAGACACAGACACAGACAAAATAAAAATACAAGGTAGCGCTCCGCCAGAATGGAAGAGAGCCGACGTAGTGCCATTATATATAAGAGGTGACAGTGAAACACGCCTGAACTGCAGGCCAGACTCTCCTCCTCCTCCCGAGCCGCCGGATAAGCAAGGTGCTGCAGGCGATACCGAGAGGCAGATAACGTGAGTTTCTGAGGCGCACAAGCCGATACGGCGTCCAAAAAATTCAGTATCTCGCGTGATGTAACGTTTGACATTTCTATGGAAAAAGGGGGAAGGAATGGGGGAGGGGGACGGGTAGATTCATTTTGTATCCTTGGACTATCAAAAAGGTCTTTTATACTGGAGGAATAAATAAAAAAAAAAAGTCGACATCGTAGGTGGGGGTCTGAGGAGGGCTACTTAAATGGAGTGACAGCTATCTAAAGTGGGAGGGAAGAGACAGCATATGTCATGGGAGCCTTGTTAAGGTGGGCGCGGATGACTGGTGGGGTCCCTCGGGATCCAGAGCTGGAGCCACTGCTATGTCTCATCTATGCAAATGATTTGCCCAAACCGGCAGGATCGTATGTGAATATGTTTACTGATGACGCCAAGGTTATTATGGTAGAAGTGCGAAGTAACGCGGCCTGTGGAAGTCCTGGAGGAGCACCTGGAGAAAAATGCAACAGCTGTGGTCGTCGGACAATTGGCTGGCGAAATCTAACCCCGGGAAACGCGATGTCTTGAGGCTGGGAAGGGGTTGAAACGTACAAGACTGTGGTTAATACCATATTGAGAGAAGCGAATCACAAGCGTCGTACTGTGTGAGGGCCCGAGGGCGTTGAAATCATGCCAAGCTTGTCACCACATCAGGTCAGAAGGGGATCGCGAGGGAGGCAAGCAGTTAACGTCAAACCTGCCTTCAAATATATGGACGAAAAGACACTTAGCATGATGTAGACGACATGTTTTTCCACCTACGCGAGCATATGCTCCAACAGTCTGGTCTCACGACTGTGGGGTTACAAAGAAATCCTGGAAAGTCCACAAAAATGTAACAAGAATAGTGCCAGTAGCGAGTGGCATGAGTTAAGAGAGAGAAGCCCTCGATCTCCCTTACTTGGGGAGAAGGAATAATAAAGGAGGACAAGATATGTACACAAAATATCTAGGAAGTCATGACGACGTTAACACACATTAACTCTACTGAAGTCACAAGAAAATCCACAAGAGGTGCATGACTAAGAAGTTAGGCAAGAAAAATGTACGGAGGGACGTGAGAAAGTGTACGGAGGGAAGTGAGGAAGTGTACGGAGGGACGTGAGGAAGTGCAGGGAGGGACGTGAGGAAGTGTAGGGAGGGACGTGAGGAAGTGCAAGGAGGGACGTGAGGAAGTGCAGGGAGGGACGTGAGGAAGTGCAGGGAGGGACGTGAGAAAGCCTACGGAGAGACATGAAGAAGTGTACGGAGGGACGCGAGGAAGTGTACGGAGGGACAGCAACAGAGTGGGTGACCTCTTAGAAGAAACCAAGTCAATGAGAGTACCATTGTAACATACGAAAAAAATCAAGGCTAGGATAAATATGCATGGATGAGAGAAGGGGGCTCCGAGGGTGTAAATCTCTTTCCCCGTCTGTACAAACAGGTAATAAGAAATAAAGACACACACACACACACACACACACACATCTGACATCAACGCCCACCAGCAAGAGATGCGCTACAGTTATCATATAAATGTACTGGTGGTGGTGATGTTTCTTCGAGAGAGAGAGAGAGAGAGAGAGAGAGAGAGAGAGAGAGAGAGAGAGAGAGAGAGAGTTGTAGCTTGTTAGCCAACCCCAGATAAGAGAAGCAAGGCACCAAGACACACAACGAGCCTCTCTGCAGGACACACACACACACACACACACACACACACACACACACACACACCTGACCAGCGCTAGGTCCATCGCCACACCCGATCAATTGCCATAAATGAACAAGTGCAGAACGGTGAACCAAGTGGCAAGCAGGAACACGCACCTGGACAACATGCAACAAAGGCACGACAGTGGACAATATAGGCAAGATCGGTCAGCAGAAAGATGTGTAAAGGAGTAAAATGTTTAAAAAACAATAAAAATTAGAGATACATTGTATGAAGAAATGTGGATATGTATAAAAATGAGGATATAAATGTTGAATAATATTAGTGGAAAAAGTGAAATAGGTCGAAGCTCCGACACTGAAAAAAGTGGCAGACTGGAATTTAACTTAACTTCGAAAATCTTCTTTACCCCACAGCTCGGCCTGAGTCCAGCAGGCTGCTCATTGGTCGACCAAGCTGTTGGAAGCCGCAGCCCGCAGGCCTGGCTGGTCTGGTACACGTTATAAATACTTATCCTGGGCATTCATAAATTCTCCAGTGTACGTCCCTTGGTGTTCCTAAGGGTTGCAGGCAATGTGTTGAACACTCTTAGACCCCGGATGTTCCGGGTAACATTTTACAGAGTCGTCCATGCCTGTGGTGACAACAGGGAAATATTCATGTGTAGGTTGGAGACCCCAACCTCAAGACTGACCAAGTGTACATGACGATATACCTCTCCCGTCTACGCTGCAGAAAGTACAGCCTCGGTGATTTCAGTCGGTCTGGGGTATACCCGAAGTATACCTAAGAGTATACAAGTGGAATATAACACGACATATCCAAAGCATTTGACAAGGTGTGGCATAAATCCCTGCTTTGTAAACTCTCTTCCTTTGCTTTTCTCTGCTTTCCTCAGTTCCCCTGTACCCTTCCTCTCTCGTCGGTGCACTCCAGTGGTCGCTGATGGAGCGACCGCTTCCCCCCTCTCCCCCTCCTCTTACACTATCAATAACGGCGTATCTCAGGGTTCTACCTCATCACCTACTCTCTTTCTTCACTAAACATACGATCATCACTTTCCACCTTCTGTCCCCTATTCACTCGCTGCTTCCTGAGCACAGCTTCAGCGTGGGGATCGGGCACTCAAGGATTAGCTGGCATGGTACCACCTCTTCCTCCTCCTTCCCCCGAACAGCTAAGCTGTGCAGTTCTCGTCCTCCTTTCGTCTTCCCCTCGTTCTATGACCTCTCTACCTTTAACGGTCAGGTCTACTAACACCCGAGGGTCCCTGAACATTTTCTGTTTCCTTTTTCCTCTCTTTTTTAACACTTTTCTCTCACCCGAGATGGCCTTGCGCTTGAGGGCATATATTTTGCTCGTCCAATGTCGGTCACTGTAAGAAAATATAGTGAAGAAGTCAAGGAATGGAACCAATAAAGAAGCGACGGACCGAGTGAGCAAGTCAAGCAATGGAACGAGTGAACGAGTCAAGGAATGGAACAACCAGATCAAGAGACACAAGGTACAATAAGTAGAACAATCAGAGACGGAGGGAAGCGACACGGGCGCCACTGGTGGGGGGGTGGCCCGGGCGCCCCCCGAGGCTCGCTCACAACGCCAATAACAAACACGATAAATTGATACTCGGCGTCGATAATAACCCGAGAAAAAGGTATTTGTTTTGCTCCGCTAGCGAGGTGACGACGGAGCCGGGGAAAAACAACTTGGCCCGCCCCGCGCTCACCTGATGGTGATGGTGAGGCGGTGGTGAGGCGGTGGTGACGGTGGAAGACGGTGAAGTGTCAGCGCTAGTGAGGAGGTGATGATGGTGAAATAGCGGCGAAGTGAAGATGGTGAAGGGATGGTGCTAGTGAGGTGGTGATGATGGTGAAGGAGTGCTGAACATGGTAAAGACATGGTGCTGGTGAGGTGGTGGAGTTGAAGTAGTGGTGAAGGTGGTAAAGATGGTGAAGAGATGGTGCTAGTGTGGTGGTGATGGTGAAGCGGGTGTGCTGGTGAGATCTTGGTGATTACGTTGGTACGATGATGGCGTGGTGGTGGTGGTGGTGATGATGAAGGAGCAATATTGGTGCTTGTCATGGTGGAGTGCTGGTGCTACTGAGGTGCTGAGGAGGAAGTTCCAGTGTGTGTGTGTGTGTGTGTACCTCGTTCTCAAGGGGATAAACCTTAGTAACTAATGGTTTATAACAACGTCCGCAGGGGGTTAAACCTTCGTACCTTATGGTCTATAACAAGGTCCTCAAGGGGGGGGGTTAAACCTTCGTACCTTATGGTTTATAACAAAGGCCTCAGGGGGGGGTGGTTAAACCTTCACAAACGTAATGGTTTAAAACAAAGTCCTCAGGGGGTTTCATCACCATGAAAGGGGAATCAAAACATCATTAACACAGGACTAGCACAATGTAATCATCTTGTGACGCAATGTCCATCGTATTACCACAATGTAATCAAGACCTGCGACACTACTGGCACGAGATGATGACAATATACAGTCAAAGTCACATGACACCTGGAAGGGAGTGGACAACTTGATTAAGACCAGTGACACCACAGGTACAGGATGATGCAGTATTAATCACAACTTATGACACTTACTGTAAGGCAGTAGACAATCTAATGAAGACTTATGACACTAACTGTACGGGGTCAAGATGTGACCCTCGAGACCTCTTGACAATGATAGTACGGGATCACGATGTGAAATCACGTCATATGACACTTAACTCCGCTGGACCAGAACAGTGCAATCGTGACCCATGACACGGCTTGTATGGGGCCTGTGACACAACACTCAAGTCAGCTCAAAACTGGAACACGTGGGTCTGACACCCTCACAAGCATCACATGCTCGTAATACTAAACATCACAAAGTATATACTACTGCGCATCACTGGTAACCTAACATCACCGAGGGACGCGCGCACCAAAGTTGAGAACTAATCAGTACGTGAACGTGTCTTGTCTTGATATCATCAGTCATACTTTCAATCAAATGATGGCTTATCAAACTGTACTTCGTTCAACCTCTAATCAGGCAAAATTCAGCCAAGTCGATAGTCATCTCGCGCTGTGCCTGATAACACAACACTGAGGCGGGGCAAGCAACGCACCTTGTGGGAACCACGACCAAGCAGCTCCTGCATTGGAATTCGATCCGATCCCATCGCTGAAATTCCACCCCACATGGTATGGCGAGGGCGAGACTTTACGGCCACAGGTCAAACCTTGAGTGTTCACAGTTCAAACAGATGTACATGATACGGTTCCCAATGTTTACATCAATAAGGTTCACCTGCCTGGACAGCCTTGGTATAGGAGGAAGGCGTCCCCAAGTACACTCACCTCTGGGAGGGTTACAGCGCTACACAAGACAAATGGGTCCAGCCCCGAGCTGGGTGTTGGTGTCCCCTGAAATTATCAAGTATTACAAGGTGTAGTGGTTAGCGTCGATGACGATGCAAAACACACAGACCCTTCCAGGTTCGAGTCCCGGGCGCAGCAGTCGGTCCGCAGCCAAGCCAGCTGGTCATCCTCCCCTCCGGCCTCGTGGATAAATGGGTATATATATATATAAATAAATATATATATATATATATATATATATATATATATATATATATATATATATATATATATATATATATATATAAGGTGTGTGTGTGTGTGTGATTCAGCACCACTATGGCCCAGACCCCACTACTATGATCTCGGCCAGATACAGTGCTAACAACAGTACAAACAACAGTGCCAACACCACCTACAGTGACACCACTAATAGTGCCACCAACACCTAAAGTTCTACCCCTATCACGAGTACCACCATTACCAACACGCCGCCACCACTAACGACGGTGCCACTACCACTAACACTGCCAACACCATGACCTGTGCCACTACCACCAACACTGCCACCACCATGACCTGTGCCACTACCACCAACACTGCCACCACCATGACCTGTGCCACTACCACCAACACTGCCACCACCATGACCTGTGCCACTACCACCAACACTGCCACCACCATGACCTGTGCCACCAGCAGCAGCAGCAGCAGCAGCAGCAGCAGCAGGAGCCACGGTAAGTACTGCACATGCCCCCCCACCTCAAAGACCTGAAATCCCCTCGCCACTAAGAATGGCACGACGCTCCCAAAGGAGTTGGCCAAACGCTTCGCCCTGACGTTCAAATGCCACGTGTGACGCTATCATGACCCGGCAGAGGCAGCTATGTTGCCGACAGCCATGTTGCCGACGCTCTGCCTTCGTCACCAGCGTCCTGTAAGGACGTCATTTCAGGACAAGTTTCCGCTCACATTATAATGCCGACAAGGACAAACGCTATATTTCAGGACCGACAAACACACGAACAACGGCAAACAAATAAAAGAACACGTCAGCTGCGGCACGTACCGTCACGGTACAAAGAATCAATAATATATTAAAGTTCAAATATCCTGAATCACAAAATTCCGAAGAGAAAGATCAAATCAAATATTTAATAACAAAAATCCAACGACGGGGGAGAAAAAAAAGGGGGAGGAAATAAGAAAAAAAAGACTGAGACGAAATTATTAATGACGTTCGTGCCCCCCTCCCCCCATACTCGTCCCCAACATATATACACAACACTACAGAGCGAGAATAGACAAATAAAAGTAATATACGTGGGAGCTGCAAAGCGTGGAGGCAGGAAGGCGGCGGTCCGATCCTCGTGCCGCTGCGCAGCTCGGAACACTGGCACGGCAGGAATGTACAAATTAACAGACTTTCTAAATATCAAAGGACATCCCGCCATTTCCTCTCTGATCTGCTTTGGCAAAATGTGGAATATGGTCCGTGGGGGTCTCCTGGGCAGAGCCATCGTCCTACTGAGCATTTCCTCGTGCTAAGGTCACACACACACACACACACACACACACACATGACCCAGGCCACTAGAGTGTCCGGCTTGGCCATAAAGAAGAAAAAAAAAGAGGGAACGTACGAGTGGAAACGTCGGACGACGGGTGTAAATCTGGCCCAGTTGGGGTCAGAAACATTGAGGCCGGCTCTCATTACTGGCCCGCTCGGTGGCGTGGATTAAAGGGCAATTAAGATTCCGTGTTAAGAGGGGAAATTCAATATAAAAGTTTGTATGTCAGGTACAATATGATGGCGGGGTGGTCTGCGTTTAGTCGGGCCGGCGGCAGCAGTCCGGGGGCGCGCCACCTCCACCAACCTGCCGCCGCCGGGAGGACAGGGGGAGGAGGTGGGTGGGTGGGTGGTGGTCTTCGCCGGCTGGGGGTCCGCAGGGACAAAGATAATAATTCAGTATCGGTGGAGACCAATATTAAAGGGAAATCTTCGCATTTCCGGACACACACACACACACACACACACACACACACACACCGCTCCAGAATTTTATATTCAAAGGAAAGTCAATAGTTAAAGGGGAGCTGCGACGTTATAAAGCAAGGAAAAAAAAAAATATTATATCCTTAAAATAGTGAAATGGTAAGTTGAGAGGGGGAGTGTGGAGGTGGTGTAAGAGTGCTGCTGATTCTAGCTGAAACAAGGCAGGCAACCTTGTTAGTGTGTGAAAGAGAGAGAGAGAGAGAGAGAGAGAGAGAGAGAGAGAGAGAGAGGCACGGGGAGCTGAGGGGAAAGAGGGTATACTCCTCCCCCTCTCTCTCTCTCTCTCTCTCTCTCTCTCTCTCTCTCTCTCTCTCTCTCTCTCCCTCCCCCCTTTATAACGGCGGCAACATCAAAGGGAAACTTGGTAATCGAAAAGCCCTTTGAACTAGAGCGCAAATCAGATTTTCGCTCGAGTACCCCGCGCCGGCACATCTACCGCCACTGCCGAGGTTGGCGCGCGCCTCTCCCTCCACACCACCACCCCCGGGGAGAACCCTCACCTCCCGTGTACATCCTCTGTACAACATTACACGTGTACAACCGCGTACATACGCCAACCTTAAGTCCCCCCCCCCCCTCGCCTATCCACCCCGGGCACTGGGTGGCGGACGGGACGGGCCGAGAGGAGAGCCACAAGGTAATCTATCAACATGGGGAGTACAACGTTACTTCTCTGGCTTGCTAGGTGGGTGGGGAGGTTAATTAGCCGCTGCTTCTCCACGTCACGGGCCGCGCAGCCATTATCTCAAATACCCAGATTTGATAAATCAATGCGCTTAAAAAAAAATGTAGGTGAGTAGGTAGGGCGGAAGGGGAGAGAGAGAGAGAGAGAGAGAGAGAGAGAGAGAGAGAGAGAGAGAGAGAGAGAGAGAGAGAGAGAGAGAGAGAGAATGGGACGAGAAAATCATTGCCAGAGATGAGTGGTGTGAGGCGGGTCTGAGTGCATACAGCCAGGGTTTAAAGCAAGGGTTGAGGCGCACACAACAAGAAAATGGGAGGAAGAAAATGAGAAGCGAGGGGAAGGATGGAAGACACAGGGGAGAGGAGAAGAGGTCAATATGGTTGGGAGGTTAACTGGGGAGGGGAGGCCTACTGAGGAGGGGAGGTCAGCTGGGGGGAAGTCAGCTGGGGGGGAAGTCAGCTGGGGAAGGGGGAGGTGGGGGGGGGGAGTCTACAGTGAAAGGTTTAGTCTGATGTGGATAGGGCCAGAAGGACAGATGGTGACTCCCTCGTTCACTACAGGTAAAACTTAATGATTACAACTACGTAGGAGCTGGAGAGAGAGAGAGAGAGAGAGAGAGAGAGAGAGAGAGAGAGAGAGAGAGAGAGAGAGAGAGAGAGAGAGAGAGAGAGAGAGAGAGATTCAACGAACGCACAAACGAGGCACTAAACGAGATAAAAGAAAAATGTATTCCTTTACGATGGTGTGAGGGTACGTACAGGGTGCCACCATAGTGGTGTAGGGGGTGATGGGTGCCATCATGGTCAAGTAGAGGTGCCGGATGCCACAATGATGGTGTGGCGATCCAGGGAATAACCACGACGGTGTGGCACTATAGGGTGCCAATCCCATCGCCCTAGGGGAAGGGGACGAGTCTTGTTGAAATGCCGTAAATTCTTCTCTTCAGAACAACTGCCGCCTTCACACCAAGGACTGACCCGTCCCTGTATGGAGCACTGCCCTCACATCTGGGGAGCTCCTACCTCATGTACACAGAACTGGAGAGATGAGTCTACAGCGGCCCGACTTATCAACTCTCCCAATCTATCCTTACGACTTGACCCACTTTGCCGTGCGCCGTCATGATGGTTCACTTTCCTTCTTCCATATACGTATTACTTTGTTTTTCACTCCTGAGAGCTGGCGGCTTGTGTGCCCCCAACCGTTAGCTAGACCACTCGCGAGGCAGGCTTACTGCGTCACGTAATTACTGTGAGGCCGTTGGCAACTCAAGGGTGGGCCGTTTTGATATCTATTTCTTTCGCTACACCTTGACGGTTTGGAACATCCTACTACTCCAACGTGTCTTTCCAAACTAATACGACATTGGCCGTTTTTAAGAGGCAAGTTTTCCAGTTCCACCGAAATTCTTCGGATACTTTTCTTTTCCTATTTCTTTCTCATTAAACATTGTCACATTTCCATTAAGGTCCAGCCTCGAGGTGGACTTCATTCCGTAACTGGAGCCTCCAATATCTAAGAAAAAGAAAAAAGAAAGAAAGGAAAAAATCAAAGCCTCCAGAGATTAAGCACACCAACATACCCCATGTGTCAGTTCAGTTGTTGTCTAACTGCCTCTAACTTCTTGATAACAAGGTTCAAGGATCATAACAACTTGAGTTAACCAGAGGCAACCACCCAAACAGATCCACCGCCATGATTAAGAATGGCGACATCAGCCATAACGAGCTATAATCACCTAACAAATTAAAGCCATCAATTAGGCACGTCAATTGGGGAACAGTAAGTGGGTAATCCAGTCTTTATTGCCGCAACGAGAGGTAATACACGGTGGGGTAACTCTCAGACCAGCGTTGCTCCAGGCACACCAGAGGCTCCACACTATTACACACACGACTCTCATGTTGTTTTAAGGTACAGGATAAAACGCAACGATGCCTGACCTACAGTGGCATAGACTAACCTATGCAGAATGAGGAAGTTCTCATGATTCAATATCACTTTTCTGCCAGTGTCTTGACCAATTCTCCGTGGCAAGCAAGCGTTGATTAACGGCAACGTGCAACTAAACCCACCGGTGACCTTAGAATGCGTCTCGAATATGATTGATCCCACTGGAAACCAAGCCCCCCCCACGGCTTGACACGTCAGGAAAAACCACCTCCTGTCAGCTGTCAGGTGGCAGTGCTGGGGTAAGGAGGCTCCAGGTGATCGCGCGTCACGTATGATGACGCTGTTGCATGAGTCGCAAACGTTACATTATGTTACCCTGGGGTTTCCTCATTACGGCTGTTACACGAACTGGACGTAATGTAGATGTTGCAATCACTCCTACCCTTACTGGTGTTGTTGCATGTGTTGTGTGCGTCACGGGGTGGAGCAGGTGCAGCAAGGATGGCGGCGGTCCGGCGTGTGTAAAGGTCCAGCGACAGGGAGTGTGAGACGTCTCTCCCGCGCCACCACACCGGGGTATGGAATACGCCTTTCATGCTCCACACTGTCCTCATCTCTCGACATTTCACGCCAGAGGGAGGATGATGGGTGAGGGGTGGTGTGCAGGTGGGGGGAGGTGGTCAGGAGGGGAAGCTAAGGGGTAGGAGGTGTATAGATAGTGGCGGGTGGAAGTTAAAGAGAAGGTCGGAAGGATCTCTTGAGACTAGAGCTTTCTAGCGGGTTAACATCTACGAATATAACCTTCTATGAGACATTCACATATTCTATGACAGTCCCAAATTGTCTAGTGAACCTGTAGCACCTTCCAGGCGTAAATAGTGTAGTTCAGATAGGCTAACGAAGATGGGTGGGCGACTTCGCTTCTGGAGGTGGCGAGCGCGGGCGCTGGAACCCCTAAGAGTGCTGGAGCCCGGACCACTGGAGCTACTGGTGATGGAGATCCTGGGATGTTGGACACCAATGGATGATGAGGCTTCTAGTGTTTATGGATGGCCGAATCACCTGTGCTAGTAGTCCCATAGTCTCGTCTCTATCCTCACAGCTCGGCCTAAGGAGGCCCCTACCTCTCCACTTTATATCTGTAAAGGATTATCACAGACTCCAGCCGGCGTGCCTAAGACGTACCAATTGATTACTTACACTTGGAAGGATCTCAATAAACCTCCTCCTCCATACGTTTAAAGGGCTTCATATCGTGTTTCTTAGACTTACTAACAACACACACTTACACAATAACGACATTCTCACCACCGTCACCTCCTGCCACCAGAGATCCCTGGCCCCCGAGTTCCAGTATAGTGATCTCCATCATAGTGCTTGTGCACAGACTGTACAAGACTCTCTTTTCATTGCCTCCGTCAATGTATTTTCTCTGTATGTTATCAGCTTTCGCTGGTCATTTCAATCAACCGTTATTTACTCGCACTCCTGCAGATCTTCACCCTCAAATCTGACACGATGCTAATGTGAGACGTATTTTCCTATCCTTTGCAGATCACACAATAATAAAAGAGGAATTCTTATTAGCACAAGACCGCTGAGCCAGTGGAAACAACATGCACTTCAACGGAGGGAAAAGGTCCAACTCCTTTGGTATGGGAAGAGTGAAGAAGCGAAAGACATTATAGACACAGACACAGTCTTCTCACGACTCAACAATGAGGACCTTCATGTAACGATGCCTGACAACCTCACCTGCAGCGATACTGCGCAAGACAATTAGTTACGGTTGCCACTTCTAGAAATATGATAAGACTGGATCCTGCGGACCTTCAAGACAAAGGGAAAACAATGATGCAACGGAAGCATCAAGGACACTTTTCCCTCCATTATGGAATGACCTTCATCCACCCTACCTGACCTCCTGTGACCTTCCCCATCCTCCGAACCTTGAAAACCTCAATACATAACCCTACGTGCATTATGGAGTCACTACCACTCTCAACAGGGCTTAGGAGGTCTACATCACCTTCCCCTTTCATACGAGTGTCCGGGGTCGATTCCCTTGCGACGGCTCCAGGACCGTGGAACGGGACAGCTGAAGGACCATGGAAGAGAAGCAGCTACAAGAGCATGGGACAAGCCGCCACAGGACCGCGGCACGGACCACCATGGGAACGTGGAACAGATCGCCACATGAGCGTGAAGGATATGCTAACCAATAGTGATGATCACGAGGGGATGGATGGTGGGGGTGGTAAGGGGGGGTAGGGGAATGTGCGGGCGGGCGAGCGCGTATAATGGCGGCAATTACTGCGTGTCGACGGAGGCGCGGCTGCTCTTCCACGCCTCAAGTGGCTAATTATGTGCGGGCACAATACGTCCTCCTCCTGCACGCCTCTTCACCGCCCAAATTGCATGGGTCCTCACCAGCGCCGCATCAATATCCTTCAAACACGGCTACGGGTTCCTCCCTCCCTCCCTCCCCCGCCGCCGCCCACCACACATCATTCATACGTCACACACACTCATAACACTATCTGCCCTCACTATTACCGTTATTATTATTATTATTATTATTATTATTATTATTATTATCATTATTATTATTACATATACTACAACTGATGTCATCATGATATCTATAATTGTAACCATTATAATCATTATCATTATTATTGTTATAATACTGATAGCATTATCATTATCAAAATTATTATTACAACTAGCAATATTATCATTATAACCAAGATGAAGTGAAAACCTAAGACGATGCTAACAACTACATATTATGAAATAATTCCAAAACCACAAAAATGCATATAAGAACAGGTCGTCTGAACACTGGGGTTCCAATACCGGGGTCACACTGGGATAATCATGACCCCCAGTACCTGGTGCCGTTGGACGAGGTCACACAATAGGGTCACCATGACCTTGGCTTGGGGGGGAGGCCCTCATGCCACGTAATGGTTGACCGATATGCATTCTTGTCTCTCTACGACCTGTGGTCCCCCTCTTGTGATACGTCCCTGTTACCTGTGCTCTCCCTTCCTTCACTGTCCCTATCATCAGTGTTCCCGTCCCTAATATGTCTCTCTTCCTATGCTCACCTTCCTGCGGCACTTCACTGTTCCTTATGTCTCTTACCTGACGCATTCTCGCCTTAGGTAAGGTAAGACCAAATCTGGTAAAACAGACGTTCTTGCCTGTTCGTCCAAGACGTGATCCGGCTTCCAGCATCACCCAGGCAACATTCTATGTCTCCTAAATCCCTCAATTAACACCTCTGGCTACGCACCAGGGTATTACAATCTGTAGCCTACTTACAAAAGAGGAATCTATTATCGCGTCGTATAGATTCCCGTATCGTGGTAGATGTGAAGGATGTCGCAATTCTTGTTACTGGGAAGCGTTGCCAACGGCATGCGCTGGATACACAGGCCTCCTGCGGACCGCAGCGTCCAGCAGACTGATAGGGCAGAGAGGCAACTCGGTAGCATGGTTTTTGAACGAACCATTAGGGTTGAAGACCTCCGAAACCATCGTAAAGTACAAGTAATGTAAGGTAAGATTCTCTGACCTTGCTGTGTGGGTAGATGACCTCCGAAACTATCGTAAGGTACACGAAAGAAGTCCCATTTCTCTCAAACAGCCGAGGACAACCCGATCTTTATACATTTTCCCAAACTAACGAAAAAATTTTGCGTCTCAAATGATCGAAATCTCAGCTCGTCAGATCAACACCTGTCAAAATAGGTGTCCTTCCCACGCAGGTGTCACGTCCAGCGCTTCACTGCACCCGCGACACCTGTGCTGGACCTCCGCGCACCTGCCACAACTTGGGATAACTCCTTGAACACTACCCTACCTAGTCAAGGCTTCAACCGCGCACCATAACGGTACACCCTAACCCATCATGGTACCTCACTATCAACAATGGAGAACTCATGATACACCCACGACCAACCAAGGCAAACTACCCAATCATGGTATATTAGTATCAACAATGGTGCACCCAGACTCTACGTTACACCTACTATCCATACGGTAAATAATGCCCCACTATGGTACACTCAAACTCACGACGGTACACCATAATAAATCATTATGGTTGAGAGCCTCCCCATACCCCCAACACAGGACACATGGAGCCTCTTAATCCCGGCACTACAAGAGTCTTAGAGCTCGGCCGGTAAAACGCCGGCAGAGGCCGGTTAAATAGCCGGATATTGAATGGTAACCGTGTACGCGGACGGCAGGTCCCGGGGACAATACAGGCGGCGAGGGGCGGCATGCTCCGGGCGGCACAATAGCGGGGCGACACTGGCACTGACCCCCCCTCCATACCTCCCTCCCTCCCTTCCAGTGCCAACAGGACACCATCCCCCCAATGCCACCTGGACCCCCGCCTGCCGCCTGGCCCCGAGGCGGCCAACCCGCCCGTGTACAGAAACGCTCGGGTTTCTTTTGTCTTTACACGCATTGTCCAGGATACAGACGGTGAAACAACTGCAGGCGACCCGACCCACCTATTGTCCGCTCCTCGCCCTGTGTTCCCGGGCGCATGTTTGGTCAATCTCGCGAGCAAACCCCCCAGGGAGCGGCCACCTCCCGAAGGCGGCCACCTCCCGAGGGGCGCCCACCTTCAGAAGGACGCCCACCTCCAGTAGATCACCAACACCAGGAAAAAAAAAAATGGCCTTCCTCTCTTCATCACAAATGTATCTTGAATTCCTACGTTCTACACTTGCATCACAGGTAGAGCAGCACCGCTATCCACCCCTGTACGATAGGCACGCCACCACCAGTACCACTACCCACCTTTGTACCATAGGTAACCCTATTAGAACCACCACTACCCATCCCTGTACCATAGGTAACCCCACTAGAACCACCACTACCCTCCTCTGTACCATAGGTACCCCCACTAGAACACCACTACCCATCCCTGTGCCATATATAATCCACCAGCAGCACCACTAACCTCCCTTGTACCATAAATACCAACCAGTAGCACCAATACCCTTCACTGTATCATAGGTATCCCACTAACAACACCACTGCCTTTCCCTGTAAAAACGGTACCTGGCCAACAGCACCACTAATCACCCCTGTACCACAGATACCTGGCCAGCAGCACCGCCACCTTCACCTGTCCCACAGGTACCTGGCCAGCAGCACCACTACCCTCACCTGGCAGTCTTGAGAATCACGTCAGGTCATCACCCGACACAGTCGTCGACCTTCTCTGCCCCCCTGGCCACCACCGTCCATGTCTTCTTTATACAGACCCATTTTCTCCAACGATGAAAAATTGGGAAAGCAGGTTAAATAAGCCTAGTGGTGCACCTTCACAACAATGACCTCGCCAGCGTGAGGAACATTTTTCCAAGAATAATGAATTAATCAGGTGGCAGTAATCAATGAGGAGGCCTACCTGACGCACCCTAGGTAACGCCTGGCCCCTGGCTCGAAAATATAGCGAAGGAAACTGAAGAACACGAAAAAAAAAATGTAGATACAGTCCACTTTCCGGAATGAGTAGAAGGCAAGATCGAGGTCCATTACACAGAAACTGGTTGTTAAGTCATGTATGCTGCTGACGACACCCTCCCCCCCCCTCACCCCAAGTCAACGACCTG
This sequence comes from Panulirus ornatus, assembly GCF_036320965.1. Lineage (NCBI taxonomy): Eukaryota > Metazoa > Arthropoda > Malacostraca > Decapoda > Palinuridae > Panulirus > Panulirus ornatus. The sequence goes on along the minus strand of NC_092255.1, from coordinate 24,641,415 downwards.
CGCAAAAAATCAATGACCGAAAACCAGGGTCATGTGTCCTGACCCGAGCGAGGACGTGTCGTGCAGGAGTCACCGACCTCCGCATGTAACCAGCAAAGTCTTCTTTTACAGGTCAGACGTAAAGCCCATCCATCACAGACATTTCGTATCGCATCATACTCTCGTCCACACCACTTAATACAACCCCAACCAATGTTCCTGGTAACCAGTGACTTGGAATCACTTGTTTTTCTCCTTGAACTGGTACGGGGGAAAACAGCAATTGTGGTGAGGGCTATATATGGTGGTGGTGGTGGTGAGGGCAGGTTGGTCCGGCCAGTAGCAAGGGGAAGGCCATCCATCACTCCGACGGCCTCATTCACCTACCATCACAATGACCGACATTCAGGGGCCCCCACTCTGTGTCCCCCGCACCCTGTACATACCTCCACCACCCCACCCACCTGCTGCTCCCTCAACCACCCACCTCCCCTTCCACAACACCATATCTACTCCTCCATTCCTCCTTCCACAGCAACATATCTACCGGATTCATAAACACTTCACTCCACTAAGAAGAGTAACTACCTGTTCTAAGAGATCTCTCGCGAGTGAGTAGCAATGATCATCTACTCTCCCACCCACACGGCGGGTACCTTGCGTCTCCCGAAGCTACCGTGCTGAGCACTGGCCTAAAAGACATTCTACCCGAGTACTTACAGAGCCTCACAACCATTTCAACTACATACACAGCTCAACAACCACTCTAACCAGTCATAAATAGAGCCAAACTATCATTCCAACCAACGACTAAAAACGGGCCAACAACTACTCCAACCATTTATAAGCACAAAAAACACAAACAACCTAACAACCATTCTAACTAACCACAAACAACCTAACAACCATTCTAACTAACCACAAACAACCTAACAATCATTCTAACTAACCACAAACAACCTAACAATCATTCTAACTAACCACAAACAACCTAACAACCATTCTAACCACAAACCTAACAACCATTCTAACTAACCACAAACAACCTAACGCCCATTCTAACTAACCACAAACAACTGAACAACCATTCCAACTAACCACAACCACACCTTATGAAACATTCTATCCTCGACACACACACACACTCCTCCAAGGAAGTATACTTGCACCCCTTCAGTTCTTCATCCTCGTGTATGTAACTAAGTTATTGTTTCTAATCCTCCTCGACAGATGATGCCAGAATAAGTACAAAGCTCTCATCAACAGAAGATATAAAGCGGACGACATAAAGTCTTTACCTGAGCAACTGACAGTAACAAACTTTTCAATGGAGGAAAATGCAAACTTTTTCGGTTTGGGGAGACTGAAGATATACGTAAATAAAAACACAACGGTCAGATACAGATACTGTCATGTAACGACTAACCAGCGTGAAAGACAGAGTAATTCTGTTTGATGATCCTTACCTTCAGCGACAAAACAAGACAACAGTTGCCTCTCACGAAAAGTTAGTTGGCTGGATCTTGAGGACCTTCAAGATAAGAGAAGAAAAACAAATGACGATGCTCTTCAAGCACTAACACTCTCATCAACTGGATTACTTCAGGGGGGGGGGGGCTATCAACCCCTTTCAGGGCCGGCGAATATGACGAGTAAGAGTGTGCAAAGACCTTTCACAGCCCGTACTGACGCGGTAAAGGATCTGAACTACAGGAGGAAACGACTGAAATCACTGAAGCTGTACTCTCTAGGGCGCAGACGGGGAAAGCATAACGTCGTTCACATTTGGAGAATCCTGGAAGGCATGGTGCCTGAACTCAAAGATGGTTTCCTACTTGCGCAACGGGTAGGAAAGACTACAATATCACCAATGAAATTACAAGTTGCAATAAGCACAAAATTATAAAATGCTTCGCACATCCTGGGCCAAAGACTATCAGCATATTGCCTGCAACCACCAGAAACGCTATGGGATGTACAGTGGAGGAACTTGCGATGGCTCTACATGAGTATTAATGTGCAACCCCGACCAGCCAGGCTGTGATGGCTACGTGGGCCTGCGGGCCAAGGCTTCGAACAGCTTAGTCGACCCCCGACCCAAACTCAGCTGAGGCTGTTGGTGGTTGAAAACTTGACACTGTAAACTTAAGGTAAAGTTAACCCTAAAAACTCGAGTTCATATGGCAACCAAATCTGCATCATCAACCACATGATCACCTCTAAGGAGTTATATACTAAATGAAAGCCTGATTAAAGGACCGGGTCAAGGAAACAAATACGTCCTGATTCACGAACAGGGTAACGGAAACAAGTACCACGGACGGAGTGAGGGGAACAAATCGAAGGACACAAGTACTAAGCACAATCGGCTGAATGCGATAAGGGAAATGGGAGGTTCTTGTCGGTGATAAGCCTGCCTCCCCGACACCAGCCGGCCGGTCACCGCCTCCATATGACAATAACAAGAAGTTGGCGGCCATTCACAGGCATCTTCTATGTGGCTCCGACGCCTCCCTACCGCTGCCCAGCACGGGCCCGTAACGTTTGTATGTTTCTACCTTACCGATCCTGGAACACCACGTTAAGAGCCTTCTAACCTTACCTTATTCACTTTCAATACAATTCATGACCGGAAATGCTTCTATCCTTACCTCCGTCTGCTGTCTGAATTTCCCATGTACTTGTACTCTTATGTTACCCTTGAACACTAGGGGGCGACCCTTGAGAACGGACTTACAGCCTTTGAGCACGATATGCAAACCTTGAGCACGACGGTACGAGCCTTGGGTATGCTGCCTCAGCCTCACATCTAACCCTTAATATTAGCAAGGTCCTTCCTAACGCATCACCAATGCCGGCAATTTAGTGCTAGCCCACACAACTGGCGGGCGGCACTCTAGGTATACTCTACTACACATTCCACGCACAATACGTGCGACACTACAAGTAGACTAAGTACGACACCACAGGTACACTTACAGTACGACACCACAGGTACACTTACAGTACGACAACACAGGTACACTGTAAGTACGACACCACAAGTACACTTTAAGTACATCGCAGGTACACTTAAAGTGCGACACATTCTAAGATCTTACCTCCACCTCCTCCACCTAAACTTAGCCCAACTCTACGCCCTTGTAATACCTCGGATTCCGCCCCGACCGTATAAAGCTCTCCTCAAGAATACCTAAAAAGTTGAGCGAAAAAGATAATCATAGGCAAATTTTACGCAAACATTCACGGTACTTTCAAAATTCATTGAGGTCTAATAAGACTTCTACCCACGCAAGGTAAATAAAAAAAAAAATGCATCTGGAAAAAGAATAAAGCTGAACGAGAATAAAAGAGTTTTTTCATTTGTGTCAAGCTTTAACAGAGGAATGTTCCCAGAGTGTGGGTGAGTTTAGTTCCTGGTGGACTAAGCTGTGGTTCCTCTGGGACGATGCTCTTCTCGTAAACGAACAGCAAACTAGGTTGTGCTTTAAGGTGTCAATCCACGCGAGGTTTTAAGGTGAGAGAGAGGGGACGAAGGATTGTGAAGTCCGGCAAGGAGTCTGCGCATGCAAGCAAAGAGAAAGCAGGGTGGACGGGAGGTGTTAGTGTGTGGGAGGCATGATAAAACCCAGGCTGGAGACGCTATCAGTGGTACTCGTCTCCTTGTCAGTGGCAGTCCATGGCTCAGCTACCACCACCACCACCACCACACTACCACTTCATGAACTCATGACCCACACCTCCACCCTGCAGACCATCTTAGACTAATCCCGTCAAGCCATTAGTAGCAGAGAATCGGTTTCACCAAGAGAGGCCCCACGAGGAAACCTACAGGCTCAAGCCATCAGACAGGTATCACTGTTATCTAGAGACCCAGCCGCACCTGCCAAGGACACAATTACACCATATCCTCTGCCAGAGGCTACAACACCCTTGTGGCCACCGGGACAATCGACCATGAAGTATAAGGCAATGAAGGCATTGTCTTGGCCCGCCGCGGCCCACACCCTCAAGTTACCATCTACCTGACGCGGTGGCTGGCCTCCTCCACACCCTCCTCCTGTACCCTGCCACCTGCACACCCCACCACCATGGAGCCACCTGCACGCACCGCCACCACGGGGCCATCTGCCGGATAGGGAGATGGGAATATCCCATATGAGAGACTGAGACTGGACCACCAGTCCCACAGGTGCCAAGAGAATTGGACAGGAGTACAAAAGCCAAGGGAGGGAACCCATGCGAACAAGGATATCAAAACCTCAACAACAGGATGTCGTGAACAAGGTTACAATGTGGCATCACGAACACAAGTTGCCATCAGTGCTGGCCCTCGGCAGAACCTGACCCTCAACATACCTCCAAAGAAAACACAAACACCTCCAAACATAAACTGTCTCATAATTATTCACCACTCCCGGTGTCCTAAAATGACTCACAAAAGAGACCCCCCTTTTTATAAAACAGATTTATGTGTGGTAAACAGTATGCTAAATGATGTTAATGTATGCTTACTAACTCTATACCTTAACTAACTCTTCCTGGAGGAGTATGACTCAGATTTCAGATTTCAAAACTTTACGAGTCTTCTCAAGAGAAGAGGGACCGACCATTGAGCTATATACTTTTCTTGCATCACTGGGAAAGTGATCAAATTTTGCTTTATAAATACCGGTATACTTCTGGTTCCCAAAACCTCAAACAGTCTACTGACGAGAGAGAATGAGATGTATATACAATCAAACCTTTACCCACCTTCCAGACCTGCTACGGGTATTTGCCCACACACTTAAATTCCAATAAGAACTCTCAACCCGTGTGTTTACTGGGCTTCACCGGGAACACGTCCCTGGGAACGTGGCAGCATCAAGAGATGTGAGTGCACGTTGTGTGTAGTGAGGAGACCTGTTCTGGAACCTGCTGAGCTACAGCTCCTCTCATTAGCAGCTTATCATCTTTTACCCGCCCAAGCCACTTCCCTCCACAGTGTAAATATCTCCCACATACTACACATCAATGACTGAGGAGTTCTTAAGACCGGCTTACACGTATATCTACACCACCATAACTATAGCAACCATCCAATAACAAACCCCAGGTAAAAAAAAAAAAACGCCAAGGATATTAACGCCACTGCCCGGAGAGAGCGCTCCAGCAACAATGGTCTCCGCCCTGCCCCTACTTGAGTGTGTACACCTCATGGATGTTCCTCTGGTACTGCCTGCGCGCCATGTGGCACTATGGCACCCGGGGGCTTGCTGACCACCGTCATGACCCCAACCGAACAGGAAGCACTACGTTTAACAGACAGTGCTATGCGTCGGCCGCTACTGCCGTTACTCGTTATATCATATTGTGGAAAACTTGACCGTAAGTCACAGGTGCCGGTGTGTCCTATTCTTTTTCTTTCTCATGAGGCCACCGTCCCTTCCCTGTGGACCGCTTCTGAAGACGGTACGTGGCGAGGGGCAAGGGACGGGCAAGAGACCAGGGGGGGAAGTAGAAAGGGGCAAGAGAAGGATCATTAATCCGTATTCATGGAGACCATGGGAGGGTGGGCGAGGGGCCCGGTTCAACACTGCTGGCCGGCGGTATACCACCCACACTCCTTCATCTCCTCATATCTCCCCTCACCACCTCAGCATGACAGATCAGGCAGGAGTAGCCCCGTCGGCCAGTGTGCTCTTCCCGCCCTCCCTCGCTCTACGCCTCCCTAATACCATAACCCTCACTAAGTGCGTATCAAAAAAGAACACACAAAACTCTGACAGAGATTGTTCAGTAATTACCGCGTGCCGGGGTGTCCAGGAGGGGAGGGAGGGGGGTTTGCGGGGGTCGGAGCCCCCGGTAAATGCTGGGGAGGGTTGGGGTTAGTAGGGGGGGCGGGGCGGCTCCGGGCCCCGCGCTATCACAACACACACCAAACAGAACACTGTTTTTCTTGCGGATTAAAACACATGCGGGGAAGAGGCCGCCTCCATTCTCTCTCTCTCTCTCTCTCTCTCTCTCTCTCTCTCTCTCTCTCTCTCTCTCTCTCTCTCTAAATACCTGGGCCGGTGGAGAATTATCCCAGCCCCTTTCATTGTTCTTGGTCCTTGTGCAAACTGGCCACAAAGACCATTTTTTTTTTTTTTACACGATCCAGCACGGTAATAGGATTGGGAATACCCCTGATACCAGGGCGTGTAACCTGGTCCGCTTTACTGTACCTGTACCACCTGTAATTACTCTTGGTACCACTGCCAACAAACGTTCATCACGGATTTACAAGGGGGGTAAATCATAAGAATTACCCCCCACCCTGTATTAAACCTCTCTCTCTCTCTCTCTCTCTCTCTCTCTCTCTCTCTCTCTCTCTCTCTCTCTCTCTCTCTCTCTCTCTCGACCAAAAGGTCACGATATGAGAAGGAACAGTACCTGACAGAGACTCCTGTAGGGAGGGGGGAGGTAAGGTTGGGCCGGCCACCATACATACCGGTACCGTACTTACAAAACGGTACAGCAAGTCCTGCAGGTACACCTCGCACCATCACCACACTCACCTGCGGTCAAGAGAATCAATAATTAGTCAATGTAATACAATGATATACGGTCAGTCCTAACACTCTCATGTCACCCCCATGGGTAAACAAGACACCTAATCTACCTACCTATCTATCTATCTATCTATCTATATATATATATATATATATATATATATATATATATATATATATATATATATATACCCAGTTGTGTACCAACACAGGACTTAACATGATGCTGCTCCTCCCGTCTTCCCTGACCCACTCTGTCCTCACACAACACTCATGGTCTTCACGGCCATGAACATCATCCCACGACCACCTGTGTACACGGCTGTACCTGCTGCACTGTGCCTGCTGCAGGGGAGAGAGAGAGAAGGTGGCCTCTTCTTCCCTCCATCTTGGGCTGCTGCTGCCGCCGCACACCATCTTGCACGCCCTCACTCGCGTAAACCCCGCGGGGCCAGAAGCACTACTACCCTAACAATTAAACAATATAACCGTGAAAGAGCTCCTTGTGTAAAAGAGCTCGGCCTAAAACCCCGGCTGGAGGCCTATAGGATTTGCGGTACAAGAGGGAAAGAAAAAAAAAAGATTCCGGAGAGACAGGTCGAATTTATCCTACTGGTTTACAACAGGCCTAGTCGGCTACTGTCAGTTTCCCGCCACCGACTTACGCCTCAGCTACCCAGCCGCACGAACCGGCCCTTATCTGGTCCTAATTTCTGGGCCAATATCGTGTGGCTGGAGGATAGCTGGAGGCCCATCGTGCGAGCCCTGGGGAACGCCGGGAGATCGGCCCGGGAATGTCATTCATAGGAAGCATTCGGCGCGGAGGGTCGAGTCGCCGCCGCCACATACCTGACGCGTTGCCACAGCTCCGTACGGGCCCGTGTCGCCCTCCCTGATGATTTCTTCATCCCTCCTCCTCCTTGAGGCCTTGATTTGATCACGACGTCCAGCGACTCCCCTGCGGGATGGAAAAGCCTCGTCCTAAATTACCACTACCGCTCAGCCATGCACCCCCCCAGAGCCCGGCACCACAACAATCGCCGTGACCAACCAGGAAACCCACCATTAACAACCGTACGACTCTGTCGTCCAACTCTGAACCACACAAAACACCAACACCTGCTCTCCTCATGGTGGCCATCGGATCTATGACTAGTCAATGCACCACCACTGGTATCATCATCATCATCATTGCTAACAACCTTCATGCATTTCTCTTAAGTCTCCACACAAGAGATGAGATGACACACATGCCAGTCATAGTCACATCTTGCCGACAGCCACTCTCTCCTACACCCATACCAACATCCAGGCTCTTTCTCAAGTTACCCACTATACACTGTCCCTCTACCATAACTACAACTACTGAACCCTTCTTCACCGCAACCACTATCACTAACCACCGTCACCGCCGCCTCTTGTAGAAGTACCAACACCATTACCTCACCTACACCTTACGATGGATCAAGAGGTCTTCTACCCACACAGCTGGGTCTTAGGACCATACCTTACCTTACCTTAAGATGGTTTCGGAGGTCTTCTAAACACCCCCCCCCCCCCCACAAACACAAACATACACACACACAGAGCTCAGTATCCAACTTTGCTCAGCTCTGATCAATCAGGCTGTTAGAGACAGCAACCAGTACTACATCTACGTAATAACCATATCCTGGCTGGATTGGTACATTTTGCGGGTAAGTGTCCAGATCCTTTGAAAATATCACATCTGAAGATTCCACAAAGTTTCTAAAGGCTTCAGGCTACGATCTAATGAATCATGGGTCCCGGAAGTTGGTGTCTCCTCTTATTGTATCAACTGTAGCTTCTGTATCTTCCATTCCCGTCGTGTCGATACGGCAGTTTTCGAGCGAAGATCTTGAACCAGGATTATCTTTCCAATGTAATTCAAGATTCATGTCTTGCTTCTTATCTCGTAAGAATATACAGCTCAGCGTTCTCAGTAGTTTCCAGTTCCTCCAATCCTTGACAGTGTGAATGAGGGTTGTAAAACATCTTTGTATACTTTCTAACTGCAATTTCGCCCGTTTTGAAATAATGTTAGCTTAACATTATTCTATCTGTGAGTATCAGAGCCCAAAGCAACGTCCTCATTGGGTTTTCTTCCCTTGCCTTGATGGTCCCCTAAAATCCAGCCTACCATCTCTTTTGAGAGGCAACTGTCGCTCTTTTGTGTTCGCGAAGGTAAGGTCATCAAACATTTATACTCCCAGGTCTTTCACAATGCTCCTCTGGGGTATGGTTCTGAGATATGAAAGCGTTCATTTCTGTCCATACGCGTGTTTTCCCTCCCATAAACATGGAACAGCTGAAACTCTTATCCATTACACACCATGTTAACTTCAGAGGCCTAACAGAGGACTTGAGTTAAGTATATATGCAGTTTCTCATTGTCTCCTAAGAATGAGATTTCCACAATCATACTAGCATCATCTGCAAAGAGCCAGAAGAAACTGTGGGTGTGTTAAAGCCTAGGACAAAGCAGAATGAGGAAGAGTACAGGAGCATGAACAGTTACTCAGGGAACAGGTTTCTTACTGTAGCAGACGTGGATATGTCCTTCACAACAACTCACTGCGATCTGTTGGTTCTCGAGTTGTATAGCCATCCTCTCCCCCTTGCCATTACAGGAAGACGAACGAAAATATTACCTCTCCAGGCACACAATACCAACATTATAACTACCACACGGTTACCATCACCACAATAAGGCAGTCCAGAAACCATACTCCTTATTGTTTATAGATATTCATATACTGATACATGGTTTATAAACAAGAAAATAGGTTCCTCCCGACAAAGTGCAGATTTTCAGAGACGTTCACCCGCGATGCTGTGGGGACTGGACAGGTGTGACTAAAACGCTCCGTGCAGCATCAGGTCCTGATGTGATCTTTTATAAACAAGTGGTGTAGGGACTGTCAGGCGTTGCCAGACGAGAGCACTGCTCTTCACACTGCAGGGCGTTGCCTGTTTTTCCCTTGAATCACTTACCCTCCCACAGGCTACAGCCACTCGGCAAGACACCACAGCCACGGACGTTGACCGTCGTGCTGGTCTGAGTCTCGAACTACCACGGACGTTGACCGTCTTGCTGGCCTGAGTGAGTCTCGAACTAGCACGGACGTTGACCGTCGTGCTGGCCCGACTCTCGAATTAGGTCAACGGAGTTTTCTGTCCTCCGGCAGAGCTCACATTCATCTATCTGCTGCACCTGGCCCCCTTCAGCCGATCACGGCCAAAGTATACATTCAAAAACTGTTTTCCATCGCTTAAATGATCAGAATTACAAGAGGTTTAAGTTCACAGTACTCTTCTACGATGACAGATCTCAACTTCAAGATTAAAAGGCTCCCTGAGCAGTGAGGCAAACATATCCCATCAGCAAAATATTTACGATATGTCGAGGAAGGTGCAATGTTTACAAGTGACAGCGTATGGTTCAGTGATAATGTTCGAGCTGAGGTAATCCTCCAATGACAACACCAACAGATGTGACACCACCACCTGCACCAACCCGATCCTGACAACACCCACCGCTGTGACACCATGTCTACACCTGTACCGAACCCGCCCTGACAACACTGACACCACAACAGTTCCACTCGTCCAATTAAAAACTCTTACAATACCCAACAACCACGGGCCGCCCCTCCTGCCAACACTATCATATTACCTGCGGACCAAACCTGCCAACACACCACTCCTTCTGCAGTCAGCCACACCTTGTGGGCCGTCCTGCCACCACCAGGATGGCCTCCACACCCTCTACCATTACCATAATACACACTATATATCTCACCCCTTGTAGCAGTTTATAGCCCCCACTCTGTGCCGGCCTTCACTTGAACAACATACATGAATTTATGAATAAATTTTGCCGACGTGTGTATATAAAAAAAAAAAAAAAAATAGAATCAACGCTCCATAAAACTAGCTTCGCCTCCGGCCATCTCAGCCCAGTCTGCTGCAAAAAAAATGGTGGAGGAAAAGGCTTGAGTGGCCGTAAATAATGTGGCCATTATCTTCCCCCTACTGGGACGACATGGCCAATTTGTGGGGCATGGCCCGCCGCAGTCCCTACCACCACCTACCCTCCCAACGCTCCACTGGACAGCTACTCAGTGGGTTCGGCCAGTCCCTACCACCACCTACACTCCCAACCCTCCACTGGACAGGTGCTCAGTGGGTTAAGGCAGTCCCTGTCACCAACTACCCTCTCAGCCCTCCACTGGAAACCTACTCAGTGGGTTAGGGCAGTCCCTACCCACAACTAAACCTCCCTACCAACTACACAGAGGGTCAAATCAGTCCTAACACTAACACCAACACTTCAGAACTAAACAGTGGATTAGGGCAGTCCCTACCCACAGGGTCAGGGCCGTCTGAGCACCACTACACACCACTGCAGGACTACACAGTGGGGCACAGCGCGACCCACCACCCCTGGTCCATCCATCATACCTAATCATCCTACTGAGGCATCACAGCATGGCATTCAAATTCATAATCCTAGCCAAGCGTCGTGGTTAACTGTCCTAGATATCCAGGCAAGACATCCCAGCAAGCCTGGGAACGGAGTCTATCATACCTGCCAGCGATCCTCATGAATCCTCAGGCGTCTTAGCGAGCCATCCTCAAATCCTTAGGCGTCCTAGCTAGGCATTCTCACTAATCCTTTTTGGCGTCCTAGCATAGCATCTACACTAATCATTAAGCGTCCTAGCAAGGCGTCCTCACTAATCCTTACGTCGCAGCAAGGCAACATCACTACTCCTTCAGGCGTCCTAGCAAAGCACACATTATGAACCTCCCCTCTGAGCGGCAAATACATCCGCCGACCCTTTCCCTGTGACCAAATACAGTAATACATACATCAACTTTCCTCCTCCTCCACCTAAAACCACTGTAAAATATACGTAAGGTATACGTAAGGCCCCAGACTCGGCTCTCGGGGTAGAAGACCTCCGAAACCATCGTGAGGTATACGTTGGATGAGGAACACCCAAAGCTTAGCTCTCCCATTACTATAATGAGAACGAACATAAATGAGCTTAGATATGGGCTGTCAACCTCAGGGCCATGACTGAGTCCACGTCAGTGCCTCATGTGAATGCCAGCCAGCCATCCCCTGGCCCTACCATGATAACCCCCAGTAAATAAATAAATAAATAAATAAATAAATAATAATAATAATAATAATAGCAATGGGAGGTTCACGACCCGTGGTGGACAGGTCAAGACTGCTTCTCGATCAGGACGGTAAGACGACCCCTTGGGTGCCAGGGCGACCATCATGACCCAGGGTCGTACCACAGTGCTCAGGGAGGTCAAGAATCGAGACTGGTGGAATGACTGACGTCACTCCCCCAGGATACGGGAACAACAGACAATGGGAAACGACAGATTAAAGAGGGAACTAAGACGTGAGTGACAGGTGATCAATACGTACGTAACGACCAGGGAGCCTGAAGCCGTAATTGGCAGAGCCTCATCCAACCAATTACGTGTGGTCATCCTGACGTCTTTTAAATAAGTTACGTCAAATGAACTGTGACCTGTTGGAGATGGGGGTCTGGAAACCCGACTCATCATACAGGTGTGTAGCAGCATACAGAGGCCTGTCCCCCGTTATACGCTACTGTGAAGGTATCACTAAGGTCTGTATGTATGTCTGACGTGATGCTGCAGCTGCAGCAATAGCAGGCCTCACGTGATGCAGCAGCAGCAGCAGCAGACAGCGGCGCCACACTGCTCCTCCTCCTCCTCCCAGCACAGATAATGACAGTATGCATGTCACGCGGACGACGGGCCTCCCCTCCTGGATGAATGTGGATGATTGGACCCCCCTCCGGACGGATGCGCACGACGGGCCATCCGCACGACGGACGCGGACGACGGGCGCCCCCGCTGGACGAATACGGAGGAAGGGCCCCCCCCCGCTGAAGTGCGAACGACGTCGGGAGCCAGGTAGTGCCCTAGGGGGTGTCAGGTGGTGTCACTGGGGGCGGGTTAATCTCCCAAGTGGGGGCCGGGCGGTTGCCCTTAGGGAGCCAGATGGCGTACAGGGAAAGCCAGGTGGTGATGGTAGCCAGGTTAAGCTATGTGGTGCCCCCAGGGAGCCAAGTGATGTCCTGAGGAAGCCAGGTGACAACCTAAACCAGCCCGATGGTAGCCTGGAGCTGCTAGGTGGTAGTCTGGAGCTGCTAGGTGGTAGCTTGGAGCTGCTAGGGGGTAGCCTGGAGCTGCTAGGGGGTAGCCTGGAGCTGCTAGGTGGTAGCTTGGAGCTGCTAGGTGGTAGCCTGGAGCTGCTAGGTGGTAGCCTGGAGCTGCTAGGTGGTAGCCTGGAGCTGCTAGGTGGTAGCCTGGAGCTGCTAGGTGGTAGCCTGGAGCTGCTAGGTGGTAGCCTGGAGCTGCTAGGTGGTAGCCTGGAGCTGCTAGGTGGTAGCCTGGAGCTGCTAGGTGGTAGCCTGGAGCTGCTAGGTGGTAGCCTGGAGCTGCTAGGTGGTAGCCTGGAGCTGCTAGGTGGTAGCCTGGAGCTGCTAGGTGGTAGCCTGGAGCTGCTAGGTGGTAGCCTGGAGCTGCTAGGTGGTAGCCTGGAGCTGCTAGGTGGTAGCCTGGAGCTGCTAGGTGGTAGCCTGGAGCTGCTAGGTGGTAGCCTGGAGCTGCTAGGTGGTAGCCTGGAGCTGCTAGGTGGTAGCCTGGAGCTGCTAGGTGGTAGCCTGGAGCTGCTAGGTGGTAGCCTGGAGCTGCTAGGTGGTAGCCTGGAGCTGCTAGGTGGTAGCCTGGAGCTGCTAGGTGGTAGCCTGGAGCTGCTAGGTGGTAGCCTGGAGCTGCTAGGTGGTAGCCTGGAGCTGCTAGGTGGTAGCCTGGAGCTGCTAGGTGGTAGCCTGGAGCTGCTAGGTGGTAGCCTGGAGCTGCTAGGTGGTAGCCTGGAGCTGCTAGGTGGTAGCCTGGAGCTGCTAGGTGGTAGCCTGGAGCTGCTAGGTGGTAGCCTGGAGCTGCTAGGTGGTAGCCTGGAGCTGCTAGGTGGTAGCCTGGAGCTGCTAGGTGGTAGCCTGGAGCTGCTAGGTGGTAGCCTGGAGCTGCTAGGTGGTAGCCTGGAGCTGCTAGGTGGTAGCCTGGAGCTGCTAGGTGGTAGCCTGGAGCTGCTAGGTGGTAGCCTGGAGCTGCTAGGTGGTAGCCTGGAGCTGCTAGGTGGTAGCCTGGAGCTGCTAGGTGGTAGCCTGGAGCTGCTAGGTGGTAGCCTGGAGCTGCTAGGTGGTAGCCTGGAGCTGCTAGGTGGTAGCCTGGAGCTGCTAGGTGGTAGCCTGGAGCTGCTAGGTGGTAGCCTGGAGCTGCTAGGTGGTAGCCTGGAGCTGCTAGGTGGTAGCCTGGAGCTGCTAGGTGGTAGCCTGGAGCTGCTAGGTGGTAGCCTGGAGCTGCTAGGTGGTAGCCTGGAGCTGCTAGGTGGTAGCCTGGAGCTGCTAGGTGGTAGCCTGGAGCTGCTAGGTGGTAGCCTGGAGCTGCTAGGTGGTAGCCTGGAGCTGCTAGGTGGTAGCCTGGAGCTGCTAGGTGGTAGCCTGGAGCTGCTAGGTGGTAGCCTGGAGCTGCTAGGTGGTAGCCTGGAGCTGCTAGGTGGTAGCCTGGAGCTGCTAGGTGGTAGCCTGGAGCTGCTAGGTGGTAGCCTGGAGCTGCTAGGTGGTAGTCTGGAGCTGCTAGGTGGTAGCTTGGAGCTGCTAGGGGGTAGCCTGGAGCTGCTAGGGGGTAGCCTGGAGCTGCTAGGTGGTAGCTTGGAGCTGCTAGGTGGTAGCCTGGAGCTGTTAGGTGGTAGCCTGGAGCTGTTAGGGGGTAGCCTAAGGTTGTCAGATGGTAGCCTCAGGTTGTCAGGTGGTAGTCCGGAGTGGGCAGGTGGTGGGCGGTGGTAGGAGGGACAATAATGATGGACTGCTGTGGTGCAGTCCTGGCGCCAGGCTGGCAGACTGGACCCGGCAGGTGGCGCCATGTCCGGCCTCGCGTGCCACCCATTTCCACGCCCATGCCCGCCTACCTACACGCTCACACACACACACACACACACACACACACACACACACACACACTCTTCCAGGAATCGTCACTGTGGCCAACTTGCAGCACTATCTTGCCCCCACACAAATACATACATACATACATTCATACACTAGCAAACGTCGCCACACCACACAAAACCTTATACTGACATAGAGCTGCTGAGCCTTATACATGGCCGCTCATCCATACCACCAGACATTTCTCATACAAACTTTGAATATTATATATATATATATATATATATATATATATATATATATATATATATATATATATATATATATATATATATATATGCTTATCCCTGGGGATAGGGGAGAAAGAATACTTCCCACGTATTCCCTGCGTGTCGTAGAAGGCGACTAAAAGGGGAGGGAGCGGGTGGCTGGAAATCCTCCCCTCTCGTTTCTTTTTTAATTTTCCAAAAGAAGGAACAGAGAACGAGGCCAGGTGAGGATATTCCCTCAGAGGCCCAGTCCTCTGTTCTTAACTCTACCTTGCTAACGCGAGAAATGGCGAATAGTATGAAAGAAAGAAAATATATATGCTAAAGTAAGCATGTACGTTTCTTTTACATACACACATGAATGCATAAACACACCTCACTGTTCGTAAAAACACAATACTGTAAATATATAAATAATTATTTACGTATTTAACAGTACTGCACGTCGGTCAAGTGCATAGCGTAAGAGGAGGAGGGTTGGGGGGAGAGTGCCTGGGGTGCTGTGAGGGGCGAAAGGAGTGGGTGGGGGAGGGTGTGATACCTGGGGAGGATGGGGCCGGGGGCCGGGCGGGCGCGGGGACTGGCGTGTATACAGTATCAACATGGACACAGGATAAACACCCGCGCCATCGCACGCACCGGTAAGTTCCCAGAAGAACCAAAATGCGACGGTGAGCGGCGCTACAACCCGAAGGACGGGTGGGGGTGGGGGGTCCTCTCTCTCTCTCTCTCTCTCACCAGAGGCCACTGACACCACGGTGCCAACGTGACCCTGACGCCCCTGGTGCCACCATCACCACCAACAACCCTGGTGCCAAGCCCCGTGCGTCATCATGGGGGATAGTAGGAGGGTGCGAGATCACGTCGACCTGTCTCAGCAATCAATCATTAGAACAGACTTGTTGGCTCCAGCCTCCACCACACACACACACACACACACACACACACACACACACACCTGGTTTAGGCTGGTGCGTGTGTGTACATATACACACACATGAGTACAGATATGGCGCATATACATAAAGTTAAGAGACAGGGCAACACGAGAGTAAAACTCTCTCCCCGCACCACACAGATAATAATCAGACACAGAGCACGGGGAGGGTACCTACACAGAGATACGACAGTACCAGCAGAGGAGATACGAGGTATAAGAGAGCAAGAAACGAGTATTACACGATGAGGAAGGAGGAACAGCAACTTTGAAAAGAATATTGTGGACATGGCAGGAGGTAATCATACACTTTTTCATAAATTCAAGAGCAAATTGTCAGTTAAAGAACAGCTAATCAGGCTGAGGGATTCAGAGGGAGGAGTTGTTGAGGGCGATGTAAAGACATGCGAGGAAATGAGCTGCAAGTTCAATTGTGTTTTCAAAGTGGATGACACGACAGCCCCCAACACCAGTGACATGGGCTGGGGAGGAGAGCTTGCACACCAGTGAGACTTATAGGAAAACAAAAATAGACCAATAGAGAGCCTTGTCTCACATAAGGCTCATGTTGCTAGACTGTTAAAGAGCCTTGAACCATTTAAGGCTCATGGTGTTAGACTGTTAAAGAGCCTCAACTCATATAAGACTGAAGGTCCCGAAGAATGTTCTCCATATGTTCTGATGCACTTGTAAGTGCCAGGGGAGTTGATGGAGACAACTTTGACTCGTCTTTAAGAAAGGATACTACGAAGTTACGCTGAACTACAAGAGCCAGCCTCTCTGACGAACGTGGTCTGTAAAATACCGGAAAAGATAATCACAAAAGCAAATGAACATCTGGTCGCTAAGGAGAAACTAACTTAGCCAGAGACAACACGGATTCAGAAAGAAATGGATGACAGGCGTAACCAACCTCACATTTCTATGAGAGACTATACGCGTCGTACCACAGAGGACGTTGGCATACACGCTAGATGTTGAGGCAGGAACATGGAGGTGTCTCCTTCGACGGACAGGAAATCACCTTCGTAGAAGGGAACAGAGAACGCATCTCAGTGGAGCCTTCTCGAAACGGGATGAGGTAGCCAGTGGCGTGCCGCAGTGCTCGGTCCTGGAACCGTTGCTCTTCTTGATCTATGGAAATACGATGCTAGGAATGAATTCGTATCTGAATATGTTTGCAGTTGATTCCAGAGTTATGGAGGAAACAAAGAATGTCGACGATTGTATCAATGTGTAAGGGAAACTTAAGAAGCTCCAAAGTTGGTTTGATTATATGGCTGATGCAATTCAACCCGACTAATTGTATGGGAAAGAGGATGACACAGTGAATGAAAATGCCTCGATAAGAATATCATCAAGTCTTAGACAAGATGCAGGAATGTGTGAGTGTGAGAGTGGGACTTGGGAGTCGACACTGCACAAAACCTATTGCAAAAGCCTCACTTTAGGAGAAATATAATGAAGACAAACTGTCAGCCAGCGATTATCCAAATCGCATTCAAATACCTGGATAAGCCGACATGCAGCAAACTGTTCATATCAAGTATCAGGAAAAAACTGAACAGAGTATGCTTCCCAAATTTGGTCACCGCACTTAAGGAAGCAAAAAGAATTAATGGAGAAGGTCCAGAAAAAGTCATGCTACCAGAATTGAGAAAGCTGTTACAGTGAGAGATTAAAGGCCATGAATTCGTCCACCATGGAGAGGAGAAAAGTTGGGGGTGACTCGATCACAACCTTTAAATTTTCGAAATGATTTAATGGCATGAACACTGAACAGTTCTTTCAAATATACAAAGATGAAACAAACACAGGCCATGACAGGAAAACGAGCAAGTTACTTGTTAGAAAAGATTTAAAGATGTACTTTTATAGCGAAAGGTGAGGCTGATGAATGAAATAAACTGACTGATGAAACTGTCGGTAACGACACCAACCAAAAGCTCAAAAAATTGTATTACAGTACAAAAATTTCAAGAGATGGGACTCCACTTATGTAGAACTCCCTCCTTGTGCCGTATAATATTTTATAATTATAATAATCGACTTCTCGAGAAAGTAAGACACAATAACCAGTGCATTTGGTCAACAAAGAAAAATAGAATCATGGAACACAGCCAAAGAAACGAATTCATCCCTGAGGATAAAGTGAAGGGAGAACCCTTAAGGGAACAGGGCATAAGGAGAGCCCTAATTAGGGATGCCTATGTATGGGAGGAAAAACACTTGCAGATATGCGTAGGAACGTTTTTTAGTCCCACTAAATTAGGGCGAGACGCCCCTGGGAAGAGCCTATGTGAGGAGTATACACAAGGTCTTCAGGGACTTCTTTCTAAAGGCGGAGAGATGCCCTGGGAAGTGAAGTGTAAGCACAACCCAGCCTGAATCATGAAGGAGCTCGGGGGTTGGGGTTTGGGGGTACCTTAGTCACTCTGAAGTCCAAGACAGGCGTTGTACAAAAGAGCTACACACAGGTACAACGGTACTGTGGTACATCCATGCACTAGGGGTTGAGCACCGAGAGAGAGGAACACAATGGTACGTGCAGGAGAGGCAGGGTACCGACAAAGAGGTACATGCAGCAGGAGTTGGCTGCCAGGACCCACAGTATAAAGAGGTAGTCAGGTAAGGACCCCACGCGCCGTGAAAGATTGTGTAGAGGCCATATATCCTGCAGCCTGGACCCCCAGCGTCCACAGGACTGCCTTCCTAATGTTCAATTGTCCGCGTGTCGGGCCCCTCATTTGCAGGATCTTAATGAGGTACTTTATGACACATTAATTATAATTGCTGGGCCGCTCCGCCAGTTCTTGGCCCATAATTTAAGCCGTGAATGGCGTCGGCGAGGCTTCAGCATGTTAATCCACCCTCTTACTCGGCCTATTAACATGGGATGCAAATTAATTTATGGTGGAATTATAAGATGATATACAACGTGTAACTGTGTAATTCTTGCTCTTGGTGGGAAGTCCAGGCGTCATAATCCTACCTGCATGTGCTGGGGTCTCCTGCCTCACACCTGCACCTGCTACCTGCTGCTGACTCCTGCCTCATACCTGCTCCTGCTTCCTACTGCTGACTCCTGCCTCGTACCTGCTCCTGCTTCCTACAGCTGACTCATGCCTCGAACCTGCTCCAGCTACGTGCTGCTGACTCCTGCCTCACATCTGCACCTGCTACCATGTGTCTCGCGCCTGAACCTGCTGCTCTACTGGTTTAAGCTTGCATCGACTATCTCGTAATCGCACCTTCTATCCGGCTGCCTCCAACAAGTACCTCTTATCCTGCTGCCTCACACCAAGACCTGCTTTCCTAATGCCTGACACTAGTACCTGTTATCCTACTGCTTCACTCACACTAGTACCTGTTATCTTGCTGCCTCACACTAGAACCTGCTTTCCTGCTGCCTCACACCTGAATCAGCTGTTCATCTGGACGACCAAGCTACAACCTCACCACCAGCACGACCAAGCCACCGGCAGCACGACACCTGCGCCTGCACGTCACCCCCAGCAGCACGGCCGCCCCAGCAGGGGGTGTACAAGCTCCTCCTACCGCCTCACCTGTTCTTATCAGCCAGCCATCGCGCCAGTATCGCCAATTACATACCATAAAAATGACTTTCCCGACTGCAAGAGACGGGCCGGCGCAATTTTACTTAATTGATCATAATTCGAAGGCGCCCGCTAATGCTCATTAACACGACAAATTTAAATATACGTATACTGGCAGAGTAATGCCATAGTTTTCTCATGAACACCAATTGTGCCATACTCGTTATAAGGCCAATTACATCGCACCTATACGAAACACTGACGTCAGACGCTCCGTGCGGGGCAACACCGAGGTATTGGAAATACAGTGTTACCCCACCGATCATCGAGCCAGTCTTGGTAAAACTTGGAGTAACATCAGAAAGCCGGGTAATAAGTCATTCATCCCATTTTCCTCCGTTTTCTTGCCCATCTACGCGAACGGTCAATATAGGGATATAGCATCACCCAAACTTTTATATAAGTTAATTAATTACCTACTGTTTACCGACATTATCTTTACCAGTACAGAGGCAACAATACTGGAGCGGATTCCCTGCTGAAATAACGCGAGATCCTCATCTAATGTAAACTACTGCAGTGTAGAAGCTGTGTACTGCCCCGCCATCCCCCCGGCTCCCATACACTCGTCACAAGACTTCACATACACAATCTCTCGTCTTTTATCCATTGTGTTACACCCCTCCCACCTCCCCCCGTAGCAGCCTATCGGGTGAAATAATGCGACTGTCTTCAAATACCCAGGGAGAAGGTGGAGTGTGGGGGGGGGGGGAGACCTCCTGTTTGAGGAATTCACATGGAAATAAAGAAATAGGTGAAACAAAATCATTATGGGCGCACCGCTGGTCCTCCCTCTCCCAACCTGAACGCGAGTGCCTAGCTGCTTTCTTCCCCCCCCCCCCCCCAAAGCGAGGTAGTGCAAGGCCCACAAAAACTCCGAAGTCTCCACAAATCTACTCTCTAAGTCAAGTGCAATGCACTACAACCTGAACCCCCGTAGTAACCACAACAAAGGACCACTGGCAATCACATGGTTCACCTGGACCGCTTTATAACAAGGGAAATGATGGAGTCATCTGGGACGAAGTGGTCTTCAACGAGACTGTGATCCCGATCACAGAGCCTCGCTGGAGGTGACTCTTCATCCTGTGTATCCTCCAGACGGCGGAGTCCGGTAACATCCGTATAGAAAGATTATGATACAGCCGACTGCTAATAATACACTGATGTGCCGATGCTGTAATACTCTCCTTACATCGGAAAATACGAACATAAGCACTGGGATAAAAGATAACCTTGAATGCACCACTGTACACAGCATCCTTTGGCAATAACATCCTAACTACGTCGAGCAATATCATGGATAATGCAAACAATCGTGCCAGTGGTAATACGTTATCAGGAAATTACTGAAAGCGTACATGAAAGGCGGGTCTATCTACAACCATCTGTAATTAAAGAAGTTATGATTAAGATGAAACGGGTTTAAGTAGGTTAGATATAAGTGGAACCACTGTTAGAGATGACTAGAACTATGGTCAAAGACAAGTGGAACTACGTACAGTGATGTTAAGTGGCTACTTAAGTGGTGTCAAAAGACACTTGAGTGCCACCAATTTGTATTACTGGTGTTACTTTACCTCGTACCCCAGGTATCGGCGGGAGACTACCAGGAATAACACCTCGTACTCCTCCTGGTACCTACACGGAACTACACCTTTAAAACAAACTATTGTTACCCTGTTGTAAAATGAGATTAACATGTTAGCCCAGACTGACATAATATATATATATATATATATATATATATATATATATATATATATATATATATATATATATACATACAGAGTTGTAACATACAAGTCTTCGAAATATACAATATTGCGTCAAAGTGTCTAGACTGGACAAAAGGGAACAGAAAACAGGGAGACTGTGTGCGCTATGCAGAGGGATATCACTGTGTAAACATTAGCGTCCGTATTATCCTAGACATGAGTGATGGATAATATCACATAAAAAACGTAGTTGAGTTATCCTAGTGCCTGATGGTATTGAGTCCTGGCCATTACCATCCTAATTATGCCAACGTATTACTGCATGCGGACCTCGCCTCCGTTTTCTTTGATGTTCCACCAGCCAAGAACGCTCGGCCCGGGAGAGAGAGATTTGAATTTGAGATTTCCATGAGCCCGGCATTTCAAAAACAACACGACTAACCATTAATCGCACATTTTCTAAGTGCTATATGTATAGTAGAGACAAATTTATATGCATTCTACAAACATGAGGGCGGCATGAGGGCGCGCGGGGGAATATAAAAACAAAATGGGTGAGGAGTGCGCGCCAAAAATGCGGCCGTGATGCAGGGGCGCGGAATGAGCCGGGCCTTGTTTTAGTCAGGCCGCCTCCTTTGAAGTGATGCATTTACCCGCGAGAATTATTCATAGTGTAGCTTCTGCAAACACGGTGCGCGGAGGCTGGGCCGGGAGGGGAGCCTTGCTGCTGCTGGGGAGTGAGAGGGGAGTCCTGCTGATGGGTGAAAGGGGAGAACTGGCTGGTGGTTGGGGAAGGCATCCCTGCTACTGGGGAGAGGGGAGACCTCCTGATGGGAAGAGGGGGAGGACTAGTTGGTGGCCGGGGAGAGGATTCCTGTTGGTGCTGCCGGGGAAGAGGGGAGAACTGGCTGCGTGTTTGGGGAGGGGAGGCCCAAGTGCTGGGAGACGGGAGAACGAACTGGCTGGGGAGTGGAGCTATGTATGTCGGCATCTGCTGGGGAGGGAGCACGTGTGATGCCGCTGCTGGGGAGGAGAGCCCCACTATTGCTGGGGTATGGGGAGAGTTGGTTGGCTGGGAAGCATATTTACTGGGGCGATAAATAGTAGCCTACAGGGAGAGATATGCTTACGCACAGGCAAGCTGTCTGGGGAGAGAAAAACTACCAAGCTGGGGAGAGGGGAGCTTACTGGCAGGGAAAGGCAGCTGCCTTGGGAGATGTTAGGCACGATGGGGCAGGTAGGTGCCTGGAGAGAGAGAGAGAGAGAGAGAGAGAGAAGAGAGAGAGAGAGAGAGAGAGAGAGAGAGAGAGAGAGAGAGAGAGAGAGAGAGAGAGAGAGACTCAACCATGAGACTGAACAGAGAGAGGGGAGGATAATCTGTGAGGTGACAGAGACGGAGTGAGAGGTGAGAGGAGGCTGGGAGAGGCTAGACAGTGTAGGGAGAGCCACAGAACGGGGAGAGGCAGCAGGCCAGTGAGAGCAGACAGAAGCCGTGGCGGCAGCGGTAAGGTAGCTCTCTCTCTCTCTCTCTCTCTCTCTCTCTCTCTCTCTCTCTCTCTCTCTCTCTCTCTCTCTCTCTCTCTCCCTCCCTCCCAGGGCAGACAGGGTGTAAAGCAAGAGAGGAGGCGGGCTGATGTGTACATGGGACCTGGGATAACATCTGTGGTCAACCAGTAGAGAACACCTGTCACAATACCCGAGAGGGAACTTAAACGGAAAAACATCTGCTGTAATATCCGGGGTGGGGGGAGACACGAAGATCACCTGTGATATTGTCTGGAGGAAACCAGACAAGATCACCTGTGATAATATCTGGGGGTAAACCAGTGAAGAACACCTGTGATAACATGATCTTCTGCGGTAGAGCAAATGAGAACACCTGTAATATCTTTTGAGGGAGACCAAAGAATAATGATAACATCAGGAGAACGCTGCTCCAAATTAATGAACCCTTCCAGGCTGAAGGTGAACATATGTTAGACTTTATACCTGTGTTCGCGCGGAGGATGGCGTCACCTGAAATTAAACAAGTTAGAGAAGCTTCTCAGAGAACATTAAGAAACACCTGCAAATGCACAGATAACAGACGACCTGATGGTGTGCGACGGGGGTTATCATGGGCGTACATGGGCGTCCAGACGACAGAAGATCTACTGGTCTGTGTAGAGGTTATCTATTCGAGGACAGAAATTGTATCCTTCCTTCCTAATCAATACAGGAGACGGGAAGGTATATACACACGAGGGCAGTGTTGAAGATGTTGATCTGAAGGTGGTACGGGTCCACTGTGGTGTTTTGCATCACAATCCACTGTACAGGGAGTCATCCCACTGTACAGGGAGTCACCCCACTGTACAGGGAGTCATCCCACTGTACAGGGAGTCACCCCACTGTACAGGGAGTCATCCCACTGTACAGGGAGTCACCCCACTGTACAGGGAGTCACCCCACCGTACAGGGAGTCATCCCACTGTACAGGGAGTCATCCCACTGTACAGGGAGTCATCCCACTGTACAGGGAGTCATCCCACTGTACAGGGAGTCATCCCACTGTACAGGGAGTCATCATACCGTACAGGGAATCACCCCACTGTACAGGGAGTCATCCCACAGTACAGGGAGTCACCCCACTGTACAGGGAGTCATCCCACTGTACAGGGAGTCATCCCACTGTACAGGGAGTCATCCCACTGTACAGGGAGTCATCCCACTGTACAGGGAGTCATCCCACTGTACAGGGAGTCATCCCACTGTACAGGGAGTCATCCCACCGTACAGGGAGTCATCCCACTGTACAGGGAGTCATCCCACTGTACAGGGAGTCATCCCACTGTACAGGGAGTCATCCCACCGTACAGGGAGTCATCCCACTGTACAGGGAGTCATCCCACCGTACAGGGAGTCACCCCACTGTACAGGGAGTCATCCCACCGTACAGGGAGTCATCCCACTGTACAGGGAGTCATCCCACCGTACAGGGAGTCATCCCACTGTACAGGGAGTCATCCCACCGTACAGGGAGTCATCCCACTGTACAGGGAGTCATCCCACTGTACAGGGAGTCATCCCACTGTACAGGGAGTCATCCCACTGTACAGGGAGTCACCCCACTGTACAGGGAGTCACCCCACCGTACAGGGAATCACCCCACTGTGACCGTACCGTCGTGCTCAAGGGCTGTACCGTCGTGCTCAAGGGCTGTACCGTCGTGCTCAAGGGCTGTACCGTCGTGCTCAAGGGCTGTACCGTCGTGCTCAAGGGCTGTACCGTCGTGCTCAAGGGTTGTACCGTCGTGCACATGGCGTTATAACCTAACCAAAAAAAGTGTCGCCCTAAGACCTTATTATAAGACTGTACCCACCTCAGACGGTACACGGTACTACATGAGGACGGTACTGGGTACCATATTAAGGGATGGGGGATGGGGATGGAGGACAGACAGCAGGGGGTGTATAATAGCCAGGGAGGGTAATTACTTGTGATCATTAGGCAGAGTAGTTACTTCATCTGCAGGGCTAAAGAATTGGTGGCTTTTCATTCGTGGAATCCTTTCAGGGCCCACTCGACGCGCACGGTCCGCGTGGGAGAGGCCTTGTCTGCTCCTCTCCCAACTCTCTCCCTTGGTCACTCCCCTCCACTCTCACTCGCTCTCTCTCCTTCCTGCCGAACACTCATTGTCTTCTCCGGTGCATGTGTACTCGTACAGTACTCTCATCTGCTTTTGTTTGTTAAACTTCTTAAACTTTCTTTCATTAGGCTTCCTCTCCCCTCTGTTATATCGGGATCTATTATTGTGTGTGTGTGTGTGTGTGTGTGTGTGTGTGTGTGTGTGTGTGTGTGTGTGTGTGTGTGTGTGGGGAGGGAGGAAGTCTTCCTCTCGTGGGGGGGTCCCTTCCCCCCCGTCTCTTGAACTTTTTCCGCCAGTGTACAGCGTCATCACCTCCTGCATGCTACCACTCTATGCCATTCGTCCACACACACTACGGGATGAAGGTACATCTAGGCAGCTCTGGTAACACGCTTCTTGCTTAATTCCTCCTCATGGCCTCTGGCTGTCTCACCCTCGCATCTTTCCAAGAACTGCTCACTAGTGCCATCATCAGCCCGGTGTAAATCTTAAAGGTTATGATCAGGTCATCCCTACTCCTCTCTCTTCCATCGTGGATATATATCTACGGCCAGTATGATCCCCATTCCCTGTACCTCAGCTCTTTTAATTCGGGCCCCATCTTTCCTGCCCTCCTCTGGACCTTCTCTATTAGTTCTTTTGCGCTTCTTTAAAAGCAGTGACCAAACCTGAGAAGCACATTGTAATCTTGGCCTCATGAAGAACGAGAACAGCATGTGTTGTGAGCGTAGCGTCTTCATTCACAACCAACTTTCAAGTACACACACACACACGCACACGCACACACACACACACACACACACACACACACATCCTTCTAGCAGTTTACACAGCTTCTCAGTAAACAAGTATTTCAATGTACTTACTGTGTGCTACGGTGAACAAAAGTTTCCTGAGTTTTACATAGTTTCTAAATCATTCACTCTGCTCACTTCTTTTCGTTCAAGGGTCATAGCTCTACCTATAGACGTATCAGACGCGTTACGAACAAACATGTAAAAAAAAGAATTAGAAAAAAGAAAAAAAAATGGATAAGAGTAAACACAATTTAGCTAATCAGCCTGGGTGTAATGGCTCCGTAAGCATGCGGTCTGCGGCGTCAAAGAGCCTGACTGATCGAAGGATGAGTCCTGGTTGTGTGTGTGTGTGTGTGTGTGTGTGTGTGTGTGTGTGTGTGTGGGGGGGGGGGTTAGAGTCAAGCCCCTTCCAGATGAACCACGTGAGGTACTCGATAAAACGGTACAGCGGGCCATACACGTAATCTGGACACTGTCTCTCGTTCAGCTTCACAGAAGGATAATACAAAGGGAAATTCCAGGTGAACGAGTCTTAGGGTATGGATACTAATTGCACTAATTAGTATATGTGAACTACAACCATCATTTTCTTTTTGTTAGCCCAGACGTACGACTGTGCGACCCCTCGAGTCCGTATCAATTAATTCTATATTCCGTACTCTCATGTATCTATGGCGTTCGACTTTCCCTTCTTCATTTCCCTTCCATTTCGTGTGGTGTTCTCTAAGGGACCAGTTCATCTTCTGGTCTGCCATCCTCACACCAGCTCAAGTCTGTTCACACGTTCCAGTGGGTTTTTCTAAGCTTTGTTTCCTCTGTCTAAACCTTACACTGGCTTCTTATTAGCCTTGTTTTTCTTGTTTTAAACGTTCTACTGACTTCGAAGCCACGTCTCCTATAGATTAAACGTTCCAATGGCTTCTTCTAAGCATTGCCTCTAAAGGTTTAAAAAGTCATTTCTTATGATCCGTGTCTCTTTAGGTTTAACGATCCAACTTACTTCTAAGCCTTGTCTCCTATGGTATAAACGTTAACACTGACTTCTTCGGTCTTTGTCTCCTATGGTTTAAACGTTCCACTGGCTTCTTCTGAGCCTTCTCACAAATCCTATGGTTTAAACGTTCCACGCACTTCTATGCCATGTCTCCTAAAGCTTTAAAGTTCCAATTGACTTCTAAGCCTCCTCTCGTAGCTACGGACCTCAGTCTTTGTTTATATCCTCGTTTTCTGTGGGCTCTTGAAAGGCACGAGGGGGTTCTAAAGAATATCTTACTTTTCTTGTGCATCGTACATTTCGCCAGTAAAGAAACCTATAACAAACTCCCCTAACCAGTACAAAGACTTGCCACATACTTCTCAGCCAGTACACAAACCTAATACACGCTCCTCAACCAGTGCACAAACCTACTACACATTCCTTAACTAGTACAAAGACCTACCACACACTTCCCCACCCATACACAAATCTTCCACACACTCCTCAACCAGTATACATGCCTACCACACAGTCCTCACCCATTACACATACCTACCACACACTTCCTCACCAATACACAGACCTAATACACCATTCTAAATCATTATACTGACCTACTGCACAAATTTCTCCCCTGTCAACTTTTCATCTTCTGCACCGACTGCCTTATTTACGGAAGGGCTGGGGAGAAATAAAAGAGAACTGGGGAGAGGGGTGAGGGAGGGAGGGAGAATAATTAGGGCAGAGGGTGAAGTGTTGGGTGTGGTGGTGGCTGGGAACAAGGGATAGTAACTCCAGCCCAGCGACACACAGCTAACACATGAATGCCTCACTGCTTATTAGAAGCGAGAGGGGGAGGGGGAAGGGTAGGGGTGGGGCGAGGGTAGGAGAGAGGGAGGAGGAGGAGTACCTGCAACCCACACCTCCTCCGTCCAGACGACCGAGTAAGGCAACGATAACCAAGACAATACAATTGGCCCACTAAACGGAACGAGCGAACGCTAATGTGAACACCCCAGGATCTGTTCACCAGCAGGAGTGGTCCCCAGACACTGGTAGCCATCAGTAACTGTGACGGCAAACGCATCTGGCAAACAATATCCTGACATCTTTGAATACTGAAAAATAGTACATATATATATATATATATATATATATATATATATATATATATATATATATATATATATATATAGGGTTATTCTTGTGTCTAACTCTTTGTCTGTAATATGTGATGGGACTGAGAAAGGGGCCAGGAAGCACGAGTAATATGCAGTTATCATTGGGAAGTACAAAGGAGATATAGCTCTCGGGGAGGGGGGGGGGGGGGGGGTGAGACTGCTGCTGCTGCAACTGGTGCAGGATTGGGTATGAAGGTGAGGTGAGTTGCGGTGAGATGAAGTAGGCAGGGTTCCCATGGTGCGGGTGCAAGACCTAGAGGTTGGGGAAGTTTAGCGAGGTGATGGAGAGTTATGTATTAGTCGCTGACTGGTGCCCCTGTGGGAAATGTGTGGTGTGGTGAGGCAGTTATTCTGCGGGAGAGATGCGCGGATCTCTGGTCACGTGGAGCTTCTGCAGAAGAGAGGCGCTGCCAAGGTCCTGAACTATTAGGGGTGGAGTGCCAAAGCTGTTGCAGAGGACGTGCATTGGCGATGTCCCACAGGGATCCTGTCAGGAAGGCTGTGAGAGATGAGGCACCAGAGAGCCCTTGTCAGGGGGTGACGAGCTAAGATTCATATCGTAGATGCTTCCAGAGCCAGTGACTACTTGAATGACTGTCTGCCTAACTGGTGTACGGGTGCTAATGAGCCAGTGTGAGTCAGCCACACCGACAGAGTTAATTGTGTGGGCGTGGCAGCCAGGCTTGCTGACACTTGTTCCCTCGGAGAAATAAGGAGAGGTTAGGTAATGGTATATTTCGCTGAAGTCATGGCAAAGAGTGAAGGCCATGGGTCTGTCAAGCCGTGGGAGTATGATTTCATCACGACCACGTAATCTGAGCTGGCAGTGGAAGTGCGATTCCATAACCAACATGTGAGATGATGAGATCTGATATTTGTAGCGGCGTCCAGACGGGACGCTCCAATATATATATATATATATATATATATATATATATATATATATATATATATATATATATATATACACAAAATGGTATAATAGCCCGGAAGCCTTTTTCCAAGGGCTCCTACAGCTGCAAGACTGCGCTACACTCAGTACGGACAGGATAGACTCATTCGGGGCAAAACAGTTCTTGGCGAGACCATACTATACTGCGTCAAGAGATGATAAAGCCTCGGGGTGTAACCTTAAGCAGGTGAAGTCAGGAAACACCTACACACAAAATTCATACAAGTGAGGATCATGGAGAGAGAGAGAGAGAGAGAGAGAGAGAGAGAGAGAGAGAGAGAGAGAGAGAGAGAGAGAGAGAGAGAGCTGTGAGGGGAAGGCTAGTGAGATGTTGGGTTATGTTGTTTAAAACTAGAGCAGCAGTACCAGCAGGAGTACGTGCCAGGCGAATGGTGACGGTTGTCAGTCGCCCTGCCCGCCCACCCCAGCGCCTCCCCACGCTTCCTACACTGACGAAAACACCTAAACACACTCGAGGGAAATTTCAACACACACACACGCCTATTTTAGACTGGTGTGTGTGTGTTTGTTTGTTTGTGTGTGTGTGTGTTTGTGTGTGTGTGTTTCTATAGACCATCAAGCAATGAACGACCTCTGGAAGACACTGGCTTGTGTTGTGGTCGTCTTGTACCGTCCTGTGGCCGTCGTGATCGTCTTGGGTCGAGCCGGGGTCGTCTTAAGTCGTGCTTTGGTCATGTTGTGGTCGTCCCGGCCTGATACTCAACACCAATAAGGTTAGACTTGATCAGGCTACAGCAAGATGCGGCTACGCTTCATCAATCTACGATAACACCTGCATAGACTTGAGATAGTCTCCGGCAACATCTGTGAAGACTTCGTTAGTCTACGGTAACATCTCGCTGGACTTCATTAACGAAGGCGATCAACCTCGTTGAAACTAACTCTATAACCCCTACGGAACGGTCAACAACATACCAAAGAGGGCAGAGGGTTGAGCAAATTAACAGTCCCTCGATAACATAACCTAACAATGAGCCACTC
Organism: Panulirus ornatus; assembly: GCF_036320965.1. Lineage (NCBI taxonomy): Eukaryota > Metazoa > Arthropoda > Malacostraca > Decapoda > Palinuridae > Panulirus > Panulirus ornatus. The sequence goes on along the minus strand of NC_092255.1, from coordinate 24,611,793 downwards.
GTTGAGCCAGCCCCAACGTCCAACCACCAGTACCTCGTTAAACCAGTCGCAATATCCAAACACTAGTCCCTCGTTGAGCCAGCACCAACGTCCAGTTCGTCTCGAATGAGCCCTGATGCCTCCCTGTCTATATATCCACCCAAGGTTCTTGACTGGAGGGGGAGAACTTCTTTTCGTCTCTGGTTGCAAATACGAAATAACTACATCACAACAGGACTTCCCACCAACACCAGTTTACATACTGGTCAAAAATTAGGAAATCATATTATTATTCACAAATCTAAGTATTTGATGTCACGGTAATTAGTGATAACAAAGGCTGGTCATCGAATAATTAGCTTTCAAGTTAATGAGGGAACGAAGAATCACAAGCATCCCTTCCCCCCCTTTGCCCGACCTGCACAAAACTCACCCTACAAAGGCCGGATATAAAATTACTCCTGACGTTTCGTTCATACTGTACGCATTACGCCGGCCCTTGAGGATAAGAGGAGGAGATGGATGGTGCGTATGGGGCACTTGTCCACCCTGGCCGCCACTCACGAAAGTTTCATCACCAGCACCAACCATGGTGACGAGTTGGCCTCACGGAGAAGCGGCTGTCAGTGGTCTCGCTCGCTGGTGTAAGCACACCTCTTGGGTGTCGTTCTTTCAAGGTGTTCACTGGCCGACCCAGAGGAACACTACGACAGCCCCCTACAGTCATGTCTGCTGGAAACACTGACCCTACGGTGCTGAGCTGTTCACCACGGCCGAAGTAATGTTTCCTCATCAGATTACACCGTCGTGTGCGGGTGAATATAAATAGGGTCTCCCCGTAAGATGCCTCCGCTGGACTGCTCACAGAATGATAATTCTTTAGGAGACTCACTCACAGGGATGATACGTGAAGCAAGGGAACATAAAAGAACAGCACGAGAAGGTCCATTATATTCTCTTACTTAGTATTCGTACATTTAAGGCGGAGGACCCTCAGGTTCAACCCTAGTCTTCCCCAAGACTGAGAGAGCGAGAGGGGAGACAAGGACGGGGGAGGAGGTGAGGGGGGGGGGGGGGGCCAAGTGGTGGTGCTAGCGAGGTTGACCAGCAGCAGTGAGGTACCTCCTCCCTCCCTGCCTCCGCTCTTCAACCTCAACATGCCTGTGAGAGCCACCACCATCTCTTCCACCTGTCTACCTCTTTAATTACCATTCCTTGCCGTGGTTATATTCTTATACTCTTATAGACGTATATGCTTCTCATATACGCCAGTATATCCTTCTCTTCACCCACCTAACACCCACCTATTTTTCGTTAAGAGTGATCCTCCGGCAGCTTCCGTCGTCGTGGAACCCTTCCGTGCCAGAGCCCTCCCTCTCGTCGGGCCGGCCTCTCTCTCTATCTCCACATCACGGCCGCTGCGCCTACTCCTTACGCCTCTCTCACCCGACTCCATACCTTCCGTCACAGTATCATCCCCTCCACCTCCTCCGGCGGCCCCTGCTTGCTGCTCCACCTGCTGCACCTCCACTTGTCTGCTCCACTTGCCACCTCACAACTACGCCTCAGTTCCACTCCCGGTGGCTCCAAGCCGTCTTCTTGTTCGCCATCCTCGCCATCGGCTTTAATAAGTTCCCAGATGTAGAGTTTGCATTACGAGCTCACCGTTTTCAAAAGAGAGATGCGGGAGCTATGAACTGGGAGAATCGATAATATTTAGCGTGAAATCCCCGTCTCCTATTGTTCCAGCTCTCGAGCTTTCAAATGAAGATATTTCTCAAGGGCCACTCAAAACAGAGCACTCACCTCTCGTATTTGTTCGTCCAGGATTTTCAGAATTGATCGTCTCATGTTGTGATGGGACTCGGGCCCATAGAAGGGGGCTAAGAGGCGAGACTCGAGTACCGGCTTGGGGACATCTACCCTCCCGTGTGGGGTGGGGGCATAGCCCAACTTAGGCCTCTTCTACTCCACTATCTAGGTCTCCTCCACCCTACTGCCTAGGTCTTCCTCCATTCCACCACATACGCCTCCTCCGCTCTCCTGCCTAAGCCTCCTGCATTCCACTACCTAAGCTTCCTCCACTCCAATGCCTAGGCCTCCACTCCATTCAGAGAGACCGGATTCTCCACCCCCTACAGCCACTCACCACCCACTCCTACAACCAATGTCAACCAGACGGCTTCCACCACCGCCTCTCTCTTCCGTCCACCCCACCCACCCATCCACTACTACAGCGGCATCAACAGTAACTACAATACCACTACAATACTAGTAGCAGCAGTACGGGAACCAGAGAGAGAGAGAGAGAGAGAGAGAGAGAGAGAGAGAGAGAGAGAGAGAGAGAGAGAGAGAGAGAGAGAGAGAGAGAGAAATAAGTATATTCCTGAAAAGAATATATTGACAAATTCCCCCAAAAAAATTACAGAAAAAAAAGAGTAAGTGTTGACGGTAGACTACTTGTGTACATCTGTCATTCAAAAAAAGAAAAAAAAAGTGAATAACAAATGAAGGAGGGGGTGAGGGGGGGGGGAGAGGTGGCCTGGTGTAGAGCTCCAGCAGGGGTACCAACCGTCCACGGCCCAGCCGGGGGAAACAAGGGAGTCAACAAAAGGCGTGGGAGAGGGTGGCACGCCTGGCCGAGACAATTTAGACTCGCCATCATTGGCCGCCAGATTAGCTGCTGCAGGAAACCCTTGACTCATCAAACCTGCCACACCAAGCCTTTATTTTACTCTCCACCAGCCTTTTTCTCCCCTGATATCTTACATGTTATTCCGGCCACCATTCCCGCGCAGGATACAACACATGGCTCCTCAGTATAGATTTTTTTTTTTCTCTCTTTCAGTCTGGAACTGGTGGCATTTCCTGCTGGATGGGTGGGCTTCGTCATTCTTATAGACCAACCGGCTCCATCATATATATATATACATATATATATATATATATATATATATATATATATATATATATATATATATATATATATATATATACACAAAACCCACGTAATTCCGGTACCACGTTCGATGCCCTACTCTACACCTTCTCTGTTGGTTCTTTGTGTTCTTGAAGGGCGGTGACCAAAGTTTGGAAGCACAGTCTAGTTTTGGTCTAATGCATGATGTGAAGACCTTACTAAAGACTTCCTTAGTCATATACTCGAATGCAACTGTCTCCTTCATTATTCTCCTGATGTGGACCTCGAACGCCAGGTTTGGGAAGATGTCAACTTCCATGTCCCTTTGAGATTCCAGCAACTTACTTCCAGCTACATAATATTCCTATTGGGCCTTCTCTAACTGCGTCCCATCCTCATCACTTGACAATTACTAGTAATGAAATCTATCAACCACATATCAGACCAACTTATGGGTTCCCTCTAGGTCCCTATGTAAGCTGATGTCATTCACCTTCACTTCACCTTTTTCATTCACCTTTTCACTTCAATCGTGACCTGGGCATCATCGACAAACAAGTCCAGGTAGGAGTCCAATCCCCATGGCAAGTCATTCACCTACATCAAGACAAGCAATGGTCCTAAGCTGGAGCCCCGCGGCACGCCACTGGTGACCTCACCCCTATAAGGGAGGTTCCCAACCTGACTTTTGTTCCCTTCCATTATCCCGCTTATTCCTGCCTGAAGATGGAGGTTCTTTACCAGCCCTCTATACGGCACAATGTCAGATGATTTCTGACACTCTAGCCACAGAAAAAACCTCCCAGCCTTATCTTCTGTCTACAAGAGAGCTCACTCTCTCGTAGAAATCTAAGAGGTTCGTTGTGCGTATTCTCTTTTCCTCGAAACCACGTTGTCTGTACTCTAGATGGTTTCTCCCCTGCTGGAAGTCCATCCATCTGTTTTCCAGTACCTTACAGACCACACTCGTCAGGGAGACTGGTCTGTACTGTAGCTCAGCACATCCTCCCGGTCTCTTTTCTTGTACATACATAAGCATGACGTTTGCCTTCTTCCACTCCGTCGGCACTTTACCTTCCTCCAGCGCCGTCCCGAACGTTTCAAGCGGTTTGAAGTGTATCTGCACACATCACCAGCTCATATGGAAAATTTCCATCAGGACCATGAGCCTTATATGGGTCAAGACATCTTCAATATTCTGTTTATTTTTCTCTAGATATTCCAGTGCTTACCAAGACTTCCTCTCCATTCCATCAATACTGAGGCTGGGGGTTATGGCGTCTCTTGTATCTGTCATTCAGTTCCTAAAATACCTTTACATCCTCCTCCTTAACTTATCCCTCAATCCCTTAACCCGATCAACTGCTCTTTAACTGACAATTTACTCCTGATGAATTTAGGGAAAAGTTTCGGATCATCTCTGCCTTGTCCACAATACTCTTTTCATAGTTTCTTTGCTCCCCCTTCCTCATCTTTCTATACTCGTTTCTTGCTCTCTTAAGCCTTATAAATGCTGGCTGGCTGAAGTGTCAGCACATCGCGAAGTTCCTCAGCTTTTTTTTTTAATCTTCTATTGAACGAATCTTCCCTCGTGTGTGTGTGTGTGTGTGTGTGTGTGTGTGTGTGTGTGTGTGTGTGTGTGTGTGTGTGTGAACCATTTTTTGTCCATAGCATTTCGAGAAATCACACTACTTATTAGAATCTAGCCACCACTACTAATTCTAGTTTACTACTACTACTACTACTACTACTACTACTACTACTACTACTACTACTATTACTACCACTACTAAACTACTACTGCTACTGCTACTACTACTACTACTACTATTACAAAATACATCATAAATTTTCAAGCGAATGCAAATGTCCAGCTTCTTGAGACCCCTTAACAAAACCGTTAAGTCCCAAGTGCAACAGTTCAACCCGACACTAATTTCATTTTCGGATTAATCAGCAAAAGTGGGAAGATGGCGCATGTGTTTGCAGTGGTAGTGAGCCATGTCTTAAGGACAATCCATCTTTAGCACACACACCCACACATATACAAACTCACACACAAACACACACCGTCCACCATCTCCTCTGGTTCGATCCACGTCGATTTATTTGCATTTACCCATCAATTCCCCTGGCAAGCTCTTCGGGTTACCTCAACCGGGGGTCTTGAACGGAGAGGTGCCAATCCTCACAACAGTGGATCACATTGTACAAGAACGCGTAAGTTGTATCTAAATTGCAAATGAGTCTCTCTCTCTCTCTCTCTCTCTCTCTCTCTCTCTCTCTCTCTCTCTCTCATTGTGTCTTCCTGGATGACGTACTACCTAGTAAGGGGGGGATGGGGGGGACCTGCCGCCTCAGCATCTGCCCATCTGCAGAAGAAAGACCTCCCGGACGAGGGAATCTCCTGTGACCTCCCCACCGATCCATGGACCACTTCTTGAAAGGGGCCAAACGCATTTAAATTGTTCCGTGGCTGTATGTATGAATAATCCCACGCATGCGTACGGAACAAACAGCAATGGATCTCCTAATACGGTGGTTGTGACCACTCCTCATTCCATGCTCGACGCCCAGCGATGACCGACCAGCATTCTACATGCGGCAGCCAGGCCAAATGTCAGATCTGGTTTAGCATTTAAGTGACTCTTTGGTTTCTGTTCAACACCCGCGTCATCCCAGCACAACTTCACAACCCCCCCACCCACCCCAACTCCCCCCTACAGTCCTCCTACCTGGCCATCAACTCCCATTCTTGCTCCAACCTTGAACGTATGTCTTCCTCTCTTTGTTAACTTCCTTACCACGACGGCGCGATCCTTGCGCACGACGGCCCGACCCTTGCGCACAACGGTGCGACCCTTGCGCACGACGGCCCGACCCTTACGCACAACGGTGCGACCCTTGCGCACGACGGCCCGACCCTTGCGCACGACGGTGCGACCCTTGAGCACGACGATGCGACCCTTGAGCACGACGTTGCGACCTTTGAGCACGACGGCGCGACCCTTGGGCACGACGGCGCGACCCTTGGGCACGACGGTACAAACACTGGAACATGACACGTTACAACACTGAGGTACGAGAGCCTGGTTTCTGACCCGACTCTTATGGGTCAGCTCCAAGGAAAGACATCATACCCACGGGTTGTACCGTTGTGCTCAAAGCACCTTTGTTTGTTGTGTTCGGCACCCCGTCCTACAGTGCTCGGCACCCCGTCCTGCGTTGTTCGGCACCCGTCCTGCGTTGTTCGGCACCCGTCCTGCGTTGTTCGGCACCCGTCCTAGTGTTCGGCACCCGTCCTGCAGTGTTCGGCACCCGTCCTGCGTTGCTCGGCATCCCGTCCTGCAGTTTGGCACCCCGTCCTGCTGTGTTCGGCATCCCGTCCTGCAGTGCTCGGCACCCGTCCTGCAGTGTTCGGCACCCGTCCTGCAGTGTTTGGCACCCCGTCCTGCTGTGTTCGGCACCCCGTCCTGCTGTGTTCGGCACCCCGTCCTGCAGTGTTCGGCACCCCGTCCTGCAGTGTTCGGCACCCCGTCCTGCAGTGTTCGGCACCCCGTCCTGCAGTGTTCGGCACCCGTCCTGCAGTGTTCGGCACCCCGTCCTGCTGTGTTCGGCACCCCGTCCTGCAGTGTTCGGCACCCCGTCCTGCAGTGTTCGGCACCCCGTCCTGCAGTGTTCGGCACCCGCCGCCCCTTGTCCCCTCCATCTTGTCCCGCCCGGCGGGCCGGGGATCAATTCCCCGGTCATTCAGCATCGGTTGCCAGCCGGAACAAATGAGCGTGTGATTATCAGGTTCAATGGAGCTTTTTGGCGCGTAGGAGCTGTCGATACGTCAGCCGCACCCCACACAGCCCGTACCACCCAGACTCACCTCGGCCCCCCTCCATACTGACGGGGTGCACCTACCTCCTGAAGGAGGAGGAGATCCCGGGAGGATGTTCCTACGCCGTCTGTCTTTATCTTATGTGGTTTTGTGAGTTTCTTGTATCATAAGGGCGTTATTCGGGTCGGGAGACTTTCTGGGATACTGAGGTTTCCCTTGGGTCAACTCTCCGGGCGTTCCTCACTTCAACAGTTCTGTGTAAACCCAGTGTCTGAGGGAGGTCCTCAGACCTCATCAGGTACCGTCGTGGTCTGCCGTTGGGAAGACCACCTTACGGTAGTTACCGCTATTCCCGTCGCCACATCGACGGTAACCCTGCCTCCTCATCTTCCCTGTCATCATATTTAATGTCTACCACAATCAACTTCCTCCCGCATAGTTCATAAGGTTAAGTCTCCTTTGTCTGAAAGGTCGGTCCCAGACCTTTGTCTACCAGAGTCAAATGAACGAAATACACATAATGGCTTCTAGAAATCCATAACTCTTCATCAAACTAAGACATGTGAGCCATTCATTAGCGGAGTCAGATGATCTGATGCACGTCTCAGTAGATGGGTTCCGGGATTCCGAGATCTACTGTTTCACCTTCCTCTCCGGTAAGTACCAATAATTAAACTCCAGAAATTCTTACCTCTTGAACACGACGACGGTACGACCCCCGGGTATAACGGGGCCTTAAGGGGTCAGGTCAAAGGCCAGGCCATCGTACGGAAGGGTCGAACCCTTGACTTCGAGGCGGTTAAGTGTAAGTCGTGTGTGTAGCGATGGTGGAGCCACCTACACCCCCCCTGGCTGTAGCAGTCTCTCGCCCTAGGTAACATCCCCGCTGAGACGGTGTCGTAACCCTAGAAGCAGGTGTAGGCCCAATGCCACCTACCCCTACACTGACATCCTCCCTGTATGGGGACCTTAAGCATCAGCCATAACCCTAAAGATGCTCAGGGCCCAGTGAGACACTAGAGGCCGTCTACAGAACCCAAGGGCTCGGTTCCAGCCATGGTTGCAGTGGCACCCGCGGGCCCTAATGGACTCTGAGAGCCGGGGTGACACGTGTGGGTCCAGTACCAACAAGAGGGGTGGAGGCAGCGTGGGTCAAGGGGGCTGGGGCCGTCGGGAAGGGGCGACGCAGTAATGAGCGGGTGGCGGGCGGCGAGCAGGCAGGCAGGGTAGCGCTCACCTGCCCAGTAATGACGCCGTAAATAAACTCAACAAAACGCGCACAAAATTATGGCTTCCCCCGCCAGGACGTCCCGTGCATCCCGAGCAGCGGTGAGCCCGGCCTCTCCCACCCGGGACCAGTCCTCGCCTCATCCTTCATCCCCAGAGTCCTTCACCTACAAAGTCCCTCACCCTGAGTCCCTCCACGCCTTACCTCCTCACCTGCAGAGACTCTGCCTCATTAGAGGGGCCTGAACCCCACTCCTCCGACAAGCCATACTCATCTCTCGTATAATTATCTCCCAGCTTTACACCCATCCAAACCATTCGATAGGACAGGGTGATTCTTCCCACGTACACATCCTGCTAGCGACTACAGGGAAGACCTGCGAAGGATCACCGGGTAGCGGTGTCAGGATATCCCGCTCCCTGGATAACTGGCTCACCCGTGCTTCTCTGAAGACCCTTCAGACCCTTCAGCAACCGATGGCACCCACACTAACAACACCAGCATTCACTCTGTCCTCCACAACAACGTACACACACACACACTCTGGAAGCCAGTCTCAAGGGGCGCTACCTCATCACCCTCACTGGTCTGGTTGCGTAGTTAGGGTCATAATTATATAACTCACGTCATACCAAGCCAGGTGGCAACATGGCAACCAAAGATGGTCATGCGAGAACAGCTGGTGGGTCAGAATAAATCAGTTGCGTCATAGAAGCCAAATAAAGTTAAAACAGAAATGAAGTTACTTAACGAGTATGTCTTGACCAGCCTTGTCTGGCACGTCTGGTGCGTACGTTCTGATGTCTCATCTGAACATCTCCCAAGTACAGTTCAAGGTGTTCTTAACATCTGTTACTGTAAGCAGTGCATTACACTGGTCTTATCCTCAAATGTTCAAACTATTTCCAGGACAGTCTGGCTGTCTACATGATATTCATGCCATTTCCCCCACTGTCCTACAGCATCCCTGCTCTTCAGTGCATTAATTTCCATCTCCTGAGCCAATCAATTATTCCAGCCAGGGATTACCTGTGTATGCTGGTTGGAGTTAAGCCCTTCTCTGTCCTCCTTGTGTATATTCACATGTATCTCTATTGTCGAAGTTCTAGTGAGTGCAGATGTACAGTTTTTGGCTGTCCCAGGAATTCAGATATTTCATACCCTTACCAATACGGGAGGTTAAATGACCTTTGGGTCATTTCTGGCCCTGCCATTTCTCCGTCTCCACTCAGTGACGCGAGAATGACTTACATGGAGAAATCTCATCTCAGCCACAGAGGGAGTGAAGAAATAAAACTATACGAACCACAGACGGAGTAACCTCACGGCAGCCAAGGCATATCGTCTTAGTGTAGAAGGTGATGCCATGGATCCTGCCAGCCATCAAAACGAGAGAAAAAAATTATCAGAATATATCTAAAAGTATTCTTCATCTCTCTCCCGATGGGGTATACGTGAGTTATAGGCGTCATTCTGGAAGGCTGCAGAAATGGCCAAACCAGAAAATCTACAGGAAAAAAACAAACAATTTACAGCTCTCATTTCATCAGTCAAAAAACAGAATTACCAGAAATGGTTGAAATCAATCAGCCTCTATTCACTGGGGCGTAGACGCGAGAGGGAGAGCATAATATACAGATGGGAAATATTGGAAAGCCTGCTCCCTACCCTATACACCCCAAAAAATAATTTCATAATGGATATATATATATATATATATATATATATATATATATATATATATATATATATATATATATATACGGCGGGCAGCGCGGAGTGACTGCGATGGACGGCACAGCACAGAGCCGAACGTATACCTTGAGATCACAACCTCAGCATCTTATTCCACCAGCCGGCCAGCCAGCGAACAGGCAAACTTGAGGTATACTCGAAGTAGCCTTCGACAGCCTTCTACCCCCTGATCCAGGGCAATTACGCAGCCTGGTCCCAGACCGAGCCGCAAGGGGTAAAGACGAGCCCCTGAGACCAGCGAAAGTACACGGTGGGCTAAATGGGGTCACGTCCTGCCCCACAGCATCAGGGTGGGTGAGACTGGTGGGTTTTGGAGAGTCTGATAACGAGTCTTGGTAAACCAGATGAGGAGGGCGCGGTGGGTCAAAACAGGGTTACGGTTGGCTCGAGAAGGTTCAACGCCAACCAATCAGAGTCAAGGTGAGCCAATGGGGTCACCATAAGCCGTAGGGTAAGGTAGACCACATGAGGCCAGAGTTAGGGGGGGACACGACACTCCAGATATGGTTCCTGGCCACGATGACGGACCACGCGTGGCCAAGGGAGGCCCGACACAAGTCACTACTGGCCTAGTTGGGATTTTAGGCCAGCCTCAGGAGAGGACGTCCTGAAGGTCACGGAAGACCAGGAGGCACACCTGGGTCAGGCCGCCAAGCCAGCTGTACCCACGGTGGGTCTCCAGACGCCCTGGCAGAAGTCATCCAAACTCCTGGGAATGAAAGCGGCTTCGACTCTGGCAGTCTTACTGTTCACAGTGAAATGTAACTAGTCACGGGGGAGGTCAAACTGCTCACGAAAAGGTCACGGCAAACTTAAAAGGTCAAGCGAGGTCACTAGACGTTAGCTTGAGTTCCCGGGATCGAAAAGACGACTGCGAATGAATATATTATTGCCGATACTCATTAGGTATGTACAAAACCGATTAATGACCGCCACAATATCTTTTAAACTCTTGCGTGATTAACTGGTTACCTCGGCACAAATAAATCTCACGGACACGGGTTCGAGTACCGGACGGTCCGGGAAGCCAGCTAGCCAGCCAGCTCGCACAACAACCCAGCTGTCCATCTTCCTCATTTGGTCCGGTCGCTAGCTGGGTACATGGCGCAACCCGGGGTTACTGAGACAAGCCTACGCAACTATATCACCTCATGAAACCCCGTATGGCGTCCTGACACCCGCAGAGACACACTGCAGAGTGTAAATGTAAGTGTCACAAGAAATACCCTTGGATGCCCGCCTCCAACTGGGTACGTAAGTAGACTGTGGTGGACAAACGGGTTAGAAGCTCAGATACAGAGGTTTACCTCAGAGGTTTACACATATACACAGAGGCAGGTTCATCTCAAAAGTTTACATACAGAGAGGCAGGTTCATCACAAAAGTTTACATAGAGAGAGGCAGGTTCACCACAAAAGTTTATATACACAGAGGCAAGTTCACCTCAAAAGTTTACATACACAGAGGCAAGTTCACCTTAAAAGTTTACATTCATAGAGACAAGCTCACCTCAAAAGTTTACATACAAAGAAGCAGGTTTACCTCCAAAGGCATTATATACAAAGTAAGATTCATCTTATAAGTATACATAAAGTTTTACCTCAACAGTTAACAAAGAGAAGCTTGTGTCAAAAATCTACGTAAGAAGGTTTACCTTAAATGTTTGTATACTTCACAAGTTTACAAATAATCAAAAGTCCAGTTTAGAGAAAGGGTAACTCAAACGAATTTCACATAGAGAGAAAGGGTTACCTAAAAAGTTTATGAAGGTTAAACCTGAAGAAGAATTCATGCAAAGAAAGTTTGTCTCAAAAGGAAGTTATTCACACCTCAAAAAAAGGGCTTTCAAAGAAACGTTCACCTCAAAAAAGTTTATAAAGAAAGTTGTCCTAAAAAAAAGGGGGGGTGTCTTACAAGGAAAAGCTTACCTTAAAAAAAAAAAATAGGGTTCACAAAGAAAAGCTTACCTCAAAAGGAACGAACGAAGCAACACACAAACCTTCACCTGAAGATCTAGTGTCACATGAGCTTCAGTCATTATAACCCAAACCTTAACATTACTTCCCAAGTTACGCAAGCGTCACAGACCAGCCGACGAACACGTTAGCGAAACACCTAGGTCCTTCGGCAGGCAGGCGTGTCCTCTGACGCACAAATGGAGGTCGCCTTGACCAGGGAAATACATGGGTAGTACCTTATCATCCCTGGTGATGACTGGAATCAATACGGTTACGACGACTACTGCCGCCGCGCGCGGATTTCAGCGACGCTTTAAAGATGCAAAACCAATAACATCCAATAATCATCCACTTGCTTACGATGCGACGATAACGGAAGACCTGATACCCTGAAACTGACGGCGATTCAGCGCCCGAGAGAGAGAGAGAGAGAGAGAGAGAGAGAGAGAGAGAGAGAGAGAGAGAGAGAGAGAGAGAGAGAGAGAGAGTTCATCGCAAAAAAAAGTAAAAGGAAAAAAAGTAAAACGAATAAATTCCCACAGAAAACGTGAGGCGGATGCACGGCTCTTCCAGTCACAGGATCCTGTCGCCAGACGGACAGTGTGACTGCTGGAGGCCCGCCTCTCCCTCCTCCAGCCGGGCCCTAATTACCAACCCTAATGAGGCGACTACTGACATCCACCCCCCCCCCCCCTCACCCTCTGACCATCCCCAGGCCATGAGGAAGGTGACCAAAGCGTCCCCAACTACACGTAATACAGCACACTCCGTCCCCTACTCCGTCTTCGCCATTTCCTGCCTCGCTCGCCCATAAAGACCTTATTTATAGCGTAAGTAATAACCCCAATTAGACGTTAAATCAGCCAATTAGGTCATAATGTGAGATGTTCCTCCTACCAATTATAACTCACTTCACATCTGAAATCTTCGATTCCCAGTGATGCTGAATCATCTTGCAGAGAGCAAGCAGGGCAGCAGCGGCCGGTGAGGTGGTCAGGCTCACCGCCGGCTGTTTACAACAGCTCGCGGTAATGACCGCTGGCGGCAGGAGGATCACATGCGGTAATTGTCACCTGAGATGAGCTGACCGCGGTCTACAGAGAGGTCCGAGGACACGGCGTCAACCTAAACAACAACAAGGACAACAAAAACAAGAACAATAATAATAATAATAATAATAATAATAATAATAATAATAATAATAATAATAAAGTGAATGAACAACAGCCAAAGGCTGAAACCATATTGAGAAAAGCGCACAATACAAACACAGGGACTATACCACACAATGGGTCGAGGGCTAACAACATGGCATTAATGCAAAACACTGTGTGGCAGTGTACTGATGATGTTCACAATGGTAGTAGATATCAGGGCCGCTCTCGCGGCGATCTGCACAAGCTCGAATGGGCTCGATGCGTTTGCGGCGCCGAACTGCAACTTGGGGACGAGGGATCTCAGGAGGCTGGAGGACCACTGCGTTGAGCGCCTCATGACAGGTGATGTAAGAGGAACTGGGAATGGTCTTGCATGGCCTTCTCTGCATCTTCTCTAGTAGCCCCTACTGCATGGTGGACAGGGAGGAAGACCAGGTGTGGTAAAAATAAGTGGTTTATAAATGTTGAAAGTTGTGTTGATATTTTGAGTTGATGTTTTTCAATTCAGGACTCAACAAAAGTGTCTTGAACATACGGAGGATGTGGAGATGTGACGATTGTGATGATGTGTTCCTTCTTGCCAGCTTCGTCTGTCGTGCAAAGTATCACCGGGAAGCTTGACTGACTGCACAACCTGGGATGGGACGAAGCCTCGTATGCAAATAATGGGTGTGGCTGGGTTGGATGTGACCCTGACATGCATGATTACGGTCTGATTTTAGTTGATGGTGACGTGGCTGGCGTCGGCGCAGTCCCGTATACACGAGACCTGGGATGCGGTGAACACCTGAGCAGTTTTCCTGTGTTAGCACAGGTTTATCACGTCCCTGAAAAAGACCTAAAATTGAGGTAATATCAGGTCTTTTGAAAGACCTTATCCAAACACAAGGGCTCTTGAAACACATGCCCCGGGGAAACGTAAAGTCCCAAGAAGACCTGTTTAGGTAACAAGAAGTCCCGTGAAGATGTCTGACCTGAAGCGTCACGGGTCCCGTATCCTACCATGAGTTACCAGGTCTCACGCATCGGCACGTACTGGGATCAGAAGCACAACAAAGGCCCTCATAAAAAGCGGTGAGACTTGGCGTAGGTACGGCGCCGTGACCTGGAGGGGTGGACCAGGTCAGGCTGATGAGTTGTGAGGGTGTGTTGTGATGCAGGTCATGGGCAGGAGAGGGCCGGGGGACGGGGGATGGGCACGCAGCGGGGCGCGGACGGCTCAGGCAGGAGGGCACCCGCGCGGCAAATTGGCCGTCAGACCACGACTCTTCCCCGCGGGGCTCCTCTGAGGCGGGGCGGAGCGGGGCCCTCCCCCGTCCCCTAACACACACACACACACACACACACACACACGCCCCGCCCCATGCAGGGAAAGGGAGTGGGGGACGCCCACCTGCACCTCACCACTGGTACAAACACACATACACATACACGAAGCCTCCCGGGCCAAACGTTTGAGCATCATGACGTACGGTTTCCTCAAGACCCCGAAAACATTGGCATTCTGTGAGCGCCCGGGTCTCAATCGCAGGACAGGAGTTGGGAGGTGTAATGACATCTTCAGGTGCACCGTGACCCACCGCTGAGGACGGGAGGCGGGACGCGTATCATCACGTGCATCAGCCACGAAGAAGCTGACGGCATATACTGCGCCTCCTGCTGTAGCTCAAGCTTAGGATCCCACCGTCCTTCTGCATGCTCTCCGCGTATGACACTTCCCGGCCATTCTCATCGGCGCTACGACCTGACAAGTCTCCGGCGAGGTAGTCGGCAAGTGTGTCCACCTCCTCACAGGTGCTGTGCGGCCAACCCACAACACCTAATAGCCTCAGCACCCACATGTGTCGCATGATAACCTCAGTACCCACCTGTGTCACCTAGCAGCCACAGCACCCACCTGTGTCACCTAGCAGCCTCAACACCCATCTGTGTCACCTAGCAGCCACAACACCCACCTGTGTCACCTAGCAGCCACAACACCCACCTCTGTCACCTTGCTGCCTCGGCACTCACCTGTATCGCCTAACAGCCTCAGCACCCACCTGTGTCTCCTGACAGCCTCAGCACCCACCTGTACCGCCTAATAGCCTTCCCCAGCGACTATCGTATGCACAGTGGCTCCTCGCCTCCTCTTTAACCCTCTATTAATCAGTCATGAAGCTGTGTGGAAGCTAATTTGCATATTAGTTGCTATTACACCTTCCACGCTATCCTTTCGCATTCATTCATCTACCAGCATTGGTTTTTGTTGTGTGTGTGTGTGTGCGTGTGTGTGTGTGTGTGTGTGTGTGTGTGTGTGTGTGTGTGTGTCTAGGTAGGTAGGTATCAATGCTAATGTGTACAGTCCTGGAGGCAAGGTGGAGTTGAGATACAGGGACTCCACAGATCTGAGCTTGCCTGGCTGTAATCCACGGTCAGATGTCTCGCTAATGGAGCTTTCCCAATCAGTTATGATGGGATTATAGACGTAGCTGGGTTTATGGGTGTAGCAGGGGTTATGGATGTAGATGCGGTTATGGGTGTAGCTGGGGCATGTGTGTAGCTTAGGTTATGTGTGCAGCTCGGGCTATGGGCGCAGCTGGGGTTATGGGAGTAGCTGGGGTCGTGAGTGCAGCTGGGTTTATGGGTACGAGTGAAACTGGGATTACGGGTGTGACTGGGATTATGGGAGTAGCTGGGGTTATGGGTGTGACTGGGATTATGGGAGTAGCTGGGGTTACGGGTATAGCATAGCGTCAACGTGGCTGTGAGTGTCGCCAGGAACAGTATAGCACCGGGGGAAGCGTCATGTTGGACGGCGGCCAGGCAGTCGTCAGGGCTGTAAAAAGCTGCCGTAAACCTAATGCAATACCCGGAACAATGCCAGGCAGGCCGGCCGGCCGGACGGGCGGGTGGGGCGCGTGCCTACTGCCGGACCCAACGTCAAGCCAGCCACCTAGGACCACAAAGAACTCGACCCAACTCGTCCAGTCTTCCCTCACACACTCTTCACACTCGACGTGCTATCGCCAGCCATGACCCAAGCCTCGGCACCGCGTAAACACGACTCAGTGACCCGGCCCTGCATAATCACAACGCCTGAACAAAGCTAAAATAACCATGACCCCTGAATCAGGTCAAAATCCGTAACTATGGCAGCGCCATCTCGACTCCTGACGGAGACCAGGATCCACCATGACTCCTCTCTCTCTCTCTCTCTCTCTCTCTCTCTCTCTCTCTCTCTCTCTCTCTCTCTCTCTCTCTCTCTCTCTCTCTCCAGAAACACGACAGATGCGTCGAAGATCTACAGGTGAAGTTGAGGGATGACCTTAGCACTGCAGAACATAATAATAATTTGTAGAAAATACAACAGGTTGGGCATTACGAACTTTTCAAAAGAAGAGAAACAGTATCAGCGATGAAACACTTCAAAGCCTTTGTTCCCTCCCCCGACTGAGCACTGCTGTCAGCTAACATGACCACAGAGAAATGACGAAATTGCAGAGATTGAAAACATCCCATGTTATTTTATATAACATGTACATGAGGACACTGGAGGGGCTAGTCCCTCATCTATGTTATGAGATAGTGAGACAATCCCTTGGGTACAATGTGCAAAGTACATCAAATGAATTGAGACACAGGAAACATAAAACCAAGTCACTATAGATCAAATAAACAAGTTTGAACTCACGCAGTCATCCTTCAGTAAAACTCCCACGCACATACCATTATGTAACGTTATATGCGCTATTCGTGGCTAATATAATAATAAAAAAAAATGCACAGCTCAGTCTTCTGTGGCTATAGCCGCTGTGTAGCCGAGGGATGTTCACTGCCTAAGCTTGTGTGAAACTCTGTATTTTCTTATTCTACATTTCCACGTCTACCATCACGAGGATAAATGCATGACCATGATCTTAACAGTTTTTCTGGTAGGTCGATGGTGTAAAGGTGTGGTAACAGGCTATACGGTGAAGGCCACACCTCAAGACCTCCCTTGTTTCTGTAGGTGTAATCATCGATCTATTACACACAGACACAGACACCCACAGTGCTTCCTGGACCGTACCATCGCCTTCTTACCGTGCCCAGCGTTGCGGGTCTCACGAGCAGGCATCCGTGGGGAACCCACAATGGCGGCCGTACCCGTTTTCCCTCTCCCACCTTCACAATTAAACCTTCCCATTCTTATCTCCCTCACGACCGGCTCTTCGCTACCCATGTTCCTTCCAAGGTAAAGAACGTCTCACCTCACCGTCACACTTTTATTCCACTCATTCTGTAAAAGGAAGTCTTCTCTCAGCTGGTGAAACTTACGGACCACTTTGTGGCTAAACATATGCCACAGGTATTTATTTATGGATATAACCGTCGCCTTGTTATGAATGTAAATGACTCGACAGGGTTATCTTTTGTCCTGCCACTGGAGTACCTGGCTTAATGGTGAGTTGCCATGAAGCCTCAAGGATATATAGGAGTTACTCGGTGAGCAAACATATCCTTACAGTGCACATGTCACTGTATCCTTACACTGTACATTTCCTCCTATAAATCCCACTGTATCCTTATAACACTATTCCTTTCCATAAATCCCACTATATTTTTACACTATATATTTCCTTACACAATACATCCCTTACGAATGATTGTCACACATAAAATCATACATCAAACTTGTACCTGATCTATGGGCAGTGTCCTCCAACAGCCTGACTGAGCAAAGGGGCAACATAACAGCCAAGCAGATGTATTATTTGGTTTTAGTTTCATCCAGATCTATCATACATAGGTTACCACACTCACGAGGGTTCGACGCTCGAATTAGGCATCCATCCTTGGCCGACTTATGGTCCAACTTCTGCGTCGGACATAATGTTCCCAGAATCGTTCACCACAAGTCCCTGCAGGACAAGTCTTTTTCTATGGGAACTTTACTTAATGAAGATAATATTGTCTCCAAACACTAAATACATGTGTCTCTTACCAATAAAAGACACGTATCTCCTACCAATAAAAGACACGTGTCTCCTACCTCTGAAGACACGTGCCTCCTACCACTGAAGACACGTGCCTCCCACTACTAAAGACACGCGTCTCCCACCATCAAAGACACGTATCTCCAACACTGAAGACTAAATATCTCCTGCCACAACAGACACGCGTCTCCAGCTCAGCTGAGTGACATATCTCTCCTACCACATGCTCAACAGTGAGATATCTTAACCCCAGAGCACGACGGAAAGACCCATTAATCTTTCATTGATGGTTTCAGAGGTTCTCTACTTCCACAGCTGGGGCTGGGACCTTCCCTTACCTTACGTCTACCTTACGATGGTTTGCAAGGTCTCATATCCCCAAGGCTCGCTCTCTGACTAAGTTGCCGTGTTGCTCCCTTGCTTTACTGGTTCTAGGCTTAAGTATCCGCCACATCCTAAAGGAGTCGACCGTGTGTGTAATTCACGAAAGTGTTCCGCACAGCCATAAACTAGATTACTGTTGTCTTAATGTTGAGTAGATTTACGAGGTAACGCCGAGCAGCGGGAGCTAATGATGGCACTAATCATGGGAAGATGCCCTCAGCGGTAATCCCATCCAGAAGTGGTGCATCATGAGCCACTATTGTCTGCTTCAACATCGACAACTGAGGGAACTGGAGGAGGAGGATCAGCAACATAAACAGCAGGAGCGTCAGTAGCAAGAGCAGGACAGTTATCAGCAGGAGCAGGGACAGAAGCAGCCGCAGATGTAAGAGCATCACCGGCAGGAGTGGCAAAAGGGTTCATCAAGACGCAGAAGCGTCTGCTGTGGAACCAAGGGCGTCAGCATACGTATAGCAAGGGGTGACCCCGGGTCACGGGTCCTCTCCAGTATCAAGGTGAACGGCCCTCTTTCTCACTCTATGTCTCTCCCTCTCTTTTTCCTTTCTCTCTTACCTACTGCCGGAGCTGCTAATGAGGGAGCAGTGGGGCCACGTGGTGCCTGCCTACCACCTGGGCCCCTCACTGCTGCAGCCTATTCTTAAGTGGAGGGAGGGAGGGTAGTAGCGGGCCACCCACCTGGCGGAAGGGAGACCCCCTAACCAGCCCAACGTCAAGTGTACCGACCAATTACCCGGTTGTTTCTCATGCTGGCCGCAGTCAATGGCTTGTGTAGTGACCAATTAGTGTCGGGGGCGGCGCGGGCTACAGGTGGCGTGTCGGGGGCACAACCCCCGGACCACCCACTACATAATGACCCCCACTCCCTCAACGCCCACATCACCGCCATATTAACATGCGCCGCCCATGCTACTGGAAATATCTCAAGAGCACCGGCGCATTTTATACAACCCCTCCTCCCTGGATGATCTAAAGCAACGCCCTCCGTCTGCCGCCCCTCAGACCGCTCACCAACATCGCTAAAGAGACTTCGTTCTCGGACCTGTCTCGTCCGAGGAAACTATTTCTTTTCAAGACGCCATTCTACAGCCTGAGCTTTGATTATCCAGTTCAGCTTCGACATGGGAAGAGCGTGGAGGTCGACCTCTCTGCGATTCTTGTCGGTGAGGCCGTGCAAACATCGTCCCGGGGCGAGGCCAACCCAGCGCGCCGCTCGCCGTCCAGGGAACACAGGAGACACAGAGGGCTGAGGGCTGCACGACACGGACCAGAGTTAAAGGGGACCACATGGTAAGGAATTAATGGGACGTCTGGTATGACTGGCACAAATATAATGGCGTCCAGCTCCGACCAGGAGCACAACAGGCAAGAGGAGGAGGAGGAGGAGGAGGAGGAGGAGGAGGAGGAGGAGGAGGAAGCCGCCGCCAGTGTACCTACACAGGAGATAAAATGGAGAGCAGGAGTAAAATATGGGTGCAGCGAGGGTGGCGGAGGACAGGAGGGCGCAGACGAGGCGGTGACAGCGCCACACAAAGAAGTCGTCATTCAGGACGCTCATCAGGCCGGGGAGCTAATCACGGAGATGCGTTGCAGCGCCTGGACTGTGCCGCCCCCCAGCCCCTTCCCCCGCACCTCAGACCCCCACGCACCTCCCCGAGACCCTCGCCACACCCCCCACTCCCGCACCAGCCTCGCCTGTCTCTCTCCTGCCTCTTAACTGCCTCCCTGTCCAACCCACCATCCTAGATTGCCTCTTTTACTAACGTTTAAAAAATCCCAAATACATAGTGAACAATACGGAAGACCTCAGATCCAGGGCCGCTTCTACACGCCGCTCCTTACACTTCTTCGTCTCCTCCAAGCACTTCCTCCCGCATTTCCTGTACTTTTGCAGTAGTTCAAGATGCTTCCATTTCCCACGTTCACTATTCAAATCATTCTTCCAGCCCGCTCTCTCGCCTTCGTTTGTTTTTCAACGCAACAACAACAACAGAGTCCCAGCTACTACCGTTACAGAAACATATTCGAACACCAATAACGTCAGGAAAACTCCGCCATGGACACTGCGGCTGCTTCCCATAGCTTGTGTGTATAGACGAGCCACACGAGGAATGACCTTTATGATTCCCTCCTCGTTTCATCAAACATGGAAGCTGTGGATTTCTCCTCCTCTCCTTAAACCTTCCTCTTCCTACGACTCTTCCACAAAGAAGAGCCAGATCTGCAAACACGTATGGAAGTCAAATGAAAATAATAGTCATCACACTATTAACACTTTCATCCGACGCTGCGACTTGGGCATGACTGTCTGGCCACTATAATACACAGACTCCCCCACAACCACCAACATCGCCACACCTCCCAATACCATATCATATCTTGAATCCCCAACACAACTCCCATATCAACCACAGCCATTATAAACTACATCTCTTCGGGTCTTTATCACCCTGAGGAACCTGGATTTCCCGACATAGAGCCACAAGTACCACTATCTTACCCCTAGTGTGCCTCAGTTGGCAAATGGCACCCATACACCATCAGCCACCCACTTAAGACATTGGTCCACATACTACCACAACTATATCACAACCCTCTTACTACAACACTCACCAACCAACCACACATGGGCCCACCTACCACTATACCCATCTCATCCACTTCCACACCACACCCACAAGTCGACCTTCATAGTTCCACTACTCGACCCCCACCACAACCCCACCACTCGACCCCCATCACAACCCCACCACTCGACCTCCACCACAACCCCATCACTCTACCCCCTCACACCTTACACTTGAACCTCATAGACTTCCATCTATGTGCAGGGGGAGGTTAGGGTCAGCATCATGAGAAAGGGAGGGGTCAGGGTCAGCACCGTGAGCGGGGGTGAGGGGAGGTCAGGGTCAGCTACATGAACAGTGAGTGAGAAGAGGTCAGGGTCAGCACCATAAGCTGGGGGAGGCTGGGGTCAGCACCATGAGCTGGGGAAGGCTGGGGTCAGCACCATAAGCTGGGGAAGGCTGGGGTCAGCACCATGAGCTGGAGGAGGCTGGGGTTTGCACTATGAGCTGGGGGAGGTCAGGGTCAGCACCATAAGCTGGGGGAGGCTGGGGTCAGCACCATGAGCTGGGGAAGGCTGGGGTCAGCACCATAAGCTGGGGAAGGCTGGGGTCAGCACCATAAGCTGGAGGAGGCTGGGGTGTGCACTATGAGCTGGGGGAGGTTAGGGTCAGCACCATGAACTGGGGGAGGTCAGGGTCAGCACCATGAGCTGGGGGAGGCTGGGGTCAGCACCATGAGCTGGGGGGGGGGGGGGGAGGCAGTAATCAGGCCGCCATACATATGGCATCAAGACATCAAAGCTGGGACAGGGATAAATGAGGCGCCGTGATATGGCTGGTCCTCCTGATTAAAAGCTGCCTCCTCAAGGCTATCTACCTCTTCATTACCATCTGATTTGTTAGTGTAGAGACGAGGGGAGGAGGAGGAGGAGGAGGAGGAGGAGGAGGAGGAGGAGGAGGAGGAGGAGGGAGGTGATGCCACGATGGGGGGGAGGAGGGAAGGCGGTGCCACCATGGGAGAGATGGTGTTGTCACCACAGGGGAAGGTGGGAGATGGTGCCAAGGGGAAGCTAAGAGGTGCCATCACCCACAGTGCATGGGAAGGACAGACAACACAAGACCTGGTAGTCCATGACCAGGTCATCTTCTGATGGACAGCAGATAGTGCCCGGAGGTCATGATCGTACCTGTGGTAGAGGCGGGGTAATGAAGCAGGAGGCACCTTCACACCCACCATTCCCTCCAGCTCAAATGACGGCAGGAAGTAAACAAGTAGTACGGAAAGTATACTACGTTGGAAATTCTGCAGGAAAGTGTGAGCGGGTCAGGCACCCTGCTCTGGCGGCGGCCATACTCACTTAGGAGAAGAATCACACCTGAAACTGGGGCAAGAGTGATTCTGTTACAAAAGTACATTCCTATGTCTGTTTTTCTTCTTCTTGCAACATAGGTATTCACTGAAAATACGTATCAATGAAGTATTTATCTAGTCCTCGTCTGACGGTACTGATCCTCTTCACACTAACATCTGGTAGTGAATCATTCCACTGTTCCATAACTCTACATCGGAGAGAGAGAGAGAGAGAGAGAGAGAGAGAGAGAGAGAGAGAGAGAGAGAGAGAGAGAGAGAGAGAGAGAGAGAGCCCATGTTCTTCCTGCCTTACAATTTCATCCTGATACTTCTAGACGCTCTATCCATACCTAATGCAAAGATATTTTCGTATATTACGTTGTCGAAATATCTTATTTGTATTTCGAAAGCTTCTATTCAGAACCTTGGAATCTGGACATTTTGAGAATAATCTTTGATCTCAAGATCTCTCTCCACGATGCTTATTTCTGAGCGACGGGATAAGTTTTCTCGCTCTTCTCTTACTTTTTTTCGAAGTTCGGTCACCCATATAATGAACAACGTATTCCTAATATGGCAAGACCAGATCTGGCTCAGTCAAGACTGAGTGTTGTATCTCTCGTTCTACCGTTAATATACCTAGCAGTGAAAGCAAGCTAGCACAATCGGCTTGATCAGATGCTGCTAGACTTGTCTTTCATATCTTACGTCGTTAATCATAAATCACTCCAAGGTCGTTTTCTCCTTCCACTTCTATTCATTGTTGGCAGAACATTCTATAACGCGAGAGTAATATTCTCGTCGTCAGATTGCGTTACTTTTATATCTGTCTACGATGATGTCCACTGGCGTAGAAGGTGGGGGGGAAAGGTGCTAGCTGGGAGCAAGGGTGCCAAGGGAAGGGGAAAGAAAGTTTTGGATAGGAGAAAAGGGGGTAAGGGGAGGCAGGGGGAATAGTTTCGGAGATGAAAGAAGGGGGGAGGGAGGGAGGGAAGGAGAAGTGTCAAGAATTTTCAGAAGCCATCTGGTGAGTAGTAATAAAAAGCAGGGGCCAATAGGCCGAGACTCTCACCCCTTCCCTTCCTCAAGTGGCTATCTTAATTTCCAATGATCTCTGGGGAGGAGTTAGCACTATCCTTTCCAGGGGTCCCTGCGGTCAGCACTATCCTCTCCTAAGGGATCTCTGGGGGATCAGCACCATCCTTCCCCAGTCCTCTGGGGTTAGCACACTATCCTCCCCTGAACCCACCACGTGATGAGATAAGGCGGGAGGAGTAATTTCCGAGCATGTCATCAGAGCCAAGCCCACCTGGACGAAGGGCTAATTCCCAAGTCCATCCCTCGGACTCCTCTGCTAATGATGGTCTCATGAAAACTTTGAGCCGGTGCGACCATCTGACGTGAGTTTAAAGAGACCTGTGGAGTGTTAAGCAGGTAATTTCAAGATCCTTTTTACCCCAAGGAAGATGGTCAATGATGAGCCAAAAAAAAACCTCTTATCCAAATGTCCTCGTAAACCCAGAGAGATGCAGAGGCGTCACCAGTGGACTGACGTACGGGCCAACTGCTAAGGCCTTTTCCGTCAGCAGCACCACTCACGCCACGACACCCCCTGCAGGTTCGACACCTGTAAACACCCTACACCCGTGATGGTTCCCAAGACAGTCACCTTTCCACACCCACCACATATCGCTCGACCTCATCTAAGGTCGATCTAACGTCTAATGACCTGCTCACGAGTAATCAATGGTCGTTCTCAGGTGGGTGATCGCCACCGCGACCATTCTAAAAACCCTGGACACTTGGCGCCCTTCAGGAACCAACAACCCTGACCATTTCACATTTCTATAACCTTCCTACTTATAACCATGTCATTACCCTGCAGTGGTCTGCGCTATGCTTCACCTGTGAACGTTCCATACATCTGATCAATATCTACACCTGCAATTACTCTACACATATGGCAACTGCTTCACACAACTGTACGACCTAATGATTACCGCTGACCTAACGAGGTAACGATCGAAATTTCTTACTTCGACCCAGCACGAGAATTAAAACGTTTATCGTATGTTCAGTTTACATTTCCATGGGTAATTTCCACCTAAAAATAAACTGACATTAACGTGAAAACCAACTCTTTTAATGTCATGAATAAGCTGAACAGTTTACCTGAAGTAAACTTTCTATGATTATATATATATATATATATGTTTTGGTCGAGGTGGTGTGCAAAGTGAGAGGGTTAGGGAAAACGATTTGGTAAACAGAGAAGAGGTAGTGAAAGCTTTGCGGAAGATGAAAGCCGGCAAGGCAGCAGGCTTGGATGGTATTGCAGTGGAATTTATTAAAAAAGGGGGTGACTGTATTGTTGACTGGTTGGTAAGGTTATTTAATGTATGTATGACTCATGGTGAGGTGCCTGAGGATTGGAGGAATGCGTGCATAGTGCCATTGTACAAAGGAAAAGGGGATAAGAGTGAGTGCTCAAATTACAGAGGTATAAGTTTGTTGAGTATTCCTGGTAAACTGTATGGGAGGGTATTGATTGAGAGGGTGAAGGCATGTACAGAGCATCAGATTGGGGAAGAGCAGTGTGGTTTCAGAAGTGGTAGAGGATGTGTGGATCAGGTGTTTGCTTTGAAGAATGTATGTGAGAAATACTTAGAAAAGCAAATGGATTTGTATGTAGCATTTATGGATCTGGAGAAGGCATATGATAGAGTTGATAGAGATGCTCTGTGGAAGGTATTAAGAATATATGGTGTGGGAGGCAAGTTGTTAGAAGCTGTGAAAAGTTTTTATCGAGGATGTAAGGCATGTGTACGTGTAGGAAGAGAGGAAAGTGATTGGTTCTCAGTGAATGTAGGTTTGCGGCAGGGGTGTGTGATGTCTCCATGGTTGTTTAATTTGTTTATGGATGGGGTTGTTAGGGAGGTAAAGGCAAGAGTTTTGGAAAGAGGGGCAAGTATGAAGTCTGTTGGGGATGAGAGAGCTTGGGAAGTGAGTCAGTTGTTGTTCGCTGATGATACAGCGCTGGTGGCTGATTCATGTGAGAAACTGCAGAAGCTGGTGACGGAGTTTGGTAAAGTGTGTGGAAGAAGAAAGTTAAGAGTAAATGTGAATAAGAGCAAGGTCATTAGGTACAGTAGGGTTGAGGGTCAAGTAAATTGGGAGGTGAGTTTGAATGGAGAAAAACTGGAGGAAGTGAAGTGTTTTAGATATCTGGGAGTGGATCTGGCAGCGGATGGAACCATGGAAGCAGAATTGGACCATAGGGTGGGGGAGGGGGCGAAAATTCTGGGAGCCTTGAAGAATGTGTGGAAGTCGAGAACATTATCTCGGAAAGCAAAAATGGGTATGTTTGAAGGAACAGTGGTTCCAACAATGTTGTATGGTTGCGAGGCGTGGGCTATGGATAGAGTTGTGCGCAGGAGGATGGATGTGCTGGAAATGAGATGTCTGAGGACAATGTGTGGCGTGAGGTAGTTTGATCGAGTAAGTAACGTAAGGGTAAGAGAGATGTGTGGAAATAAAAAGAGCGTGGTTGAGAGAGCAGAAGAGGGTGTTTTGAAATGGTTTGGGCACATGGAGAGAATGAGTGAGGAAAGGTTGACCAAGAAGATATATGTGTCGGAGGTGGAGGGAACGAGGAGAAGAGGGAGACCAAATTGGAGGTGGAAAGATGGAGTGAAAAAGATTTTGTGTGATCGGGGCCTGAACTTGCAGGAGGGTGAAAGGAGGGCAAGGAATAGAGTGAATTGGAGCAATGTGGTATACCGGGGTTGACGTGCTGTCAGTGGATTGAATCAAGACATGTGAAGCGTCTGGGGTAAACCATGGAAAGCTGTGTAGGTATGTATATGTGCGTGTGTGGACGTATGTATATACATGTGTATGGGGGGGGGGGGGGGCCATTTCTTTCGTCTGTTTCCTTGCGCTACCTCGCAAACGCGGGAGACAGCGACAAAGTATAAAAAAAAAAAAAATATATATATATATATCCTTGAGAAAAAGTTCAATATCACTTAATATGTAAACTCTAAAACCCAAACAATCACGGCGGTGTCAACTAAGATCACTCACCTGCCGCACCACTGGGTACATGGTACCCATCAACAAGGGAACTACCACATAAACCACTGTGGTGCATATATCAGCAAATGTCAC
Source organism: Panulirus ornatus (assembly GCF_036320965.1). Lineage (NCBI taxonomy): Eukaryota > Metazoa > Arthropoda > Malacostraca > Decapoda > Palinuridae > Panulirus > Panulirus ornatus. The sequence continues at coordinate 24,585,522 of NC_092255.1, read as the reverse complement.
AGCCACTCACCTAGAAGGAAGAAACCAATATAATTAGACGCAATCAAATGTAAACACGCTTGCATAATTAATATCTACATCATACAACTGATAATCAAAGGCGCTAATAATGAATTGGTTTACGCTAAAATAAAGTGAAAACATTTAAGGAAATCTAAAAATCCCGAGATCTAACCAGAGTCTACAATCAACAGAATGTTTGGTAAATCAAATCTAATTAATATGTAAACAAAACCCATTACAAAAAACAAACCTCATAGAATACCAAATAAATTGTAAACTACTGTTAGGTATACTCTAATTCCACTAAACCACTGTGTATTCGTAAAAATACTAAATTAGTGTTTGTAATGTTGTAGGAATGGGAAGAGAAAGTGTAACTCGTACATGTCTGGGGAATGTGGTTTCAGATGGGTGTACGTCTGGTGGGATGGCATTTACAAGTGAGCTGGGAGTGCGACTGTTTAGTATTTGTCAGGTCATTTGTGTGTGTATATATCGTATCTGTGCCGTGTTTGTTGTGGGTTGGATCTGTGAAGTGCAGACTGTTGAAGCAGGGGTAGGAGTCTTACTTCGCAATGATGGCTGATGGTAAGGAGTGGTTCGGTTAACTAATTACCTTTATCACAAAATTTCATTTAATAAAAGTAATTTCCAGCTATAATAAACTATTCTGCGTTAATCTGCTTTGTATTAAGTCAGATAACTAGAACCGTCTCTCTCTCACTCAGCAGTATTGCAAACATTACAAATCCCTTTATTAATATCACGTTTTTCCTAGGTAATAACTGGGCCACATATCAGATCCATTATTCACGCAACTCTGCAAATACGTTGTTAAATCCTTTTATAAACAAGTAACTCTAACGTCGTTAGATGTAAACACGTTTTATTGGCCTAACTTTTCTTATTTATTTCTCCAAGGCTGTTATACATGCCCTGGAAGACTGCTGGAAGGCCCTGAAACTTGTTATATATTCCCTTGAAGGCTGTTATTAATGCTCTTGAAGACAGTTATAAACGCCATAGAACACAGTCAGAAATGCTTTTGAGGACTGTTATAAATGCATCTGAAGACTTGATATATATATATATATATATATATATATATATATATATATATATATATATATATATATATATATATATATATATATATATATGCACTTGAAGACTGATATCTATGCACTTGAAGACTTACTTATACATGCACTCAATGACTTATACATGCACTCAAACCCTCAGAGATACAGATTCTCTTTCATCCACTAATGAAGTGCCTCCTTACCTGAATCACTCGCTCATGACGTGTAACCTTACCTCAATCATCCATCAGTGATGTTTTACCTTACCTCAACCCTACTTCAGTGACGTGCCACCTTACCTCAATCATCCACCTAAGATGTGCTGTCTTACCCTTATCGTTCATCACTGATGTGATCCTTTACCCCAATCATCCATCACTGATGTGCTACTTTACCCCAATCATCCATCACTGATGTGCTACTTTACCCCAATCATCCATCACTGATGAGCTATTTTAACCCAATCATCCATCACTGATAAGCTACTTCACCCCAATCATCCATCACTGATGTGCTACTTTACCCCAATCATCCATCACTGATGAGCTACTTTACCCCAATCATCCATCACTGATAAGCTACTTCACCCCAATCATCCATCACTGATGTGCTACTTTACCCCAATCATCCATCACTGATGTGCTACTTTACCCCAATCATCCATCAATGATGTGCTACTTTACCCCGATCATCCATCACTGATGTGCTACTTCACCCAACCTTGATAACACCCGCGGATTCTTCTGATTATCGACATCATGCGAGATAAGCTTCAAATGACGTGATGCCTCAAGTTACACAGAAATGCCTCTCTATGTCTTCAAAGTCATTCTGCTAACACGGTCAACGACCAATCACAAGGGGAGAGTGACGTCATTAACTGCTCATCACCGGATTCGCCAGGATCATAATACGTGCCAGTAAATGGCGCTGCTCCTAAAACCCGAAGTATCTGGTCCGAAATGTGCTGCTGGCGGATGGACGCAATTCATTACGACACACGGGAACGCATAACCAAACGTCGTAAGGATGGTCGGACGATCGAGGGACGTCACACGGATGGCCCCCCTACGACAGACGGACGAATGGACGAACAACAGAGGGATGAACTAACAGATGGCGAGTCGGACGGATGCAGGACGAGAGAGAATGGACTCTGGACACACTACAACAGGCTCAGCTCGAGCTGCCTTCGCGAGCTGAGCTAAACATAATGGGAAATATCAGGCGACAGAGCACACACACACACACACACACACAGAGGGACGTAAAGTTGTTTCTACAGAGGCGGGGAATGGCGAGGGGAAATATATAGAGAGTGCTGGTGACGCGCGACAATATAAAGCTCCGTATAATGGTACAAGTCAGGAATTGAGCAGCTCGTAGCCATTGTGCCGAGGTACGCCGCTCACAAATTGCTGCCGATCATCATTACTGCCACCAATCATCGGGAGTGTGACTGTGCCGCCCCCACAGTGCCACCTGGGGGTGAGGGAGAGCGGGGGTGGGTGGCAGAGAATGGCAGCCAGGTGGGGAGATGGTGCGCTGGGATGTGTGGTATTGTGCCGCCCCATGCTGCCAAGGGGGGGAAGAGATCATTCAGAAGGTGTGGTGAGATAGGGTGTAAAGCCAAAGTCAACGATGACACGAAAAGTCGAGAGTGCTAGGTATTGGTGATGGTAGAGAGTGTGCCGCCAGGTGGGAGTTGAGGATGAGGCCTTAGGGATGCTGGGGTCGGCGACGGCACTGTGTGGCATCAGAGAGCCAAAAGGAGCAAAATATGAGGTCCTACGGGCACTGCGGTTTGGAGATGACACTCTGAGGATCCTAGTGACGGTGAGGGGGTGGCAGCAGGAGGAGGGAGGAGGAGTGCATCCACACAGGGTACGGCCCAATGGTCTAGACACCACAGGTGTATCTGGCTAGACTTAGAGATCTCATGGATCCGTCATGCATTTGTGTCTGGGGTTTGGCAACACACTTGTGTCTGGTAGGAGACCAAAACAGCTGTGTCTGGGGGTGAGCCACACGGCTATGTCTGGGGGTGGGCCACACGGCTGTGTCTGGGGGTGGGCCACACGGCTGTGTCTGGGGGTGGGCCACACAGCTGTGTCTGGGGGTGGGCCACACAGCTGGCAGACTGGCGTGACCGGGGCGCACAATTTCCGTAATGGAGGCAATCTGAGTTCAAATGGCAGTTGACAAAGGGGTGGCAAGGCCTCCTAGTGGGCGACCCTCCCCCGTGTAGTGCCCGACCATCCCCTGCTCCCTCCCCCGTGTAGTGCCCGACCATCCCCTGCTCCCTCTCCCGTGTGGTGCCCAACCTTCCCCCTCCTCCCTCTCCCGTGTAGTGCCCAGTCCTCCCCCTCCGTGTAAAGCCCAACCCTCCCCCGTGTAATGCCCAACCCTCCCCCGTGTGGTGCCCAACCCTCCCCCGTGTAGTGCCCAACCCTCCCCTTCCTCCCTCCTTCGTGTGGTGCCCAAACTTCTCCTTGTGGTGCCCAACCCTCCCCCGTGTGGTGCCTAGCCCTTCCTCTCCGTGTAGTGCCCACCCCCCCCCCCCCCCCCGCTGCTCCCTTCCCCGCGCGGTGCACGACCCTCCCCTTCCTCCCTTCTAGTCTACACCTTTAGGTGGAAGAACGAGTGAAGCATGAAGCTGACACAGGCGGATCGTTTAGTTTACGTCTTTAGGTGGCCCACCTCATTAACATCTTCCCGCGGAGTATTCAGTTTACATCATCAGATGAAGGAACTAGAACCTGAGGTGAAGCACTCGAAAGTATACCTTCAGGTGGAGCACCTAGGCCACACCTTTAGGTGGAGCAACTAGTCCACACCTTCAGGTGGAGTATCCACACTCCCTTCTCAGGTGGAGTATCCACACTCCATCCTGAGGTGGAGTATCCACACTCCCTCCTGAGGTGGAGAGACTATATTCTACACCTTCGGTTGTAACATTTACAGTCAACACTTTCCGAGGACTTCCCAGCGGCCGGCGTCCACCCGTGCACTGACGGGGACGGTGTTAACAGGCAATAAGCCGGGAGCTCCGTGGCAATAATCTCCCGTTGGAATATTAATAAGGGCCGCCCTACAGCTAGGGGCTGGTCTGTGTCGGGGTCCGACGACGAAGAGGACGACGAGGACGAAGAGATATTAAAACTCCTCCTGCAGGTGTCGACAACGAGGAGTGTGTAGGGCAGGCCAGCAGAGCCTTTCCTAAGCGTCCGTTACCGAGTATATAACAGAATGATTTAGGTCCCCGAATGGTGTTGGAAAGCCACAATGGAATACAGGATTTTGATGGAGAACAAAAGCCGCGCGTAATAATCAGGAGCAATACAATAGTCGGCTTCAATCCCACTTTAATGACCGATAGTCGCGCCAAATTTAATAGCAAATATTCGACTCCAATTTAATAATATACGGCACTGAAAGCCAATTCAGCTGGCGATAATTGGCAGGAACATGACGGGCGAAAGACTACCGCCGCCCGTCGCACGGCGGGCCGGGCCGGGCCCAGGCGCGCCGCAGCCCGCCCCTCTCACCTACTTCAAAATATTATCCATCAGTTGGGTAATTGGGTAAACATCTCCCTTTCCTCGGATCCAAATATCACCTACAATTTGGCGTCGAGGCGCGTACCAGATGAGGTGTGTGTGTGTGTGTGTGTGTGTGTGTGTGTGTGTGTGTGTGTGTGTGTGCCGGTAGGTCATGTTCCTCCATGCTTCCCACCAGTGGCCGGGGGTGTCCAGCCTCTCCGGCCCCACACCAAAATGGCAACCTTCACTAGCCAACGGAAGCCCCGCATGGATCACTAGCGTCTAAACTCCTGGCTGAGTACCTCCCTCCCGGAGCCCCCAGCACACCCCGCAGGACGGGCCTGGGGATACGGCAGCTGACGACGAAGAGGTCCGCCATGGCCACAATACAAGTCCCCGTCGACAATCCCCAATACCAATCGGCGTGTATACATAAGCACGACAAAAGGTAACTTTCCAGGCGAGCGTTTGGCAACCTAGTAGCCGAGATGAGCAAGTATCGATCAGCCAATCAGCGCTGAGAGCCACTGGATGCTGGACCAATCAAGAGAGGAGGAGAGGCGTCTCCCGGCTATCTTCTGCCAGATTATCTGGAATTCTTCTCTTTTATGGCTTTCTTAAATCCACGGAGGACGAGGTTATGTGCGTGGCACCTGGGGAGTGCCAGGCCTGGCGAGGGCAGTGCCTAGTGCCGCAGTACACCCCGCCGCCACCACCCCACACACACACACACACACACACACACGCTAACCCTGACAAAGCTACCTTAAAACTCTCCACCAACCGCTCAGTCTTGGCATGGGGTGGAGGCGAAGTGGGGGAGGGGCTCGTGGGGGGAAGGGAGGTGGAGTGAAGGCCGGGGGGAAGGGGAGGGGGAGGGGGAGACGAGATGGAGGAGGAGGGGAAGAGGGAGAGAAGGGCTGAGGGGCTCAATTATACAAACATACCAATTACGCCAATCACTGGGAGAGGGGCTCGCCTTTCAATCAGCTCCGTGATTACTCGCTTTTGAGCCAAATAAGAGAGGACGCTACTTATTTTTTTTTTTTCACTCCAAAAACGATCAGAGGTACAAGAAAATGCATATGTCCTCCTCAACAGGCCATTTCTCTAAGCCGAGCTACTCTTAATCTTTGCTAAGAGCCGAGCTAAACCTTGGGCCCGCCATCCTCCTCAAGCCGCCATACGACTCACCACTTTACACAGACATGATTTTGATGAATACAGACAAGGTGGAGTGTGGCGAGGGGTCGTCCCCGGCCGACTGGGGCTCTACCATATTATTACTTCCTCCATCGCCTCACCCTGGGATACCTCTCACACGCTGCTTGCTCCCTGTGTGTGTGTGTGTGTGTGTGTGTGTGTGTGTGTGTGTGTGTGTGTGTGTGTGTGTGTGTGTGTGTGTAATTACCTATTTGTCCGTAAGGGAGGGAGTTTTACATCCGTCAGCCTCCACTGATAAGCCTTTTCCATGACCATGAATCATTATTTTCGAAGCACCAGTACATTCACCTCCTCATACAGCTGGTTCACTCGTCCACGATATTACAGCTTCAGGAACATTTATTCCCGTCCTCCCTCCCTCTTTTGCTTGGAGTAATTATGTACTCTCTAGATGAAGGGTTCCTCTCTGTTTCCTAGCTCTGCTTACATCACAATCACAGCACAAAAACGAACTTAAAAAAAAGTTCCCACCGCCTTCTAATCTCAAGTTTCTAGTCTACTTCCTACAGCACACACGTCTCCTCTAGACTCTCCCTACCATCTCTATAAGCTTCCTTGAGTGCACGACCCCAAACCAGTCGTGCACACTCTGAGCTGTGTTCATTATCATCCTGCCAAGTATTCTAAAGCAATTCTGACGCCAACAATACGGGTTGACACATTCCACAACCTTACATACAAGGTCTCCTGGTATCCAGTTAAATACCATCTATTCCAAAGCCCTCTAGATGTCTTCCTGCAGGTTGGTTTGCTTTCACTGTTGGCCTTCTTGGTGACCTTAACATCTATATGGGTTAACATGCACCACCCATGCATGTCACCAGTGCTGGAGACCTTCCCACTCTCCAAAGAGCCTGTCACAACGACCAACACCCATACCATACTCTTCTCAAGGGCTAGACAGCATCCGCAAACGTTAGGCCCCTTAGGCAAGTCGCTACTAACAAAGCTCTGGAAAACAGTGACCCAGGCTAGAACAAAGCCCTGCAGGATGCCACTAATTACTTCTACCCAGCTTGAAAAGGTACCTGCGACGTGTGTCCTCTAGTCCTTCCCAACCAAGGAACTCCCAATCAATTAAAGAAGCCCTCCCCTTCCTGCTGCCTGGAATTCCTTCCTTCTTACTGATCTCCTCTGGGAACAGTGTCAAGTGTCATCAGCCAGTGTACCAACACAATCCACCCTCACAGTCTTTCTGTGTCACCCCCAAGGCTGTAGCTTACTGTATTACGAAGTCCCAACACGTTACCAATACATAATCCCATCGCACCAAACCCACGTTTCTGAAGCCTTTACTTCCCCTGTAGCCACCAATACGTTTTCTTTCCATCTCTTCAAGTACAGACTGTACTAGATGGTAAAACAGACCTTCAGTCTGGAGAACCTTTCCCATCATCATCATCCAGAGAGGGACAACACCAGGCTGGTCCGTGGCAGCGATCCCTCATCTGATGATCTACACAACTTCTGTAGTGGTTCGTTGAAGGGTTTCCGCCCCAACACTCCTTGAGCACGTAGGGCCAGATACCGTCGGATCCAAGCGCCTTATATAGGTACGACCTTGTTCGTCGTCGGTATACTTCCAGGGCACTCGGCTGCGGGTGGATCCCCGCTCCCAATCACGCCTAACAATTCCAATCCTTCCCATGGAAACTCTGCCGTTCCCAATGAGGTAGCGCTTGGGGGGGAGAGGGCTGCCGTGAGCCTCTCTCGGTAATAACCTACATTACAATTTACGAGTGACTACTTCACATGTATCCTTCTCTTACATCTTACTTCTTACTGAGTCCTTTGCTCTAATTGACTGTCTTTTATGAGAATTTACTCCTGATAAATCCACTGAGTAGCTTCCAATGTGTGTGTGTGTGTGTGTGTGTGTGTGTGTGTGTGTGTGTGTGTGTGTTACAGGAAGAGAGTTCTACACTCGTGTTGCCCCGCCTCTTAACCTTGTATGTATGTACCATGTCTTTACTCCTACGTGCCTAAGCTTCTGCGTCTTATGTGTGCGTGTGTTTGTGCTTGTCTGTTTGTATCTACCTCCTTGTACTGTCCGGAGAGGGAGTTCTACACTCTCGGAGCCCATTTCAAGTCTTGAACTTTCCCTGACATCATATAACTTTATGAACTTCTGTACGCGGTTCACAATCACAGTTCCAGCATACAGTTCATTCCATACATCCACTACTCTGTTCTTTACATCTTTCTGACAAACTTCTTGCTTAATTTCATATCATGGCCTCTGGTTGTTCTATCCTTGAGTCTTTCGAGGAACTGTTCACAGTTGATTCCTTCAAACTGGTTTCAAAGTATGAAGATTGTGATCAAGTCATCCCTTACTCTTCTCTCTTCCATAACGATCAAATTTACGGCCTCCAGCCTCCCACTGTATCACGGATCTCTGAATTCTGGTACCGTGTATGTTCCCCTCCTCTGGACCTCTATCGGTTCACTGTGCTTCTTGAGCTGCGGTGACCAAACTCGAGAAACCCATTCTAACGTTGGTGTGATGTACTGTTGTATATAGCCTGTTGACTAGTCCCTTATCCATGTGAGGGAAAGTAGTTAGTTCTTCATCAGGAAGAGCTTTACTCGTCACTAACACCAAATTCAAGGCTCGTCTCTAACCCCACAGCTCGGTCTAGGGTACGAAGCGAAACACCTGCTCCTCTGACCACGCAGGCTGTCTGAGGTCGCAGCCCGCAGGCCTACGTACCCACTACAAGCCCCGATAATCGGGTACACACAGATATCTATTCCTCAGGCGCAAGAAAAATCTGCTTTTCTAGTAACACGAGGCATAATCCATGACCCAGTACGGAATACAATAACAACATTGTAACACAACCACAATAAACGCTCACTGCTACAGTGAGGAAAGACGTTGCTTATATCGGGAACAATATTGCTCGAGGGGTAACCAATATTTCCTGGCTATTGTAAAGCTCGTTTATATAAATAAAATCATCAATAAACATGAAAAATCTGGTCATAATAGCTAAACCACGCTTATGTCGCTTGTGTTTTCCCCAGCGCGGTGGAACGACCCTTGAGCACGACGGTACGGTCCTTAGGCACGACGGTGCGACCCTTGAGCACGACGGTAC